>NC_135500.1:153883866-154217200 GCF_052857255.1 Amblyomma americanum
CGGTTCACGTGTCCAACGATATATGAGACAGATACTGCGCCATTTCCTTTCCCCAAAAACCAATTTTAAAAAAATTTCCTTATTTCCTTAAATTGTCTAACGGGCAAGGCGTCGCACCGAAGGGGCGATTGCGTTCCGTGGACCCCTTGGCAACGCAGCAACACGCTGTCGCGTCCCAATCTTAAAAAACGAAGCTTAAGTGTCCTTCAATATGGAAGCAGCTGTGCGCAGCCATAATCAATCGAGATAAGTTTGGTGGCATCGCAAAGAAAATGATAAAGCCGTGTGGCTGATGAGCGTGTGACGTCATTGAGTGGCGCCACCATCGTTTGAGAGGAGTGCTCTCCAGGCGATCTTGCCAGATGCCTCCTGAGCGCCGATCTGGAAGGATGCCGCCTAAAAGCTCTTTGTAGTCTTTAATCAACGTCATCACCACACATCAGCGACACAAGCCGCAACACCGCGCTAAAGGCTTTTGCCTCACCGACACTTTAGGTCAACAAAGTGTCCCCCTGAATTTTTCTTCAGACAAGGTAACCACAGTTCTGGCGCTTCTCCGGCCGTTCAAACAGGCACATCCTGAAGTCTTCAGTTGTCCACCGCTCTTGCGAAAAGGCATTAGAAGGACTGGTCTGGTGCGGGAACGCCAGCATGGTTTTAACTCTCTATGTCACTCTCATCTGGCCCGCTCAACTTCAGGTGACTCATGTGTGCGTCTTGATACCACGTGCGCTAACAATTAGTGTCATCACTGTTGTCATCATCGACAAAAAAAAAAGAAATGAAGATGTAAGTTGCTACGCCAGGAAGGCTACCATGCACAGTTAAGCGCGGTGTCCGGATTATTTCAGAGCAGCCCAGTGCTTGATATATTATGAAGGTATACGAGACAGAGTTCCATGAGAACGACAGGCTATACACACTCCTTGCCCGAGAAGCGGCAGCTGAAAGACGAACCGGCGCATGCCTGCTATATACAAACGTTTGCAAACATTTTTTTTTTAATTTTTGATTCGAGTGCTCTGAATGCCATTCACTTCGAACATCACACCATACCGGGGAGTAGTTTCACTTTAGCACACATGAGCTCCGTGAAAACTTTCAAGCACGTTGATGAGTACCTGGTTACCACAATGCCTTACGTGATGTGATGGCACCCTGAATGACGCTCCTGCACAAAAACTTGCGCCACACACTTTATAACCACAAGGGCAATTTTATTTGACCGCCCCTCTCGTTGTGCATACGCTTTCGCTGTATTCGTGGCATTTCAGTTTTTACTCAAAAGCGGCCGCGCTCTGATATTTCGGTGTCATTAAAGAACCCCAGGCGGTTCAAATCTATGTGGAATCATCCATGCCAGCGCCTCAGAATCCGCAGTATTTCTTTACCACATACAAATTCATCAAATAATCGACCAATCAATCTCATTTCTTGAAGTTTACAGCCTCATGCACTATTAGTGATGAATGCCTGAGCGATGAAAACACTCAGCGATACCGCGCGTTGAAATTACAGTCCAGCGATCTTCCGCTATCACTGATTGGCAGCAGAAAAAAATGAACTCACAAGTCTCGCTGGTTCTTTTTTTCCAAATCATCTAGATTCATGGCTCGCATATTCCCCTGCAAGGTGAGAAAAACTGATTCACTGTGCTTAAACTTCTTCCGAGTACACACACCTCTCGCTCCGTTTTCCTTGCTTAGTGATCTCATGTTTCGAGGAGTACCACATTTTGCTTAAGAGAGAGAATAAATGCTATTGAACATTAAGCCTCCTCTCAGTAGGGGCTTCTTTTTGCACAAGAACATCACGTCACCATGTCAAATGGAAAACTTTGTTTTGTGCAAAAGAGCCCTTTACAACGAAAATACACACGGCCCGAAAGAAAACATTGAACTAATACTGCTGATAGAGTGCTCTTGCGCGCATTCTTCTTTGAGACTCTTGGTATGGTATAGTATGGTATGGTATGGTATGGTATGGTATGGTATGGTATGGTATGGTGTGATGTGGTATCGTATGGCATGGTATGGTATTGCATGGTATGGTATGGCATGGTATGGCACGGTGTGGTATGGTATGGATGACACGTACGGTATGGTATGGTGTTGTATGGTATGGTATGGCATGGTATAGTATGGTATGGTATGTGGCGTTTAACATCCCAAAGCGTCACATGGGCTACAGGAGACGCTGTAGTGGAGTGAGGGCTCCGGAGCAATCCACATCATTTGGTTTTTTTTAACGTGCACTTCCATCACACAGCACACGGGCATTTACTCTTTTCGCCTCATCGGAATATTCCTCTGCGTACGGGATCCGGTCCTGCGACCTAGGGCTCAGTAGAAGCCGAACGCCGTAGACACTAAGACACTGCGGTGTTTTTGAGACATTTGAGTAGACCTTCCGGTTCTCTCTGAAGGCAAAGGCGACAAGCTTCATTCCGTGCTAGCAATTCTCTTTTTTTTCTGCTATGAGGAAGTATTCGAAATACACGCACTGATACAAGCAGCGATTATAGAAGTGTACTACGCGGTTTTGGAGGGTTATAGGAGAGGCATTCCTACTACATTGGACGTAGGTTAGCTGATGACTGTGACATGTGACAATAACTGACCTTCCGTTTATGAATTAGTACTATGCAATCGAATATATAAGATTGCCTATTTTTTAAGGGTTTGTTGTGATTTCGTGTTGTGTTTTGTACCCTACTACTGTTTTCCCTCTATTTATGGCCAGGACTCGTCAAGATCATTCAGGCGCTTTGTTAACACATGTGAAACTTGGAATAATACAGTGCCGCATCTATCCAACATTGCCTCAAAGACTCGGGACGAACATTTTTTGCCTCTGCAGTTCCTGCCCAAAAGCAGTACGTCTCCTCGCGCAAGCCCATTCAGGGTCTCGAAGGTAACAAAAACGGTGCACATGCCCAAGCGCAGCTTCTGTTCAGCACACAGCACGTCTGGTGAGCCTCTCTCACTACGCTCAGAATTACGTCAGACCTTGACCTCGCTACCAGCGCTGTTCTGCCAGAAAGAAGGGGAAAGAAAACATCCTCGGCCACGCGGTGCATACGCGAAAGACCGAAAACAGTCTTCTCGGGCGTCTCCCAGATCCACGCATGGACGGACGACAGAAAACAGCGGCAGACAGCACGAGTGGCCGCTGCCGCCGTCTGAAAGACGACGCCTGTGCCGCCGCCCCAGGGGCCAGCACAGATGGCGTGCGTAAACCCGACCCCGACCCCTCCGCCGCCAGCCCCCGGCTCCGCCATCAAAGCAAGCAGCAAAAGTAGGGGCGAACAGAGAGAGAGAAAGGAGGGGCGCTGGGTTAGCGTGTCTACACCAGTTCTCCCATCTGCCCCCGTGCAAACCCCAGGGCGCCCAGAAATCTCTCCCCCACCCCTGGGCCCGGAATGGGGCAGCCCCTTGCTCTGTCTGCTGCTGCTGCCGGGCACGTTCCCACGACGAGTCCCCCTCCCCGACGACGGGCAACGAACGCGCGGCGGGGTCGGACAGCGAGCCCGCGCTCCGTGCGAACCTCCCCCCAGGCCAGCAGCCCCCTCCCCCGCCCCTTCAACCCGGCTCGCTCTCCCCGGGCTTCCCCGACCCACTATGTTTTACTATCTTCGGATTTTTTTTTCTACTGGTAGAGCTTTTTCATCCCAGCCTCGTGTTCGTTCCTGGTGTCTCCCCGCGGCCCGTGTTTTGACCCCTGCTCGGCCAACCATACCCTCCCCCTCCGCACGCACACAAACCCGTCGTATCTCAAAGGCCCCGGGTTTGACGCCCGCCGCGCCCGGCTTCCAAGCCGGGGACATCTCCCCCACCCATTTCGGCAAGGGGGCGCTGCTGGAGACCCCCGCTCGCCCCCCGCCCCGGCAGCGTGACTCATGTCTGGCGGGACCGGGGCTAAGCCAGGCCGGCCACGTCGCCGCAGTACGCAGCCGTATTTGTTACGCCCGATGTGGCAGGGCTAACCGCGCTATGCTCGTGAAAACTTTTGCGCAGCCACGGTTGCATCACGCTGGTACGCGCGCTGGACACTCGTCTTGCGGTGGAGGCAACTGGCTTCTGTCACCAACTTTGCCGCCTGAACGGACACTAGTAAGCAAAAAATTAGTATCCCTTATCTGACAGTGGTTAGTCGGCTAGCTAGTGAGAATTCTTTCGCAGCAGAAGTTCGTCTTCTGGGATTACAACCGGGCTTGACTTGGGAGTTGCTTGGAGAAAGCACCGGTCGAACAGAACAGTGTATTTGGATTGAGAAGTCATGGTCCATAAGTTTCTTGTAACGGGCAGCAGCGACAAAAAAAAAAATACGAGGACAAAAACCGGTCAACTGATCAAGTCTACGTGAAATATGCTCTCTTTCTTTGCTAAATTTTTGAAGGGCCGCTTCTGCCTGCAATTATTTTCCCCCAAAAAAGATAAAAAAACATGTGCTCCGTTGCAGAGAGTTTACGGGCAGGAATCAAAACCAGCAGCCAATTTGAGCGTATTGCGTTGAACTCCAGCTTCTTTCGGACTTGATTTAGCATGACAATACAACCTCTGCATGAGTATTAAAGAGTTCCTCCTACTCATCTACTTTTGAATTTTAGTGTGGTCCGTATTTCTAAGTGCTTTAAATAATAAAAAAAACATATTCTCCATTAACACTCTTCTGATGTTCAATGCAACCTCGATATACGTCATTGTTACTTAGGAGGGCCTCGTAAAAGATAGAAAAGAGGAAGAAGGGAGGGGACCTGGAGGAGAAAACGGAGAAGAAATCGTCACTCAACTACCGTCGCTTCTCAAGGAGCTCCGTTTCCAATACACACTTGCGTCCCTTTCTATTTTGTAGGTTATAAACTTATGGACCATCCGACGCATTTTTCTGGAGGATTTAAATATGTAAATGGCGTTAACAGGGTAAACCACGGCTCAATGGGACCAACGACAGCGTCATGAAAATTGGTCCACGCCATTGGCTGAAGTTTACAGAGCTTTCTGTGAGGGGCACCTACCGCTCCGTTCGGGAGTTGTGACTGACTATAGTGTGTCACAATGCGAAAATGGCGCAGTCAGCTTTGAAGAGTGAAGCTGCTTCCCCCCCCCCCCCCCCCCCCATTCACAACCGCCATTTACTTCTCTACCACACAATCGCGCAACCTCCACCCTTCAGCCAGCCCCTCAACTCTACCCTCCATCAGAAGCGCTACCCACCACCAACAAACCTACCATCACACTCCACAAGCTCTCCAAACACAAGAAGTCCACGCAGCAGCAGAACGAAAAAGATATGGTCAACAGCCGCCTCGCCACCCCACACCGTAGCTGGGTGGCTGGGCGTCGTCACTCTCGACCCGCCTCCCCATCACCGCCACCAACTTCACATTCCAGAAAAATTCTGTCGTGTCTTTGAAGCATCGGCTTAGAGCAAAAGCATTAGTCGCAGAGAGTAAATCTAACTGCTTTCACAGGACTGTCGGAACACACGTCTGATCGTCAGGTAATTTTTCCATGTTTGAGCCGAGAACGCGAACAGTGACCAGCGACTGCGCCTTCGAGAAAGCTGCCTGTGGTTGTAGCTTGCGCGTTAGTTATATGAATACCGCGCTAATAGACAAACGCAGGTACATAGAATATCGTGCTCTTCGGTACATCCGTGTACCTGTGGTCCTCGAAATGGCGGGAGAGAAAAATACGGGCCAAGAACCTAGAAGAGCAAAAGGCGCGTCATTTTCAAAACGAAACTATGAGGGAGTCAAGTGGTGGGGTGGGCCGGCTTTGTATATCCTCGTTTTTTGTTTACGAAACAATACTTTCCGCAAAATTGAGAATTCAGTGGTTTTACTGACGGTCAGAGTAGGGCGATAAGAGTGATTTAGCCTTCAATATTTGAACTAATGCACATTTGTAACGGCGTATTGCACAGGCAAGCTAAGCGACAGGCCTCAGTAGAGCGCTCCAGAGAATTTAGACCAACTCGTGCTCTCTATAATGTCTTGTAAGAGTGGAGGCTTGGACTTGCTTCTCGACAGCGTTCCGAAAGAGATAACAAAGTAAACACAACACTGCAGTCTGGTGCTCTATGATTGTATGATTTCTCGGCCTTGTCGTTGTCTTCTTTTACGTTATCGTTTCTTGAAATATTTATTAAAGTCTAGACGAACTTCAGCTCGTGCGGGGTTTGCCTTTCCTCTCCATGAGAATTCGGTCTCTTCAGGGCCCGACATCAAAGCCTAAAATGCACGTCCAGAGTATGTGCTCTAGCCCACAGGTAACGGGGATAGCGAGCTAAAATAATTATCATCGTCAGCCCGGCTACCTCCTCTGCAGGTAGTAGACGCTCTGCCTCGTTGACTCGTTCCGCGCCACCAGCGACCACTTAATCTCCGCAGATTTCTGCACTTATCACTGACTTGGTTATCTGCCGCCACCTGACACGCTCTTCTCTAGGAATCATCTCCGACATATTAACGAACTGTCTCCGAATTTCCTCTCTCGTCCATCGCAGTACCTATATCTCAATCAAGAGATCACTAATTTGAGTTTGTTTCCTTTATCCCACACCTGTCTCCTAACTCAAAGCGTATACGAACATTCAGTGCCACTGCATAAGTCGGGCGAACGTGGGCTACTTCGTGGCGGTGTTCGGCTTTGCCAGTGCCTTTTTCTTCGAGAAAATGCTTTTCTTGGGCATAGCAGCAGCGGAAAAAAAAACACACAAGATAAGAATAGACACCGAGGGGCACGCACAGACGCTGCACTCACAACTGATTTTATTCCAAGCTATCAAAGTGGAATATATAGGCTGCGTCGCGCATGCGCGTTAAGAGAAAGAGAGAAGTCGTGCCATCACAAAATCCTGATCATACCTCTTACCTTGTAGCAGAAAAAAGTGCACGTTCCGAACTATACAGCAGAATTGACGTGTCGCTAATACAATCACTGCCCATTTTCTTTATATGGAAGGCTTCCAAAAGCTCACGTGCGGTCTGGTTTTTTTTTTTTTCCGCTGCTATTATGCCTAAGACAAGTAACCAACTCGCCCAAGAGCTCATTTTACTGAGACAATGCTTACTGCGCTGCCAATACCATTTGCATATGCCTCTGCGAGTTGTTTATAATCTCAGTGCCTCGTTGCCTGTGTGGAAGTCATTGAGATGTGAAGGTACGCTCCACGTTAGGACACCCCTTTAACTAAATTTCACTTTTGTCTCCGTCATTGCCATTGTCGCATGTATAACCGCAGGATTCTGAGAAGCTGAGTCCGCCACTCACACTGAATCCAACGATTTGATTTGCGATAACTGTACTGTGCAAATGTATTTTGGGTGTTCCTTTAAATGGCAAAGGAAAATGTCGACAAGTCAGTGCAGCAAACCACGCATGTTAAATATTTCCTCACATTGAAGACCACTTGGACGGAGGGTTAAAAACAAATTATTGCTTCGCAGATACATTTACTGTTTCTTTCGCATTCGAGGCCGGCATAGATTCCCAGCTAAATGGCCGCCGCGGAACACGTCCGATAGATCTCGTTATTGTTATATAGTGCTTAGGTAACCTAGCTCTAAATTGCCGTGGTAAGTGAACGCTTCAATTCACCGAGGTGTTCATACAAGCGGGCATGGGAAAGCATAACCACGAAGGAAGGAGAAAATGTCAAGCTTCCCCAACTATTTGCTTGCCCCTTTCCGATATTCAGCAGTGACGTAGTGCGGTCTCCGGTTTCCTTCTGCAGTTTGCTTCACGTGTGTCCGTTTGTGACCGCGACAACCCTACAAGCGACGATTACAAAAACGCGGGCCCCATTAGCGCTCCCTGCGCGATTCCCCGAGCCACAGCTACGCACACAAACTGAAATATGGAAATCATCCACCCTCGCCCGAGTCGGGGTCCTCCCGGTCTCCGTCACCTCTGTGTCATTCGGGGAAAGGCCGCGAAAGCGGCCATCGCTATTAACGCGACCAGCCAGGGAAAGTAGTGGGAGGGGGCTCCCCCTCGACAAACCCGAAGCGTACAAGGACGATTCAGGGGGCAGCCACGCGGGCTGTGCCTAGCGTCCCTGGGCTTCGTCCGGCGCGGAGCCCTTTCGCCGCATCTGCCGGTTCGTCTTGGGCGAACACACAGCGGGCGCATATCGCTCTCGTGGTGGCAGATAGGACAAGCGACCCACTGGGATCTGCTGCGTGCCGCCGGCTTCTCGCACGCGCCCGCACCGCCGGTCCTGAATCACCGTCCGCCGCCGTTGGCGAGGAAAAGCGGGGGCGCGGCGGCGAAGTCGGGGCTCAGTGGGGGGGGAGGGGGGGTGAAAGAATGGGAGGGGGGCATCCACTGCACCCCCCCCCCCCTTTCACTCCACCCCAACATCGCGGTGCCGGCCCCGCGCGCGCAGGAAGAGGGGCGATATCTAACCCCCCCCCCCCCCCTTTTGGCTGGAGGGGAACCCCCCCCCCCCCCCCTGTCAGCCTCGGCCCGGCTCCCCCCCGGGCGTCGGCCGTTGGAGGGTGCCCGTCCGCCAATGAACGCCCGCCCGGACGCGGGGCGACGCTGTTTCCGAAAAGCCGGGGCCTGCTGCAGGCCCCAGACAACGCGCACCCGCCGCGTTCTCTGCAGCCAGCTGCCGGCAGTGGCATTCAGCGTTAGCGACGTCCACGAAACGGAGCGCTGCCCGACATTGCAAGCCGCTGCTCTTTGCGGCGCCCAATAGACGAAAAGTGCTCACTGACCGAGCTCTGTGTGAATTTGAAGCAGTCAGCGCACGTGGTTGCAGCACTTGGTAAGTTGTTTTGCTCTGCTGCATGCAATTATACGAACTGCTGGAGTTTGGCAGCATTCGCAGCTTAAATGGCAGTACAGCCGCTACGCAAGAAAAAAAGGGAATGTTGACGTCAGCTGCTGAGAGAGTACAACTTTCTCAGTTGATCGTTGCGACCTTGGTGTTATCGCTGCACTAACGGACAGGCGATAAAGAATTGCCTGCGCATACTGCAACCTAACTGCTAATCGGCGATGACGGCGGCAGATGTGACTATTAACAGGCAAAGCATCGTTTCATCTCCGTCTTTTCCCGAGAGTATTCCGAATTTCAAGTGCTTACGTCAGAAACGCTTACTTGGAAACCCAGTTTCCTCACACTTCTTGTTAAGTCATGTCGACGAGCGACATAGCATGAACACGGACTAGACGTTCAAGGCCAACCAATGCTTGGCTGCATAAACCACGTGCACACTTGACGCGGAACACCCATGTCGGCCGTCATCATTCCCCCTCGGGTCATACTGTCGTTTAACCCATAAGTGCGTTGTCTGTAAGGCGATAGCAAACTTGACATATGGCAAACAATCCCGCGCTCGTAGAGACGCACCTACCAGAGTTCCGTTCCTGGAATGACAGATGGTGTTTTCACACCCATCCGGTAACGCCACAGTGGCACGCATTTTGCGGGCGCCTAGCTCACCTCCTCGGGTTACCCACACTTTCGACCACGGTCACGCGAGTTTCTTTTGAATTGTGCAAACCTTGTTCGCGACATCAGACACGCATCTCAGCTGTCCACCCCCGCACGCGTTCTATCGCTCGCAGCAGGCTTGACGAGACAAGCTGGAAGGCGGCGGTTGAGCCCGCGAGCCAATTATCTCCGGGCCCGCTGCCAAGCAGGGCCTGCCCAGGGCACCGTTACGTCTAGTAGCCGAGACCACCATGGACTGTTCCATCAGGGCGAGCATCTGGACGCGTCAGGAGACGACGCTGCTGCTTGACCTGTGGGAGCAGGAGACGCGACGGCAGAACCTTGACGGCACGGCGCGCAACTACAAGGTCCACCAGCGCATCTCGCAGGTGCTGATGGCCAAGGGCTACTGCCGTTCGCCCATGCAGGTGCGCGAGCGGCTCAAGCGGCTGCGGCGCGAGTTCCGCGAATCGCGCCGTTGCGAGTATTACGACAGGGTTGCCGCCATCATGGCCACCAAGGCCGAGAGCAACGGGGATGCGCTGGTCGTGGCCCACGACGGTGGCGCCGACCTGGTGGGCGCCAACGGAGGAACGCCGTCGCCCAACGACCACAGCCATCATCACCACCACCATCTGGGCGCCTGCGATGACGAGATGGGTGAGCGTTCGCGGTGTTTGGTTACGTGTTCGTCACGTGGATGAATAGAGGCCTTATGGAGGCCTCTGTTCCACTGCCACTAAACACGCGATTCGCTGAGTCAACAAGACCAACGCGTTTACTACCTAGGAATCTGCACCCTACCGCAGTCTAGGTGGTGCGTTGCGGGGCTCTGTCAGTGCAGCTCCGCTAGCCACCTGTCAGGACAAATCGTGCTCCGACAGCCCAGCCTGACACCGCTTGAGATGTGCGTCCGCACGAAACATTATTCCCACATATCCGGAAAAGACAGGCATTTCTCAGTGAAATGCGACAGCACTGTAGAAGATGCACATAAATCCTGCAAATCGGGGTCACGAATCCTGAGAACTGTTCGCGCGCTGGAATGGCGTTTGATTGAAAGGTGTGTTGGCTGTCGTATGTCGGGACTGCTGATTTCACGGCAGTGAGCTGGTCGGAAAGCGTCTTGGCTAATCCATCTGGTTTAGCATTTACCTCCCATAACTTTGTTATTCGTTTAGTGGATGCCCGTGCAGAATAGGCTGTAATGGTGGCTCCGCAGGTTGCATTGAGGACGCACGCTCCCGCTCTGTTTCTAATTAATGGCTTATTACTCGGAACATGTGGTGCAAAAATTTATGCATGGATGCTTATTGGCTTAAAGTGTATCTGCGCTGTCCCCCCCCCCCCCCCCTCCTCCCCAACAAACACACTTTTTTTGTCTCTTTGAGTGGAAGTGGTCGGAAAAGGTATTCAGAGGCAAAAGTACCCCAGATTACTTTTTCCGACAACTTCCACTCAACGTAACAAAAAAAAAGTGTGTGTGTTGGGGGTGATAGCGCGGACACACATTAAGCCAAGGAGCATCTATGGATAATTTTTTTTGCACCACATATTCCAAGGAATAAGCCATTAATTAAAAACCGGGCGGGAACGTGCGACCCCAATGCAACCTGCGGAGCCACCATTACAGCCTATTCCGCACGGGCATCCACTAAACGAATAACAAAGTTATGGGAGGTAAATGCTAAACCAGATGGATTAGCCAAGACGCTTCCCGACCAGCTCACGGCCGTGAAATGAGCAGTCCCGACATACGACAGCAAACACGCCTTTCAATCAAACACCATTCCAGCGCGCGAACAATTCTCAGGATTCGTGACCCCGGTTTGCAGGATTTATGTTCACCTTCTACAGTGCTGTCGCATTTCACTGAGAAATGTCTGTCTTTTCCGGACGTTTGAGAATTCTGTTTCATGCGGAAGCACAGCTCAAGCGGAAAATTAGCACAACTCAAGCAGTTGCCCTCTCATTCTGCGTAAACTCCGGGCACGCACTAAGGATCCCGTAGACATTTTTTTTTAAAGTGGCGGCCGTTCTGTGTTTACTCAGCAAAGGGCGCCCACATTTTCTCCTTTCTATGAAGAACGCGAGAGTGGCGTCTGAGAGCGAGAATTCGGTTTAAAAACAAGCCTTGCAGAGAAGCTCGCTTCGAGGTTTCCACGAACTGCCATTTCAGGCTGCTTACAACTTTCAAGGCTAGAGAACGTTATGCCACCGGAATGTTCGGCGAGACGTGTCAACGCTGCCATTATCGTTAGCTTTAACGACGAAAACAACTGCGGTGGCTCAGTGGTTATGGCGCTCGGCTGCTGACCCGAAAGACGCGGGTTCGATCCCGACCGCGGCGGTCGCATTTCGATGGAGGCGAAATTCTAGAGGCCCGTGTACTGTGCGTTGTCAGTACATGTTAAAGGACCCCAGGTGGTCGAAATCATTCGGAGCCCTTCACTATGGCGGCCCTCATAGCCTGAGTTGCTTTGGGACGTTAGACCCCCATAAACCATAAGCCATAAAAAAAAAAACTGCCTGACTGGCGTCCATGCAGTCACCTTCCGGAACGAAGGAGTGACAACGGTGGCTACCTTTTACCGGTTAACTTTGAGAGCGTCGCGTTGATTTCAGTGTCAGCAGAGAGCGCCAGAGTCCTGTATTAACCCACGCACCGCTTACATAAGCAGGTGCTAAAAAGAATAAACACCCGCTTTAGCTGTTGCATGGCTTGACAGAACTGGGTTTTAGAGCTTGCACTGATTATAGATACTTCTTTTGCAGTCGACAGCATGAAGGCTGACGATTATTCTCAGACGACTTCGGAGAATGAAGCAGGTGAGCTCACAATTTTTTGATGTCGAATATGTATCGGACTTAAGGCGTTAAATTGTAGTGAATAAGCAACAGCTTTGTGGCGCAGTAATGCCGGGAGATCGAAATAGAGTGATTTTACAGGACTGCAGACAGAAGCGCTATGAAATTAAATCCTGTCTTCCCACTCTCTTTGTTTTTCTATCAATAGAATAAGTAACGTGACCTACAAATTTTGGTTATGTCCGACGCTCTAGAAAGTCTAAATCCAATCTTCACTGTCAGTCGAATAGTTTTTGTTCGCTTGCAATGCAGAATCTTAAAAGGATATTCGATCTACTGGCCTTTATCGACCATACTTTCGTTGATGCAATCGAAAGCTCTTTGCCTAAATAAGCGTATACCAGGCTTTGAGCCTGAGAAACAGGGCAAAACAATTGAAACAGAGATAACAGAGATTTTATTATGGTTTTGTCGCTTTTTTTGTGGTAGTCGGCGTCTCCATGCCCTGACAATACAAACGCGACGAATGCATGCCGCCAGTTGCAGTAGTGCACGTGACAATAATTGAGATGTAGAGGTTTTATAACAACTATACTTTAAGGCACTAAGCTGGTTTTAAAGAAGTGTGAGTAAAATAAAAGTGATGATATGTGATAACCGTCACACAGTTACCAGCAACCGTTTTTCGCCGGTAGCAGTGCCGCTGTCATAAAAGTGGCAGATCTGCTTTTCCAAAACATTCTCAGAGGTGATGAAAAAGCAGGGTCAAACCGTGTAAGAAAGGGCTACTACTTAAGAAGGAAAAGTTAAGGCGTCAGTAAATTCAAAGATGGTTCTTTGCGTTTCTTCGGAGGGGCACAGGACCTCTCCAAACGTGAATTCGATGGTGTTGAAGGAGCAGACGATGATTGATGCCAGATGATGAAGACAAAGAGAAAATATATTTACAGGATGTACAAGGGCAAACTGCGTTACTAGTTGAGTCACACAGACAGTCAAACTGTAACTTAAAGGAACATATCTCACACAGAGAAACTCGACAAGACCTTACTCATCGGCCCGAGGTTAGAGTCTAGGTCTGTATAATTACGTGCCACTGCACGGAGCCTCTAGCTCAACTAGACAAGACTGCCCTCCAAAGATTATACATGCAATTGACCATTTGCGGAAAAGTTTCTGCGCATGCGCGGTGAAAGCGCAGCTAGCGCCCTCTGTAGGCGATTTGGTTTTGGTTGGAAAACATGAGCTGGCCGTGCATTCCAGCGCTGTAGTGCGGCGACAGATGTGAGCTGTAACTGCCACGTAACTGTCATGTAAATTCAACGCGTTTCTAACTGAACTGACCACGCGTTTTGCAACAGCGATACTTGGACGTAATAAAAGCCGCTACGAGATACAACGCGCAAAAGACGAAGCCGTTAATGGAGCCAGCAATTCGCGCATCGAGCACGTTTCGAAACGACTGTTCCTGCTACATTTCGCGCTTGCTCCCAAGTGCGCACAGCTCGGTCGTTCTAGAAGAGTTTTGCCATCGACGCACGTGCGTATTCGGTGACAGCCAAATTATTTGTACTAGTATGAACATTCATAAATGCTACAATGTCAAGCTGTGCTATCTCAACAGCGAAGCACGCGTCAGAGCGCAACCTCGCCTATATCCGCGCATTCCAACGCTCCAGCGGCCTGTTAGAACGCAAAGCAATGCTCTATCGTATCAGCACGAGCCGTGGTTGAGATGGTGCAACGGGTCGTTTACTGATCAGTTAAGTGTGGCCTGCGGCAAAAGGTGCTGCATTAAGTTAGCAGAAACTCTTGCCCTATCGAGGAAGCGCGAACATAAATGGGCATTAGGAAAGTGCATTTCATTATGCTGTTACACTCGCCCGCACATAGGCGCACATTCATGCACACTTTCATTTGGTCATTCGGCGTTCCGGTGAGGTAGTAGACTGCAGGTTCAGCCACACATGGTCGTTTTTCAGGCAACAACTCGAAAACTCTTCGCCCCACCCCGTTTCTAAAAACGGAAATGGGGTGTTCTCCTCCTCCATCATCGTCTTTCGTTAGCAAACGCACGCTTCCGGCGAAGAAACAACGCTAAAACAAGAAAACAAGCGCACCTGAACAGCTGAAATCTACCTTTGCACACGCCTGCTCGAGAACCCCTTTCCAACCGAAAGTGCCAGCGGAGCTTCCCTGTTTGCACGGCAGGCGGCGCTCGCTTTTCCGCAAGTGGTCCATTTTAAAGCTTTTGCAAAGAAGTTTTGGCGGTCATATTCGAGGCCCGCCCTAAGCTTCGATAACCAATGGAGGTAGCCACAGCCCCTGAAGGTTGGGCCCAACTTCGAGCCCAGGGCTTGGCTAAAAAAAAAGAAACACATACAAAAAAACATTCTGAAAACCTCTCCCGGGGGGGGGGGGGGGGGGGGGGGAGTTCTCGTCCTTTTTGCTTGATGCTTTCCCCTTCCCTGCCGCACCGCACGTCGCCTCTCCAAGGATGAAAAGTTGTTTTTCAGCTAATTGGCGGGACCACTGATCCACTGGCTCGCCGCAGGAATGTCAGACGGCGGAGAACCGCGATACTTCGGTGCCATCGAGAATGCCAAAAAAAGAAGAAAAAGAAAGGGCTCATCGCGGAATGCGAGGTGGTCCGCATTCTGCCGCAGTGGGAATGCCGCCTAAGACCAGGCGACGCCACGTGCTCGTTGTGTGCGCCTCGCATGCTTTCTTGGCGCGCTTAACAAAGCCAGGTGTCTTCGGTCGTCACAGTGGTCAATCAGCCAGTTCCTCCTGCGCCTTTGACACTGCTTGCGGGGGTAGGGGGGGGGAGGCACGCGGGTGGGGGGGGGGGGGGGGGGGGAGCGTAGACCGGAGGCCCGCAGTGACCGCAAGCCAAGGGAATAAAAAAAAAAATGTGCGCGTTGGTGAAGCGCGGCCTTGCAGCGTCTGAAGTTTCTTCTAGAAAAAAAAAGCGCCCTACATTGCACTTTGTCCTAACAAAAAAGTGTACTGTATCCACCCTAAACGACGTGTCCTGACTGCATGCAAAGCTTCGAGCTGCGAACACAGCATGACTGAACCTTTCGGATCTGGTCTGATTATTTTTAACCAATTTTAAATATCAATCCCTGTCAGGACCGGGAGTTCTGCCCTCATTACTGTCATTGGGGGGTGAATGTCTGCAAGAATATGCCACTACATATTTTTATGCTCATCTCTGACAGTAGGCTGTCCCTTTAAATCTTCCAAGTGCTAATGAAACAATTAGCGACGTCTGTTCATTTGTTAAAAGTTGGTTGTATTTGCTTGAGTTAGGCTGGTCGTAGTTAATCTTGGCTGTTAAGTTAATCGTACTGTCATCAGCAAAGTTTTCAATCTAAATCCTCTGCTACGCATGTTAAGGTTTTAAAGGCATGAGAGATGAGCATAAAAATACGGGCATTTTTTTGTAGCGCTTGCCCTATAATGACAATAGCGAGGGCACAACTCGTTTTGACCGGAATTTATATTTTAAATTAGCAAAGGCAGGCCAGAGCCGACGATTGTACTGTGCAGTGCTGTGTTCAAACTTCGCGGATCTCCAAGTAAACCGGCATTGTCGCCTGTCATCGATATACTACTCTTATGAATGGGAGTGGGCGAAAAAAATAAATTCCGTTTCTTTTTGCTCGAAGAAGCATTAGACGCCTTATTTTTTTCATCTTCCAACAAATCCCAGTTTTATGCATGGTTTAACATGCTTTCTCATAATCTCTTTAGCCGCCGCGGTAGCTGAGTGGTTATGGCGCTCGGCTGCCGGCCCGAAAGACTCGGGTTCGATCCCGGCCGCGGCGGTCGAATTTCGATGGAGGCGAAATTCTAGAGGCCCGTGTACTGTGCGACGTCAGTGCACGTAAAAGAACCCCAGGTGGCCGAAATTTCCGGAGCCCTTCACTACGGCGTCCCTCATAGCCTGAGTCGCTTTGGGACGTTAAACCTCCATAAACCAAACCAATCATGATCTCTTGTAATGTTTTTAGAAAGGCCGGTTGTCGCTATGCTGCGAGTGGAGGTACTGGCAGAAGTGGTTGCTAGCACCTGGGATACATATCTCCAGTTGTATTTATTGTTATTATTTTTAAATCCATCGGTGCTCTCAGCTGCAGATTTAACAAAATCTATGAATTTTAGTTAATCTCAAGCTCATTATTGCAACTGCACGTCGCCTATACTCGGATGCAAAATAAGTTGAAGCTCCTCCAAAAATTCAGGAATGTCACACAGAATTCCTGAGCGAAAAAAAAATGTAGTCCGTTATTGTTAAAACTTTTCTTGTTATCTAAACAGGGAGGTAACCACAAGACGACATTATAAGCGCAAGATTTGGCGCCTTTAGGTTGTTCGATATAGTCAAAATTAAACAGCTTGATTTCGTTTACTCTCTGGATTCACCAGTGGAGGAATAATGGACGCCGTGGATCATGGCCTATTGTTACATCTGCTTTTTTTTTTTAGCTGGTAAGCTACGACAGGTGGCGCGGCAGTCATTGTGTCCGTAGGGTTGCTTTCAGTTACGATACTGACTATATATCATGTTCCAAATGTCAAAATTTCCAGACGCCTTCTGCCTCGAGAGCATGAGACTACGATATGAAAAAAAATAGCTTTTAAATTGTTCGGTGTTCATCAGTGTCACAGCTATGTATGCGTTTATTTGGACAAGAAGCTTTCGGTTGAGAAAAAAAAAATAAAGCAGTCGACAAAAGTCAGTAGACTGTCCCTTTGGGTCATCAATCTTTTAAAGGGTTTAGTAGGTCTCTAAAAATGCCCATATCGAGAGATCGAAAGCCTTTTTTGACGCTATCCACTGCATCGCAGAATACCAGGACAGCAGGAACGGCAGTGTCGGCGGCAGTAACGGCAATGGCGGCTCCCCCTCAGAAGACGAGTCCCTGCTCCTGCAGCGGCGAACTGTCCAGCTGCTGTCGGCTCTGGTCGAGGGCCAGCGACGCGCTCAGAAGTCAACCGTGTGCTTCCAGCGCCAGATGCTTCAGCACATGCATGCCATGTCGGGCGCCATGCAGACAGTGGCCGGGGCCCTGGCGCGGGCCTGTCTGTACATGCCTCCCGGAGACCGGACCGACGGCGCCTGCAGCCCCAGCTACGCCGCCAGCCTGCTAGAGCACGACGACCTGGTCGAGTCGCGGGACGCGGACACTCCTTCGCCTAGGAACTACATGAAGCACGAACCCAGCGAATGAACGAGCGTCACGGAAGCAGTGACTGCGACTCACGTTGCGACGCTCAAAGTGCGGCCAGGATGTGATCCAGGACACAGGACCGGGCCGATACGTTCATCCTTTCGTGGGTGCTTCGCGTGTTCGGTGCTCTTTTTTCTATTTTTCCAACCTTCATGCAGCTGCAAGCCGTGCAGCAAACTGTTTTCAAGTGGACTGCGCCGCTGGTGCACGTGCGTGTATCGTATAGTGGAACCATTTTTTGTGAACAACGAAGCCTTGTGAGCAGTGTCCAGAGCTGGGAGCCGGCTGAAAGGTTGTAATTGGTTGCGTAGTGGGAACTTTGTTTAGGACCAGCGAAGTCTTTGGTGCGGTCTTCAAAGCGTGGGTGCCAACGGGAGAGTTATCATGGCATAGATGGAGACATGCTTTATGGCGGCGTAGCCTGTGTTGTGGCTATGCTACGTGTACAGTACACGCCTACGCTACGCTTACTCGCTGCCATGGTACACGGCTATTGCAAGGGGCGTTGCAAAACTTCGTTAGAACAGACTACGCGCCGGCGTTGTGATAGCGGTGTACCGCTAACTGCTCAGCTCTCTCAACTGCAGCTTATGTGAGTCCAAGCAGTCCCTATCCTCAGCAGGCACGCCTTCTCGATGTCACGGTGTTCTCCCGATAAGCCTGAGGCCGCAGGTTAACGCTTCTCGAGCTGAAACCTCATCCAACCGCGACACACCGCAAAAAAAGGGGGAGGGGGGATAGTGATATGGCGACTTCTTTGCGTTATTCAGAGATATGTGCCATTTACTGCACATTTTTCACGTACAAAAACAAATTTTTAAGTGCCTAAAGAATGCGATCATCTAGAGCATGTATACGCTACAGCCCGGATGGCACTACGGAGCACGTCCTAACAGCGTTCAAAGAATTTAGCCTTTTCGGCTTTGCCAGAGAATACTGCTGGAAGTAGTTGTTTTGGACTTTAGCGGCGTTAACGTTCTTGGGAGAGGGTGTAGGGTAGGTCGATCCCTACGGGTTGGCAGGCAAGCGGATGTGATGACTAGTCTTTATGTGCGAGGAGAAAGGCTTAGTGTGGGGAAGGAGGGAGAAGTCTGGCGCAGGAAAATACCACTGGCCTTCTACTCCCCCGCCATGGTAAAAAGGTATCGGGAAGAATGAAGAAAGGAGGAGAGTGAAAAATGACAAGGAGATGACGTCATAATGAAATGAATTGTGCATACTGTGATGGTGTCCAAGGCATAATAGACGCGCACGTACGAGTCTCCCACCTGCAGCTTTCATGAACGCCTTATAGATCGGCGTCTCTAAAGACTGTCGCATTCCACACTAGTCTTATGCTAATTTTTGTGATGTTTATGGTGCCAAAGTTAGCGGACGCACAGTGACGCAGTCGCAGATTGCACAGTCGTTTTCTGGACAGAATCTCACAAATATTAAGGGCTGTATTTTGTTGGGAGCTGTCGGTCCTGACGTAGTGGTCGAACGTCACGTATGACGATGAGAAGCACAAATGTACACCGAAAAGAATCGTTACGAATTTCGGTCCTGGGTCAGACAACAGTGCGTTTGACTGTCGCGAACCCTCAGATTCCACTTCACACGTTCTCTATACTTCACACTTGAAGTGCAGTGTCTTTAGCGTGTTTTTTTTTTTTTGCTTGCCGCAGAAAACTTTACTCGGCGCAGAATTCGTGCGTCGTCCCTCTGCGTGTATCCAATCTATTATTTATTATTTTATTTATCGACACTGTTGGCCGGAGGACGTTACAGGGTGGTTGCAAGACAAGATATACAAGATAGGAATGGTGGCGCAGTCAAGAACAGACCAAAAGGAACACACACACAAGAAAAGGCATAAAGCAAGAAGAAGCAAAAGACAAAATACATCAGGGTGTCATCAGATTTTGCTGCAGCCGCTAGATGAGACAGGTGAAATACGACCAGGAATAGAGGATCTTAATTGGACAAATTACCATAAATAACGTAGTAGCTATGTATTCCCAGCCGAAGTAAACAGTTTTTATAGTCTAGTTTAGAATTTATTTACGCTGTCTACTGTTAGTAATTCATGTGGCAACGAGTTCCATTCCTCTATTGTTCTGGGGAAAAACGAGTACTTATGTACATCTATTCGTGCTGAAATGGGCTGGATTTGCTCTTGGTGGCTGCTTCTGACTGTTCGAGAGATACGCTGTTTCATGTACTGTCTTGTATCTAGGTTAAACCAGTTACTGCGAATCAGATAGACAAATCTTAATCTAGCTATCTTTCTACGGTGGGAAAGTGGAGGAAGGTTCAGTTTCCTGAGCATCTCAGTTACGGAGTCGGTTGAACGATATTTTGACAAGATGAACCTTGCTGCTCTTTGAATTTTTTCAATTTTATCTATCATATTTTGCCTAAAAGGGTCCCATACGATGCTCGCATACTCTAATGTGGGACGAATAAGGTGGGGACAATCAGAAACCAAATGTGTCTTGTGCTAGTCTAGTTATCTCGAACATTTTGGACGCCTGCAGTAACACGGTTCGTTACCAGCGCTTTATCGACGCCTGCTTTGTGTGCTTCGTATCAAGAAGCTGATCTCAATCTTTTTGTGCCCATCTTCGAAACTATTGTTTTGGGTGATGAAGTTCGTGTGCCTCGTCAAAGTCATGCGTTTAGAAGTGATAAGCCTGGAAGTCTAGCCGTCGTCTCACGAAAGTCGTCTAGCATTTGTACATAAAGGAAGATGAAGTATGTACTTCAACATTCATCCTGCATATTTTGGCGATATAAAAAGAAAAAAATTACGCGAATGACCCGATGGATGGTTTCTTTGCTCGAACACTCACCAACTACAAAACATTTTGACGAACTGTTCTCTCATTTTTGTTTCCATGAGTCAGCTCCTGCGTACCGCACTTGCACATTTTGTCATGCGCATTTTATCTCTCCTCGAAAACCAATTTTTATTAAGAGAAGGGGTAAAGGAAGGAGTAAGAGAAGGTAAGAAATTTGGCAGTGGCTTAACTAGGCTGACCCTGGAATTCAGCGAAAAGCTAGTGCACACATGGTTACCCATCACGTGGCTTCACATTACCCCATCGGACAATTAGATAATAAAAACAGTATATAGGTCCAGTTGACAACCTGGATGATTGCATGGCCTTCAGGTGCGCAGTTTTTTTGTTGAAGCGGCATACTGCGGAAGAAATGCACCCAGCATTAGAATCTCTAATGGAGGTTTTCAGTAGACTCCCATCACTATTTCTGGCTGACGAGGTGGAGACTGAAAAGACAGGTTTATTGATAGCACGCTTTGTGCACGCTGCGACAAACCGCCCAACACGCACTCGTCGGGTACAACTTGTACAGGAGCTAGTGCAAGCAGTCTCAATGGCGTCCTAACTTACGATCAACACGTCGAACGTTGGCCTACATACAAGCTTCCTGAACGCTGCGAAAAAAAAAAAAACATTGCAGTATATCTCGTCCTCGAGAGCTGCCACGGCGGCTCGTGGTTATGGTGTTCGGCTGCTGACCCGAAAGACGTGGATTCGATCCCGGCCGCGGCGGCTGCACTTCGATCGAGGCGAAATGCTAGAGGCCCGTGCCCTGAGCCATGTCATTGTACGTTAAAGAGCCCCAGGTGTTCGAAATTACCAAAGCCCTTTACTTCTGCGTCCCTCATAGCCTGAGTCGCTTTGAGACGTTAAAATCCAAGAAACCTAAACCTTATCTCATTGTCGAGAGGAGATGTAAGTCCGAAATATATAGCAAGGAAAGCATAGCGCTTTCACCATTGGAGAGGAACACCGCAGTCAAAAAGAATTCTTAGAACGAAGCTTGCCGGCTTAGCGCTTTAATCAGCGAAAGCTGACTGGCATTAGCGGCCTAGAGCTCTGGAGTGCGAGGACCATTCTGACGTTTCACAGGCGACTGCCTGGTCGGGTGTCTCATAGGCCCGTTCTCACGTGCATAATCGGCCTTCTTCCGCTTGCGGCCTTCAGTTCGAACGCGTTCCCGGCGTGCTTCACGGACTCCAGGGCATGCTTGCACGAACCAAGTAGTCTAGTTCCCACTGTTGTATTATTAGCTGTCTAAACTCTTCAGGTGTTTTGAGGAAAGGAAAGGTGCATAACTGATTAACTAGGTCAGTGGACACCTCAATCGCCCTATGAGGAGGTGGTGGGGTCAACCCCCTAACTTTTTTACAGCTTTCACTGTAAAAAAAATGTATAACCACGTGTCAGGCCCCAGTCAAACTAAATAGTGATCCACAGGGAGGGGAACTAAAGCTTGAGCGTGGCACAGGATAAACGAGCGCTTAGCAGTTGCCTGCACTCTTCTCGTGCTTGCTTAAAGATAGGCCTATATGTACAGTCATGAGCAATATTAGAGGGAACAAACGTTTTGCGAATTTTACCGTTATTTCCCCACTAAATTTGAGAGAGACTTTTGGATATTGTACTTGGAAAGGAAAACTAATTAGGAAATAAAAATGCTGTGTTTTTCTGTGACTACCGCACATAATTATGGGGAATCAACGAATGAATGCGCAAACTTCGTTCCCCCCCCCCCCCCCTTATTACTCACAACTGTACTTGTAGCTATGAGAAGCTGGTCAAGTTGGCAGGTGCTCATGATCAAAGAGGGCAAGCAATATGGCGAGGGACGAAAACAGACAAAACAAGTGCTCATTCGCAACTAAAAGTTTGTATTGCAGCAGTCGAAAGTACGAGGCAGTGCGTTATGTAAAGTGGCTAGACTTTTTCGTGTGAACAGAAAAAAGCCGATAGATGTACGCCGTAATTATTTTTTTGAAGTTAGGTTTTTACGGAAAAAGGTGCGGATACCTGACGCATGCCACAGCAAGCTATCTACTCAGTACCAGTTACAGTAGGTCACAGGAGAAAATTAAGAAAGTGCTGGAACCAGTAACGAGGCATGGCAATGGTATCTTCGGTATCGAGTACCAGTTGAGTTTTGAGTTGATCCTCCGACACGACTCCACATCCTATACAAGCGCTGTAGACTAGCGTAGCACCACCTGTTTAGGCTTATCACCTGTTTAGGACTCGCGCCAGGTTAAGCAGGAAAAGTTTGCACCGGCGTCAAAGCGGTCGCCATCTTTGGGTCCAGAAAGCGTGGCAGAATCGTGGACGTTTTCCTAATTCGCTTATCCCCACTTGGTTCCCGTATACACTGTAGCCTCGTTTACATGAACCCAACAGCGGCGGGTCGAGTCAGGGGATCGTGCTGAGCAAGGTCAGGCTCTAACACGATACACACGGTAAACAGGATGAACGCGATCTGTTCAACACGATGAACACGATACGAGCCAGTCAACTCTAGTAGCGCGCCAGGCGCGACCCCAAGAGTGGTAAACCGGCTCCCGTTTGTGTCCTGCCCTGCTGAAAATGCTTTCCCCAAGCGTGAAAGAGGATTCGTAGTTTGCGGAAAGGGCTGCGAGTCAAGCCAACCCATGCGGCGGAGTTGAAGGGTCGAATCCAATCGACTCTTCTACCCGACTCAACAGTGTTTACCTGAACCCAGTAACCAGTTTTCGACCCGACAACTCGACTCAATCCGGCCCAGTCGGGTTCATGTAGATGCCGCTCTTGGGTATTAGTGCCGTCGAAGCCCGTTGTCCGTTGTATAGTTACAGTGAACTAGAATACTTCTAGTTCATTGTAGTTGTAGTTGTTATTCTTCGTTGGCTTGGCTTGGCTTGGTGCCGAAGTGGATTGGTGACAACTCAAGGCAAGCCAAACCAAAAGCGAAGTCAAGCCAAGAGGGCGAAGAGAAGAGAGAAGGGAAGGAGAAAAAGAGAAGAAGGGGGAGAAAATGGACGGGGACAAATTAATACTTACGCCTCCGGCCGAATGTTTCCACTAACCCGTAGCTTAGTATAGTGAATAGCCAGTTTATTTTTTTTTGTGACAACTAGACAAAACTTAACTTCCAGTTCCTTGCGCTTGTAACAAATGACCTTTATTCAACATCACAGTAAAGACAGGTGCATGCTTTATTCTCTTCATGCAAGTGAATGCAGTCAACGGTGAAAACAGTTGAAAACAAAGAGTTGCTGAAAACAGTCGTGACGGGTGGTACTTATGCACAGTGAGGCCGTTCGATGACGGAATGCTTTGTGCCTTAAACAATGCCGCTACGGAAAACGGTTGCTGCTCACGAACTAACAAGTGATTTGTAAGGTACTGTCACGTACGATGTTATGGCACAAAGAGATGGAAGCGTATAATTTCAAGAGGCAATAAGAACCTAAAAACAAGATACTAGCAGCGGGTACTGTGGCGTAACGAAGCATGCATTCTGATGAGTGAATACATACTACGCGCTTGACGACAGGACAATGATCAACATTGAAGATGAATACACTAGTCGACAGCCCAACTACTTGAAACGTACTCTTGTAAGTAATGCAGTATTCAGGGCGTTTAGGCAAATGACAAATAAGATTAGGCTTTTATTTGCTGGCGATATTTACTTGAACTCTCAGTATCACGTTGCGGTTCTATCTCTTTTCTTTTTCTCGAGGCTGTCTTGACCACTTTGTGTCCGTTAAATTTAGCCCCCCCCATTAAACTAAACCGTCAGTGCAGCGGTTGTCAGCAAAATCAAGCCATCCGAAACTGAAGGAAACAGCAATCAGCACAGCAATGTGGAAGCTAGATTTCGAAAACTGTTCCCGAAGTTTCGAAAATACTGGTTGCTTTCTACCGCAAACTATGTTTTAAGGATCTATCCAATGGCTCTAAATATTTGCAATATCCTTATTTACGCTGCGAAAAATTACCGGTGAAAGTAGGTAAAAAATAATGCCACTTTACGAATGCAGAAAACAGCTGAGTGCGTTGTTCACAAGAAACGAGCTGTCAGCGCTAGAAGCATTTTCTGAGAATACAGGAAAAGACACCGCCGTCTGCGTTTTCGGCTCCGTTTTTGTTTGCTCGTTAAGCACTGCTGTCTAGGCTGCATTTGTACCGAATAAAATCATTAAGTTAAAGCACTCACATTTGCTGCCGAAGGCATACATCAAAAGTGGTTTGCAGCTACACTCTTTCAGACGCCCCGTGAGACTATACTAATTCTGAGTGACACTCGCTGAAATTGACACCCATTTTTGTGCCTCTCACGGGGGTGTTAGTTATTGTTCAGTAATTACTCTGGCTGCGTCAAACCATTCTGATATATCAATTTATCTGCCAGCCAGGAAAAGGAAAAAGTTCTCCAACAGCTCGACTTTATATCTTCACAGGCCGAAAGTGAGCCCACGTAGGCTATACACAGCAGCTTCCTTTGGCTCACAAGAGAATCTCCTACTCGTCTGGTCCCGCTCTCGATTCCCGTGTGCGCTCACAGGATTCCTAACACACTCTCCATGTCATCCAGTCATTAAACCTCTCCGTGTTGAGACATTCACGCTCCATTCCATGTTCTCATCAAGGCCTCCATATCTCTTCCCTCGTGAAGAAAAGTTTGTTCTTTGCATAGCTTGTGCGTACCACAAGCATTTGAGCATCGCAGGCTATCATTGTACAAACACCATATCAGGCACTCCCTGTGCTCTCGTTCGCCGTATGCACTTTCACACCGCACTCCTTCCCTCGCAACTTCATTTGAGCTCCATTTTTAAGTTGCACATGCTGACGTCGCAGTGTGTCGACACTGGAAACGCTGCTTGTAGCATCACATCACAACAGGCTGCAGTGGCAAGTCTCATTTTTTTGACCAGTTAGTTATGTGGACTACCTCATCGCGAGTCCCGGTACAGCTCCTTGACTGACGCCATGGCCTTGGACACATATCAACTTGGTATACATGGGCAAATTGAAACCCTTTGCGCTCGGCTTTTCTTCGCCTTCCGACATCTGCTGGTCAGTAATCGACAACGCGCAGTAAACATGCGCGCTCACTCTGAGCGTTTTATCCAAACAACTGCTGCTCGGAGGATTGGCGGTTTGCACAGTTTGCACATGCTAACAGTTCTTATATGACATGGTTGGTAATGTTCCGCGTTGACGATGGCAGCATGAAGTTTTAGCGAATTCAAATTTTCCGCCAGTTCATTCAAACTAAAATCGAATAGTTTCCGAGAATGGTCTCGGTTATGAACGAAGTTTCACCCAGCATTTATTTTCTGGCATGCTTCAATATTCCATGAGTACAGTCGGAACGCTTCGGTCCCCACTACAGAGGGCAGTAAAGTGCCCAAAGTACGGAGCAGTCCGACCCTCTCTCGCAACTTTGGGATGCCTTGTACTTTAGACATAATCAGCCATGGTATCGGCACTAAGTTTTATTACCTAACCGGCTTCTTGAGACACGCTTCTGATTTTACTCTCCTCTTTATACATTTTCGCCAGAGTATTCTCAGCGTAAACGCTTATTCACCCTGTGATCAAAAATCATGCAAATGCAAAGGATTAGCCGCTGTACAATACAGTTCAATGCCTAAGCCATGCTGAATAAACCTTTCGCTGTATTCTTGAGCACTTCGATGGAGGGCCCTTGAGTCCCTAAAAGCTTCACTGTCACAGCGGAGGTATCAAGTTCTGCTGCTCTGAGGGTGTCACGCTAACTCGCCAGTTTGCGATGCTCTAACTCTAGCTAGTTTGAAGGACAGCTAAATTCTGCTGTACAGGTTCGAAAGAATTTTATTAGATGAAACAAGGGTCTCGCAGAAGATTATACCGAAATTTATATGCTCGCTCCTGTTATACCAATGCTTATGCCAATTTTTCGTACGCGGCGTAGTTTGCATGCTGAATTTTATTTATCGACCTACGAATTGCCAGAAACTTCACCCCTCAATGTTCAGCGCCATAATCTCACACACACACACACACAAAAATCATCCACTCACCACAGTGCGCTTGTGGGTGCGGTCGTTGGTCTATAGGCTACTTTGTGAATTGCTTGCTTTTTAGGTTGACTGATTTCACCTCAGATATTCAAAGACGCTGCATTCATGAACTTGTACTTTAAACCACCCAAGCTGCTGAGAATTTTAAGACGCGCCCTTAACGCACACAAG
The DNA here is from genome assembly GCF_052857255.1 of Amblyomma americanum. Lineage (NCBI taxonomy): Eukaryota > Metazoa > Arthropoda > Arachnida > Ixodida > Ixodidae > Amblyomma > Amblyomma americanum. Next base: position 153,910,405 of record NC_135500.1, read on the forward strand.
AAAGTGAACTGAGATGGACCATTTCTCACTTGGCGGAGCTTTTCACCGTGAAAGGACAAAATCGGAGACTATACACTGTCCCCTCGCCTTTTCGGCACTCCTTCTGCGTCCGTATTTCAAACGCCTAAAGATGCACAATTAATTTACAAATCCGTCCAGGAAATACATGCTGAAATTTTTAAACCTAAACTTTGAAGGTGCTGCAGCTAAAGGCGTCAACTGTATCGGTTAAGCATCGTCAAGGGTTAGTCCCATGATGGCTTTGGCCACGACTGTTCATTGCACTTGGTTGATAGACTTGCATGCTCATACTCTTTTTTTAAGATTAATCTGTCCACACAGACTCATTCAAGAAGCAAGAGTGCTAATTTTGTTCAGTTGGCAATTATCAGTAGGCTTTCTCCACATGACCTGTGGCTGTAGTTGTGTACCTTGGTTTCAATTCAAAGAGCTGCATTAAGCTCCAAACAGGGAATCGGAAATTTTTTCAGTGAACTCCATCGACGACGCTAATAGCAACGGGCGCCCATTCTGCTTCTTTTAAAAGATTAGGTCCTCACATTTTGATTGAGTCAAATCAGAAAACTAATCCAAAGCCACCAAGCAAAATTATGTCACTCCGACTGCCGAGGTCCCAAGCAGGCAGTGAGCACTGCTGAAGGAGGTCGCCGTGGTGATGATGACTAGGAGTTTTGCTTGAGCTGGCGGGCGACAGTCTTCTTGAACTTCCAGTGCTAACTGTTCTCCGGTATTGAAGTCAGGCCTGCTGATAATCACTGTCCAAAACTGTCCATGGGCTGCATATAATCCACACTACCAAAGTACTCACATAGGGCAACTGGAGCCACTGCCTCGACGCTGCCTCCGCTGGCCGAAGCATTGTGATGCACTTGCTTCTATCACTGCAGGCTCCTTGCAAGACCAGGCCCAACTGGAAGAATTCAGTACAATGGTGCAGATGATGTCGAGAAAGAAGCCACTCTTTCTCAAAAGGGCACAAGGTGCGGCTGCGGGCCGACGTATTCCAGTTCCTCAAGCAGCGGCACTCAAGGGCTTCTGGTTTATCACCGGACAAGACGCGCCACGTGACGCCGTCCATCTCAACGTCAGGTTCCCAAAGTGTTGTTTGTGCGCATGTAAGCCCTCATGTCCTTAGGATCGACCTCTCTGTCCCAAGAAGCACACTGGCAGATGCTGGTCGGCTAAAAACCCGCCTCATACTTTCCTCGAGGTACTGCAAAGTCAGACGCACGTGCGTATTGCTCGTCCCGGCTCGTTCACACGGCAACACCTACAAGTTTTTGTCCCGAGCTACCGCTTGACGATGACGTTTAGCGAGATACCGTCGTTGACGACCACTTCAGTGGTGTCCAGGTAGGGGTCGTTGTTGTTGTTTCCTCCTCCACTGCTGCCGTACGGTCCATCGGCGCCGGTAGAGGGCGACGAGGCGTCGTCTTTGGACCAGTCCTGCTCCGTGGCCGACGAGAATACGACGAAGATGAGCGCCGCCAGGAACTGCAGTCCTCCGCTGATGACGCTCACCGCGTACAGGGGCGTCATGTGGTCGTGCCGGATTTTCTGCGGAAAACAATTAAAAGAGTTAAACTTTTCAGTGAGACCCGCATTTCGGTGTGATTGACAAAAAATTTAAATGATGAGGTTCTGAAACGGGACCTGCAATGTCGCGGAAAAAAAAAAGAAACAGTTCTCGACATTTTTAGTGGTGAAGTGGTAGTGGTACCATATTAAGTGGTAGTGGTAAATTTGTTTCCTAGTCCGCGGTGCTCTCTTTTGATCTCTTAACGCTACCCAGTCGTAAAATACAACAGAGCCGGTCCCAAAATACGACAAAATGGTTTATCGTCCTGTCGTTACGCCAAATTTTGTCTGCAGTACAGGAGTGGTTCTGTCGTTACCACAGGAGACTGCACAATATTACAGAAAGTTCTGTCGTTACAACAGTAATTTCTGTTGTCAGGTCCCAAAATATTACAGGAATATCTGTTGTGGCCACAGAAAATTTCCTGTCGTGTTTTTCGATAGGGCACCCCTAACGTTTTACTTTCCGTACCTACTGCGCTGCCCTGAATTTAACTTCACGCTTTTCGGATAGCCTGCATGTTTTATGACCATTGGCGAGGACTACCAAGGTTCCACTGTTGTATACAAGAGTGTTACGTTACTGTGTTCCAAAGAGTACACTGCTCGGGCCCTTACCCAGGTATTGAAGATGTGATTCATCATGGGGTAAAAGGTGAGATTTCCCAAGGAGGTCATTGCCCCGGACAGGCCAGCGATGATTCCTGCGTACTGCGGCGAAATGTCCAGCGGGTTCACCATGTAGCCTGGAACGGGATAAGAACTATCCTTCAGCCACAATGCAACTGGAAGCTCTCCAGTGGAGGCTGAGCTCCGGTGGCACACACAAGGAAAGCAAGCCCAGAAACTTTAGTCCTAACTACATCGATGAACGCACGGAATAAAACTATTGACCAGTTAGAATTCACGATTACCAGTTACAATTCACGACACGAAAAAAAATGTCACGTTTACTAAGGAACACGCGCACGTATCCTGCTTCCAACAGCCCTACAACAAAGCAGTATTGCAGTTCTCATGAAACCTACGCTTTGCCATAGCTATTGCCGCGCGTATAGTGTCTTGCGAGTTATGTTAATGTCAGTGGCTGCTATCTAAGCTTTGCCCTCCGTGATTGGTTTGCATTCGAGTTAGAACATTAGGACAGCCTCTAAATAACCGTTTCAGATTCGCTCGCGTGCGCAAACAGGGTCAGCCGTGGTGGTGTTCACGCGGCGTCACCTACCGGCAACGGCAAGTTCCCGAATGGACATGGCAAAGAAGTAGAGAACCATGGCGAAGTCCGTTGGCCCGACGTACACCATTGACAGGAACAGCACGGCCTCCGTCAGCAATCCTGCGCCACAAGTGCGGTAAAAGACACGGTGTAGTGAATGGGCTACTTCATGCGAATAAAGGAGCTATAAATTAGAGGGATCACTCTATGCGTCTCTTTAAGCGCATGTATGCACTTCATTAGCATGCCAAGGCAGCCACACATTTGCTATAAGGTGCTGAAGAAGCATAGAAACTCGAGGAACACGGGATTCGAGGTTTGATGCCTATCGAAATATACAAACGGAAAATTGGACCTTGGGATTCTGCAACAGTCATACGATACATTCACATATCATGTGCTGTGGCAAGTTAAAAAGCCAAAGTGTGTGGGCGAGCATAAATAGAAATCAAATAAATAAATAAAGTTAGCGTCCAGGTCTAGAAGCGTTTTTCTAATGTCCTTTATGTAACCAATTTATGAGTGACCGTAAGATCTTTCACTCTGTTCAGTCTTTCTGGCACTGCACGAACTCCCTACATAGTGCACAATAGCAGTGCGAAGTGCTTGCAATTAAATCAGCAAGTTGGATTCTTCGGAGGCGCCATTTTGGTCCCCGGAGTAGCAAGAGTAAGGTGTGAAACGAAAACAGCATAAGTATAATGGAATCTTGCAATATAAACATTCAAAAAGTGAAGCAGTAAAGTACACGCACACGAGATTTTACCATGCAAAACTTTTTCGCAACGACAGGCCTAGTCCGAAATAGACGATAACCAATAACGGCGCTTCCCTTCGAAGTATAGCCAGATTTTTCTCAAAGGAAACCTGGGGCTGCAACTGCAGCTAATATTTTCCTGATCCATTCTTTCCCGTCTTCGCCATTGGTCATAAGAAGCCCGACGTCACACACTATTGCTGTAATTGATGCTGGTGAACACTGCTTTGTACGGCACCTGAATGCGAGAATGTTACGGCAATGGTCGGAGCCTACGTGTCACTCGTGTCAGCTGATCGCATATAATTCGTCCATATGGCACTGCGATAACCGACCCAGGAACTGCACGGTCACTTACCCGTGCCACCGAACGTCTTTCGCACTGTTGAAGTGGTCATCAAGTTCTTCTCCTGAAGGGCGTCGGCGACAAAACCACTGATCACGACGGAAACCATCATGAGGAAGTACGGGATCTCCTTGGCGTACCGGACCTGCGCGAAAAAGAAATGGTAGGGCGGTAACCTTGTTAAACCGAGTAGGACGTGCGAAAGCACTTGAAACAACACCACCTCAAAGGCAACCGTATGCAAGATCAAGTTCAAATTCAGAAGTCGGGGCCAAAGGTCAAAGGTTGAGGCTTCACACATACCCCGGGTTTTTTCAGCTTTGCTAGTAAAGTAGTGACTAAAATTTCAGTCTGAAATCTGTAACATCACGTTAAAATTACGTAACTAAAAAGAAAATGTTCTCCGACGTACAAAAGAATAGCACAAGACAAATTAAAAAAAAAATTGGCGAGTGTTTAGCTCAGGTTAAACCTGGAGTGACGCGATAGCGACAGCTGGCCGAGTGGAACTTGGTCATGTGACCAATCATGTGACCAACCACGTGATCCGCACCACGTGACCAATCGCGTGACAGCGTGGCGGCGCAGCCACAAGGTTGCGCGCCGCCACGCTGGAGGCTCGAAATGCTACCGTAATGTAGCTATCGCTACAAAATTCGAGCGGTTTGTTGGCATTACGCTGGCTTCTCCAACCGACCTTTCGAACCATCTGCGCCCTACCTTCTAAAACGTTTAATGAACAGCCATACTTGCTTTCAAGACCCGACTTTCGGAATGGCTTTGATAAGGTTTATGGTTCACCTTTGTGCATCGTAAACAACCTCCGCCTACTTCAAGTCAATTTTTTTTGCCAAACTGTCGTTGAACCCTCGCCTCGAGAGAACCTTCGATTCAACAAGACTCAAGCTTGCTGTCCCGTCTTCAAAGCTACGTGACGTGTGGTACTCAGCTCTTGCTCCTAATCATTAAACAGATGACGTGAAATACCTTCCCGAAATGGGTGCTTGCTTTGTTTACGGAGCTCAGGCTGAACACCCAACTCTGCTGCTCACGCAGATTATTTAGAGATGGGGGGGGGGGGGTACAGAGGCGAAGCAACATGCATGCACAGTCGGAAATAGTTACGGTTCGCTCATCGACCGAAAACAGCATCATTTGCTTTACTTGTTATTTTTCTTGCTTGAAGATTGAGGACAGTGCAGTCAGAAGACAGGATCAATAACAGGCAAACGAAGTAAGATCAAAGGTCGAGCTTCCCAGAATGAAGTTTTATGACTACACGGTAAAGCTTACTGAAACATCTTCCAGGAGACAGCAGAAAAAAGGAAAGAGCCAAAAGATGCATACAGTGTTCTAATCTAAAAGCTTATTCATGCCCTGGTGACATTACTTCGTCCGTTTCTGAACCGCGCTGTTCCTACGAATCTATTGGATCGATTCGCAGTGTAACTAGGTTCATGAATGCAGAGCTCTGAATACGCTTTCCGAGCTGGTTCTTTTGAAGAATCGGTTCTTGAAATCAGTGTGGTTCTGTAGAATCGATTAGCTACCAACTGCAAGAAAGTGCTATAAAGTTTTGGACCTCGGCAGGCTTGCAACCTTCATACTGAATAACAGCGAAAAAAGCAGACGGGCCAGAACAAAGGCGGGCACAGGACGAACGCTTACTCTCAACGACGACTTTATTCCGAAACCTGTCATTTATAAACGGAACATTCAAAGATCTACATGTGATCGTACATGATGAACAAAAACATAAAAACCACATACAGATGCACGCCCAGCTCTTGTCCATCAGTTTCTTCCTCTGTTTATTGAGCATGAACCTTTGCCAAACTCGCCCAACTGAACATTCTTCTTGCACCCTCTGTAATTCACTCGCATTTAGTTTTTTTTTCTCGTTTCTTCCTTCAGCTTAAAGAGAAACGTCAATATCTCCGATTGCATAACTCGCTGCTATAAGTATACCGAAATCAGAACTAGTTAGCAAGCTCAAAATATTACTTACTCTTTGGCACACACTACTGCAGTAATATTTACCGCAGCGATTTCATTTCACTCAGCTGTCGCACATTAATTACGGAATTTAATGGGCTCGCAATAAGCTATGGCCTTTCATTTTTTTAAACATTTGTCAATGTTGTAAACACCAGCGGCACGCTTTTTGTCGCAGTTTGGTAGTAAGTAATTTTCGAGGTAAATGAATATTTCACAAAAACCGCAGTACCAAGGTTGTTTTAAAATTTTATTATTTTCACCGAATGCAGCCGTTACCAGCCTACTTGTCTTTCGATGACGTGTGTAGAAATGTGGCAGGGAAGAAGGGTCCACAGGACTCTAGAACATGGTAGCCTTATTCGTAGCTTTCGTTTTATGCAACACCACTATTTACCGAAGGCTCCTACGCTTTGTACAGTTAACAAATAAGGTGACTAACAGGGCTTTGCACGAACAAAACGTTGCCCAAACCTCCAAGGCAAGAGACTAGCTCGGTCAAATGCATAACAAAAGGCTCAAGAAAGCACGCGAATTAACCGCTTAACGAAAGATATGAAACCGCAGCACGCTTACTTTTTTTCGCGAAGCCGGAATTAAGTACTGTTCCGCACCCTAGCAACGCTTTCTAATTGATTTCTTGCTGACATTCATTGCAGAACCTCGTTATCAATTAAGTAACAAAAAACAGTCACCGCAAGACTTTCATTTCGTCAGCTCTCGTCCACGAAGAATACAGAACAAGCAAAAACACAAGCAGTGACAATCTGCAGCGTCCGTCACCCAGTTTCATTCCCGCCCCTGGCCGCAGTCCCAGCTCCCCCTCCTCGGCAGGCAAGCAGCTCACGCTCCCCGAGGGAGCAGCAGCAGCAGCAGCTGCAGCAACTGAGTCACCGCAACGTGAGCGCCATGCTCCACGCATGCACTTCCTCCCCGGCCAACCTCGCTTTCACCTTTCCCGAAAATTCCGGGGAGCGCACCCCGAAACCGAGGAGCAAGACAAAGGGCGGCTCACCTCGTCGTTGTAATACCACTGCACGATGTGGAGGAGAGTGTTGTAGGTCCAGGTCCTGCCGAACGAGGCAAGAAGTATGGCCCACACGGGTCCCGAGGACAGGATGGAGCGCATCGGGATGCCGGTCGGCTGCTGCTCGGGAAGCGCGGGACGGTAGGGAAGCAAGAAGAGGGGAGGCCATTAGGGAAGACCCTTCCCGCCGACTTTAATTACCCGGCCCGGGCGTGTTCGCGCATCGTCTTCTCTGCTCCTTTAGCTGTGCGCCTCTTGCTCTCCATTTCATTTATACTTCCGCCATCAATAACACAGCCTCTTCAACCTACCCTTTATTCTCTAAAGCAAGGGCTCGGAATAAAAGTTTGTTTTTTACTTCGCTTTGTTTAAGTTCGGCACGTCATGCCTGGTCAGTACAAGGTGGGAGTGTAGCAAGTTTACGAGCAGAGATTTGCCCAAACGCGACCAGCCTTCGCGCCCTGGTTAGAGTTCCCTTCTTTCCTTTCCCCGTTATTTTGCTTGGACCCGAGGTGCAGAAAGGAGGGAGGGAAAAGAAAACACCCACCGAAAATGGAATGTGCTCCTGCGTCTGCAGGGAGTCGATGATGTAAATCTTCTCCCTCGTCGATACCCCGGGGTGTTTGGCGGGCGACTCGGAGATCAGCAGGAACCACGGCAGCACCCAGAGGATGCCCAGCATCCCTAAACCGAAGAGTGCTTACGTGTTCATTCTTTTGCACCGTGTGTGCTGCTTGCGCTGATACATTTTATTTCCGTGCAGCATTGCGAAAGGTATGCGCAGGGTGGCACAGATCAGCCATTCCACATCTACGGTTTGGAAATTAATACACATTTTTGACGAGTTCAGTGATTTGGGCATTTTTAGGTAGCTTTTGGAGTTTTAAAGCGCTATAAGACGCGAGAGTATGTGACATTCAGTGAAGATCCAGTTATGCCCCTGAGGCATCCCGTTGACAATGCAGTCAGAGATGTTCGGAACCTCCTATGCAAGGTACTCTAGAGTAGTCGCTAACAACTCTATCTCCGAGTAAAATCTAATGGAGCCCATTTTTATTTTTCATTTCTAGTGAAAGGAAGAGGAATGTTTATTAAAAAAAATAAGCGGAGAGGTTGACTCCAACTGCGGAATCCGCTACCCTAAAACCTTCTTGTTGTTGACGCAATGAGCGAGCATATAAAAAGCGTGGAGATGAAATGTGTTCTCGATAAAATAATAAGATTGATTACGGGATAGCCAGCCGGCAGTCCTGAAATGATGTTAAGTAATCACTATTGCATCTATATTAACGAGGCATTGACTCGGTGCTATTGAGTCGGAGGAGAGTTGCTGTAACAACGTCTCTTTTATTGCTGGCAAGCGAGTTAGGAGAATATATTTGTGCTTTTACTAAATGCTCTAGTGCCTCGCCTGAAATGGTTTGTTGCAACCAACGCTTTCTACCAGAGATTTACTTTTTGAACTATGCTTGAACCAAGGGCCGAATTATGAACGCTCTCAATCTGAAGACAGTCTCAACACAGTCACAAAACTCCGCTCCTATTCGTCCGCCCTGATCGCGGTCAGGGCAGGGTAATTTGGCACCGGTTCAACTATCACGTTTTGTGACGCGTCTTAGGAAAATGTTTCAGGAATTTCCGCCTCCTGCTTTGCGTTAATATAGCTTCATTTTTTAATACAATTCACAGAATGCTGATACAAACTACTCCCTGATCATCCACATAGTTGTGTAGAAAGAAAACAAACACGAAATAACAAAAAAATTGAAGCATTCCTAAGAAATAGTGAGCGCTTGTACAGAAAACTTCTTAAGTTAATTCGTTTTGTGCACGCATGGTTGCTCGCGAATACTGGTAGTAAATTACGTGTACGATTAGTATTTTGCGTAGAGGTCACAGATTAACTTTGGGTTAGTACGAGATTTTTTTAATTACAAGAAAAAAAATCGCGACATCTTCGCACTATGTAGATAACAGCAAATGAACCAGCGTGGCGATAATCAAACATTTAGAGTACAAGCAGCAAACATTGATAGGCCACATAGCCTCAGATCATACTCGCTTGAACATTACATATCTAGGCTTTGTATGTGTCCATAGAGTACAAAAAAAAGGAGAAAGGTTCTAACTTATAGTTAGAAAACCTAGTAAATGTGATGGTTAAGTTCCCAATTTGAAATTCGCAATGCTTAGCTGAGTGAGCAAAATATTGATGGGCACGAGATGAGGTACGTCTCGTGCTGTGATAAGCTCAACAGTTTGAAAGTTTATCTTACTGGCAGATCTACGCGCAATTCTTGTTCTCAAACACTTCTTGAAGCGAGAAGTTTGCCTAAATCTCAATAAGGCCTTTCATAAACCGGTTTCAAGATTGGTCTTAGCATAACTATAAAAAAGAGCACAACGCTGACTTCAAGTTATTACAAGACTGAATATGGTGTAATATGCAGTTTAAGTAAACAGTAAAATTTGGATTTAAATAAAATCTTCACGTGAATTTCAAACTTCGTTGACTCTCGAGTGTACAGGCTATATGTCGCTCACTCACCGTAGAAGTAGAGGCCTGCTGTAGAGCTGAAGAGACTTTCAAAGGCGGAGAACACTTGGAAACTCAGCAGGCTGCCAAAGTGTAGACCTGCCCGGAAAAGAAGATGACGCACTATATCCAGAGAACTACATAACAGCACCGATTTATAACCATAACCTAACGCAATATAACTCCGCAAACACTAAGTACAGCGTGATGGAGATTTCCGACAGCAAGTTCCGGTAAAAAGGTTACCAAAATGAAATGAAAAACATCTCCACCACTCAACTCAACTCTACTCGCCCTGCCCCTTCATTTCATTTAACAAACTTCAGTAAATGCTGCCTCTTCACTTCAGTACCACACTTTCTTCTTATATTGTGACACCTTTAAAATTCGATGTCGCCGTTGAGTTCGCGACTATTTCTGCACTCATGAAAGCCTTTCTCGCTCAATCTGTGCGCACGTTCCAAGCGGACGCAATGAAATTTGCTAGAATGTCGTCTCGGAGTTCATATTCGTTTACGACGATGGCGTTTACTTCCCCAAGACGAACGGAAGGAAGAAGAAAGAGGAAAAAGTGGGCGGGGGGGGGGGGGGGGGGGAGGCTGCCCTGTTAATTCTTTTATCGACAGACATCTGCGTTAGAGGTCTTTTGTTCGAGGAGAACGCAGAAAAAAATAATACAGCCGACACCACGGCCGATGAAATGTGGGGTACTCCGGCACGAGAACGAGGATTAGGTTTGTTTTAGTCTAATTTACTGTTGTTTTACCCGTCGCACTTCCCTCACTCGTGGGTTGTTCTCTGCACCGCAGAGTTCCAACGAAGGAGACAAAATATGGCAAAAACCTGGTTCGACGGTTCGCCTTAGTAACCGGGCTTCACAATTCCATCTCGTTCGCTCTCAGCATCGAGAGTCTATTATTTTTTCTTCTTTTCTTTCAAATCATTGTTAGCATAGGAAAGAACACTAAAGTATGACGGTCCCCCGCCACCCCTCCCCCCCCCCCCCCCCGAAAAAAAAAACACCATTATTTCGCTTTCTTGCATAACAGCATGCAGTGAACAGCAAACGCATCACAGGGTACGTGTTCATCACCGATCATATAGAAGAATAATAAATGAAACGTGATCGATAAATAACCTCCCTAAGATATCTGAAGTGTTGCTCTTACGTATAGAAATGCGAAAATATGCGAAGTACCAGAAAAGCGTTTTAGAGAGACCACTTGCCGAAGAGCTTATGCCGACGTCAAGCTTTAGGTCCCCGAGCTTATGCTCAGCAAATAATAAATTGCGCCCAACGCGCAATATGCCTCTGACGTTTCGCGAACCAGGCCGTTCGGTTCTTGAGCGAGATGAAAGAGCTTCTTCTTAAGGACTCGCGACAGCAGCGCTGCGAGCCTTAAAACGTTCTCCAAGGCGCGCGCTCTCCAGTTTCGCAAGGAAATTCTTTTTCAAACACCGTGGAACGAAAGAACGAAAAACCAGGCAGCGACAAATGTAAAGATCTCGTTCTAAATTAATCTTTAATGAAGCTCAAGAGACCGTATAGTCGGAACAAAATTTTGTATGGCGCATATCAAGCTGTTTTTTTTTTCCTTCTTGGCTGTCTGCCTGCGACAACCTCTGACATACGACGAAAGGAAACTGGCGAACAAAAATAGCTTTCAATGGTGCATGCTTCTACATAGCAGCAAGTTATATGCTTATTTCTGCAGTGAACAGCGAGCAGTGTGAGCGCTTCGCTAGGACAAAGATTTTTTTATTCCGTTAAAGGCTGCCCCTTTTAAAGTTCCTTGCTATGCAGAAGGAAGTCCAACCTACTAAGGCTGCATTATTCGGATGCCGGTGCAAGTGAGAGCGGCACACTGATCTACCTTCGCTAGAATAACTTTTAATTAATTCAATCTTGACGGGTTTCCATTTTTTATGTTTACCTGAAATTCGCCTTTCCCACATCAAGGTATCGCCTTGAAACTGTATTGGTTAGATAAGGCGAAATATTTAATGAGTCATTTTATTGCTTATCGAAAAGTAGGCAGACACACAAGAACCATGCGCTTTCAATTTGGTAGGAAATGGCTCTTTAGGAGAGCAAAACGCTGATTTCTTTCGTCAGCAGTGAGCAGCTCCGTGCAAACTATGTCCCATCTAACTGGTTTCCTGCAGCAGTACCAAAACTACGATTAGTGCAGAGGCGATGCTCTGATTCTGCGGATTGTACTGGCAGTATAAAATAGGCATATGGGATTATGGGATAGGTGCTTTAAAGCGGGCATGCAGCAAACGCTATTTCAAATCGATCCGGAAGGTGCGCTCGCGTTACGTCTGCCATTTCCATAGTTTTTTTTTTTTTTCAGTGTAGCGACGAACTTAGCAGCATGACTCCTCGCTTCAGAGTGAATTCGTCGTAGTTACTGTTTTTTTTTTTTTCAGAAAAGTATCCCACCTAGAGCAAAATCCATGAGCGATAAATTTGCTTTATTTTTTATTTAAAACGCCGTTTCTCCCGCTTCAAGATCTACAAAAGAATATCATTACGTTGACAAAAATTCCTTCTATTCTAAAAACCAGATGGCACGATTAGGCTGAAGTTATCGTTGCGCTTCTATTTCCCCATCTGACACACAGCGTAACGTCCCGCAAAATGCTCGCATTTAGCGTACGCCAGCGGGCGTACGTTATTCTAAAACTTCTTAATGTTCCTTCTGTGTTCGGTACGTAGACAGCGTCTATTTGTACTCTTTTCCAACCGTATCTGCATACGCCGCGAGAAGACGACGAGCAGACGACGGAGCATAGCGAAACACGTTTAATGCACTGTCCTGATTGGCTGAGAAGGTCTCTAGCTTTCACAGCACTGCAAGGAGCTTATGAGATAGCGTATATGTCAGTGCAGTTTCAGAACACATGTTTCGATCAGCCGGGTGCGAGAGATGAAGTGCACCCGAATATATGGGATTCGGGATATGTTACGGACATCCTCCTTGCGTTATGGTGGAACATGGAGGTGTACAGTAAGCTTCTGAACAATAATGCTCTCCAATAAGTTGCAACTTTTCTAGCTTTTGCCACACATAAACCGAACGCCTCTGAAAGGGCTTTTTGTTCATACGGCGCAAGACACTTTAGTTTTTTTTTTTATGTCATTCTCGCGCGAGAGCTAGCCTTGTTTGTACTCATCCCGTGACTGTCGACGGTCCTATTTCACAGCCGGCGTATGCTGTGCAAGATACGTCGAACGGTGTCGCATGTGTTCGGATTAAGTGTGACGACGGCTGTAAGTTGCTTTAACCGCGATCGCAGTGGTGCCAACAGAACTGTTCTGTTTCGAACAGGTGCAAAAATCTGGCTCTAGAACTTCCTACGTGCTAGCGCCAGGTGGACGCAACAGTCGTGCTAGCAACATGGTCACGTCCATGGAGCGCTTTCCGGTGGGGTCCGTATTCTGCGAATCACCTGCCTTGCCACCTGTACACGCGGCGCGAATGGCATTGCTGCGTTACCATTTCCAAGGTCGTGCGTCACGCGACAGGAGCTCCGGGTTGTGGCAAAGATCTGTCTTCGGCTCGTACAGACGCCCACATACTTGTCTAGAGAGCTCAAAAGGGGTCTATGTCTTGCATTTGTGGCATTCGTCGCCTGCCTACCGGGCTCGCCATAGTTTTTCTCAGACAAGCGAAGCGAATGCGCTGGCACGATATATATTGTGTCGTTTCGAGCGCTAGGCCACTCGTGAATGGTGCCCGAGTACTCCCCAGTGTGCCGTTCGAGCACTCTATACAAATGAGTGGACGCCTTTACGCGTGAAAGTCCGCAGTTCGTGGTATCGACTCGCGCGTACGATCAAGTGGATAATGAAACCCTGAGCCCAGAAATGTTTCCGCGCTGATTCCCGGAGGAGTCGTGCCTTGGCTTGCCACAAGTTCGCAGGCGAGAACCGTTCAGAACGCCTTCGGTTTGTTTCCTTCGTGCTCCATTTGCACTTCGCTTTCCTCGTGGTCGACAGACTCCATACACGTGTAAGGCTCCTCATCCTTTCACCATACATATTTCATTATTCCAGTTTCATTATGACACCAAAATTCGATATATGTAGCTTAGCATCATCAGTAATGCTGGAGTGCAGCAAATAGTTTTGGAACCAAACTGGCGCCCCTGCCGCTCGCATCTTTTAAGCACTCTGTGGTCGGTACAGAAAGTTCACATAACCAGCGCTATTCAGGAAGATGCATACGGATGTTTTTACTTTAGCTATGTGCCGCCTGTGAGAAGTCTCGTCAGCCACACCCTCTGCCCTTGGCTGTCCAAAAAGATCCCTACCATATGTACTTGTCACCATTCGTAAGCCTTCAATCATTACCGGGAACATGAAGATAAATAATTCTCTTCTGATTGTTACCATCCTAAGCTGCACTCTAAATGTGCAACTATATTGCGGACATGCACTTCTACTGCAGGATCGTGGGACCACACTATTTCGTGATGAAAGTTCGTCTCAGTCCACCTTGAAGCATTTTTAGTGCGCAGGCTAGAACAGAGAACAGCAGGGGGTGGCAGACCAGAGCAGACAAGAACAGAGAAGGGAAGAGCAGAGCATAGGAGAGAAGAGCTCAACAGAACAGGGCACAGCAGAGCACAGCAGAGCAGGGCAGTACAGAGTAGAGAGGAAAAGAGCAGAACAGAGACAGAGCAAAGCATGGCAGATCAGAGCAGACCGTAAAAAAAACAGAAAAGAGCCGAGCGGAAAAGAAAAGAGGAAAGAAGAGAAGGCAGGAGAAGAGCAGAACGGAACTGAGTAGAGCAGAACAGAACAGAACATAGCAGAGGAGAGAAGATATTAAAATAGCAGAACAGAGCGCAGGCAGAGAAGAGCAGGGCAAGGCAGAGCACAGCAGAGCACAGCAGGGCACGGCAGGGCAGGGAGAACAAAACAGAGCACAGAAGAGCAACGCAGACCAGAACCGAAAAGAACAGAACAGAGCAGAGAAGATAACAACAGAACAGAGCCGAGAAGAACAGAAAAGAATAGAGCAGAGAAGAGAAGAGAAGAACAGAACAGAGCACAGAAGAGCAGACAAAAGCAAAACTGAACAGAGAAGAGCAGAGCAGAAGAGAACATAACAGAGCTGTCGACTTGAGCGCTGGAAGGAAAGATGCGATGCGTGCTCACCGGCGTAACCAGCTGTGAACATCCTTGTCCTCTCCAAAGGAGGTGCCCAGAACCGCAGTAGGCTGAAGAATGCCGGAAATGTTAGGCCCTGAAAATTGAATCAATACTATATGAGAGAATATGAGACAGATACCGCGCCATTTCCTTTCCCCCAAAACAAATTATTATTATTATTATTATTATTATTATTATTATTATTATTATTATTATTATTATTATTATTATTATTATTATTATTATTATTATTATTATTATTATTATTATTATTATTATTATTATTATTATTATTATTATTATTATTCAGTTTTTTAAGAATACGGTGGGGATTTGTTTCTCATTCACAGTTTGGCCGCTTCCGGACGGCTAAGGTAACCGCTACGATAGCAACGCCAAGTTTAGCCGGAGATTGTTGCCTAGTAAGGTATACAAAGAACCCTCGTTCACGGACTGTGTTTGTTTTCCTGCACGTAAACGGCGTCTGCAACTATGTGAACTCTAAGCAAGCCACTCCCTGTCAATTTTCGGAAAATACAATTATACAATTTTTCGTTTCCTTTCACTTGTTATTCACGTTGATACGTACCAAGCCATCTCTAACAGACATTCAGCTTACAGGTACCGCGGTTTCGAAGAGTCTTGTGTCTACTTTTGTTGGCGGCCACCCACAAAGTTGGTAAATGCTATTGTATGTTATGGTGCGGGTAAATAATGCACAGATGAAGATAAATTTGTACACGTATGAATGTGTTTCTTGGTCAGGAGGATCAAAACCGGAGTTCAGAATTATAGAACTGCGCTTCTCAGCTGTAAGCATGTGCTCTTTTACTGCAGTCTGAACTTACTCATAGTCTAGCGGTATGCGGCATGATGCGAACGTATCTTTTAACAGCCGCATTTACTACATGTGATGCATCCGCGCACATCTTTTTTAAAGATATTTCTAATATGAGCTGAATGAAGACTCTTTCTCTCTCTCTCTCTTTATAATGTATGCTCTCTTTGTATTCTCATAAAACGAGGAACAGGGAGAACAGGAAACATTGCTTAGGCATTGTCCTGCGGTGTGTGCCTGTACGTACGTCTGAGACCCCTTGCAGAAAAAGCAGGGACACCAGGAAGATCTGGTGGACTTGCATCACTCCTGCGACCACCAGGTGTAGCGAGGAGTCCAACAGTATGGCCGCCGCGAAAACGCTGCGAGGTGTGGAACATGAAAAGTATGTTGATTACCAAAAGAAAAACAGTTAAACAAAGGAGAACATTGCTCACACATTTCCGAGAAAATTTCTTCGCTGCGAAAATCCGTCAAGGCGTTCTTTTCATTGCTGACATGCAACTTTCTTCAAAAACTTTGATATGTTGGCGAACAGGACAAGGATTTTAAAAACGGAGCGGTAGTGAAGGGAGAAACTTCCGCTCTCAGTATATCAAGACGGGCCCCGTCGAAACAAGGAAAACTGAAAGCAGACTTTTCTTGCCTTCTTCAAAAGAGTGTGAGTAATAGACACGGCACAACACTGTATGTCCTTTAGCGATCAAGCAGAATGACAGGATGCAACTACCATTTGCTTTGGCGTGCCTATAGTACTACATCTATACTTAAACGGGAAGCATTCGTTCTCGCGAGTCACCGGTCACGAGGACAGGCGTGGTGCACCATGTGTACCTGTTGGCGTGGTACTTGTACGAGAGCGCCGACCCAATCACGTGACCTATGAAGAGCCCCCACGTGAAGGACGACTGGAAGGAGCGGATGAAGTCCGTCGTCCAGTTCCCGCTGGACGTGTCGTTGTTAAACATCTGCACAGCAGCAGAGACGACGCGTTGCGGTCGGTTCTAAGTTCGAGATGAACGTTGGCTGAGCTAATGCTCAAACAGGTGTGCATTAGAACACGGTAAAGGACGTTTATTTTACAGCGCAAGCTGCTCGTACATGTAGCATATCACTAGGAGTTGGACGTTTCGGTTTTTACTTTTCGAAAATTTGGCAAACATTTTTCGAATTTTATTTCAGGGCACTGCTTTCGGTTTTTTTCGGCGAGTAATATACTCACTTTTTTTCGGTCACTTAATGCAGAATTCTGTGTGGTCAAATGTCGTTCAAAGCCTATCTCGGTCTTTTTGTCATTCTCAACAATTTATTTACCAGTAATTAACGTGCAGATGGTAATACATGGAGCTGTGCTTGTAGAAAAAATTGCTACCCTCAATAAAACAGTAACTCAAGTTAAATGAGGTAGCCATCAGACAAAAACGGAGGTTGACGTGTTATCCATGGGTTGTCACATGGTTTTCACGCTGCGTCGAAGGCGATGGCGGGTCATCACGTGGCGTGCATGTTTTTGGCAGTGATGCAACTGTCGCTTCATCATCGCGGTAGCCAAAACGTACTTTTTTCGTGATGCCTCTTCGCTGTTCCATGTTAATGTCATACATGCATCTGCTTAACCTAATTAACCGACTAATTGCTCTAAGCAGGAGACGAGAGTAAAGAAACAGTGCTTAACTAGAGGACGGCTAGATGATGTTTCCCGGTCCGCAGAGCGTGTATCGCGCAACTGCGCTGCTTATCCTACAACGCCATCGTCGCATCATGCCCCTGGCCTTCCCTACTTCGTTAATTTTCAGCTTTAACTGAGTGTAACTCGCATTCAGCATCCAGCTAGCTATTCCCTGCAAGCCAAAAATACTGACCTTTTTTCGGGTAAAACCAAACTTCGGAAGGTGAATTCGGTGTACTTTTATCGTTTTTTTTTTGTTTAAACCGAAAAGTCCAACCCGTACATATAACGGCGACTTGTTTCCTTCCGTATGTATTTTAGCTCTTTCTACTTTTTGAGAACCGCTCATGCAGCGTGCACTTTGCTATCGTTACGAAAGGTATTAATACCAAGTGCTTCACACGGCGAAAATCCTTTCGTCAATACATTTCATTATTACCCACGAGCATTAGGAAGCATGGATGCTCTATGTTGCGGTTGTGCCTATGAAGAAAAAGTTGTTCCGATCATTGGACTTTTACAACTCCACCAACCCTATCGTGTTCTACATGACATGGTGGAGCGAAAATTAAGAATTATTAAAGAATTTACTCGAAGCCTGCCGGCGTTCACACGCCAGCTACATATCGACGAACGAGCCAGAATTTCATCTCTTCCTGTCAATCTGTACCGACGAAATCTGCATATAAATTATTTAAATGAAAGTATAACCACATTTAACATACCAGAAAATACCTTCCCTCTTATTTTCTACGCTTCTCTACGCTGTTCGTGCAGCACTGCTGGGTTTAGAGGTTATCATTGTACTTGGTTGTAAAAGTAAATAATGGCGTACATATAGGACTGCGTGAATAAGACAGGACAGGTGACATAGGAAAGGAAATGACATCACGGGCGCAGGTGGTCTTTGCAGAGCTGGCTCTATATAGAAAGGGACTTTCATCAACATTGTCCCTACACTCTTCACTGCAGGGGTTAGTTTCCACGGAAGAAACTACGCGGCAGCTGCAGCCGCTGGTAACAAATGTTTAAAAAATATTTTTCACTCATTACTCTTTACTATTTAATTTCTTTCAAGGAACTCAATAAGAAGTGTACCAGCCACTAAAGGAGCATTACTGCGGGTATCCAAATATTGAATACACCCCCACCCCCCTGTCAACTTCCCTTTCTGCCATCTCTACTTAAATAGTGGCATAATACAAGAGTAGGGGAAGGCAACAGCAAACGTATTTCTCACCTCTAGTTCTATCTTTCCGTATACATCAGCTGCAGGCAGAGGGCACACAACCCTTTCTGGTTTTTCACCTTTCTCATTTTTTTTTTTGCTCATATATCGTCCCATCATGGGCGTCCGCATACCTTCCAGTGGGCCTCCCTCTGCATGCTGTAGGCGGCCTCGACGAACGACCTGCGGATGCCGGCGGCCAGCGAGAAGCCCACGAACACCATGGAAACGAGGATGCAGCGCTTGGGCCACGCCTGCAGTCCGGGAGTGCGGCCTATCCAGAGCCGCTCCGCGCCGCGCCGCAGCGGGGACAAGGGCCCGCCGTCGCCGCTCCCTTCGCAGCACGGCATCGCCTCGGCAGGTGTTCACCCTGAGCGGTTCGAACCGATTGATCAGCGTACGCAGCAACTGCAGATGTCTCCATTCCATGTCCAACATCCTTGGGCAAAAATTTTGAACATTGAAAAATTGTGAGGTACTTGTATAGAAGTATTGAATATGATGGTCCGTCGTCTGGTATGTAGCAAAATCTTTCTTTTCTAGTGTTTTCAACGCTCGCATCCAGCAGTTAAGGCTACTATAGAAAAATCAATGGGGAACGCTTTCGATGATAGCAAAAGCGTTAATAAGCAAAAAATGCATGCCTGCCGACGGGAGATCGGCAGATGTATTGATTGTTATGGCGCAGTCTTACAAAATTTGAAAAAAAAAAATGCGTTCGTATAAACTCGTCTCGTTCAAAAATGCTTTTTTTAACAAAATTTTTGGGTATGTATTGCCCTGTGGTGCTGTTTTGTAGCAGGCTGTGAGCGATCCTATCGGAACTTGACTTTAAAGACGAATAACACGGAATCCATTCAATGTTAGCGTTTAGAATCCGGTTTGTCATGGTAGGGCCAGTTTTCTATGTCCAGCTTAGGAAAGTTGTTCCTTACCCAGCCGAAAAAAAAAAGACTGAATTGTGCCCAAAAATACCAAGTAATATTTGGTCGTTTAGGCCTAACGGCAATTTTTTCTATTATTGTAGTGTTTTTCTGTAGTACTTTTCTGCACCGTCGCTGTGGCAAAGGGCAGCGCAGTGCTACATGAAAGTGTGTTGTTACTACAAAAATTTCAGTTTTTACTACAAGTTTGTGTCCAAAAGTACAACAAAAAATCTGTTGTGTTTTTCGTCTGTAGAAATGTTTTTATGCAGCTGCATTTCCCTGAATTTATATTTAAGTTCAGTTACCATTACTTTTAGGGCTATATCATGAACAATGAATAACCAGTAGCCCGGCCGAGAATTCAAGGGGTCAAGACACTGGTTTATTTATTTTGACATACTGCTGCCTTGCATGGATCTGTGGCAGGTTGATATAAGAAACAAGAATGCACAAACATAAAGAGAGCTATTTACGCTTCAACTGCTGTCCCCTGTGCTATGAACACAAAGGAAAATAAAGCAAGTCTATGTCCTCACGTAGTTTGTAAAATAAGATTAGATACTTTCGTTCATGTTGTAGGCTGGGCGCGCCTAGTAAGAACAGTGTCTTTAATTTTTAAGTTACTCTGATATAGGCACAAAAGTTTCAGTCACCTTGAGTTTTGTCTTATCCGCAAACACCCCCCCCCCCCCCCCAAAAAAAAACAGCCTAGAAAATTTAGAGAGTTACCTCCACGGCGTGCATTTCAGCGGCAACCACCGTCTAATTATTATAGATAACTACTCAAATTTAGTTTCGATTTATTGTCACTGGTAGATGTAATCTTGCAATATACAAAGTTGAACGTGTTCATAGCCGAAAGCGAGTTTCGGATCCATTCGCATAAATATGAAACGGTGGGGCGCCCAAGGTCTGCACAGAAGCTGCGCGACGAAGACATGCAGTTTGATTCTGCAGTCGTTAATAGTCATCGCGATATATAGTTTCTTCTCGTGGCGTACTTTGCCTGAGCATCAGCCTATGGCTGATACCCCGCTTTGCTCTTTCATATACCTCCTCACTATGCTTATGGTCGTATGGCCGGTTCGTTTCATGCAAACGTGTTCCTGAACAGTGCGGCGGGTGGTAAGCGGGGCCTCACGAACCTCTATCATTGCCGAGGGCTCCCCGAAGTAGTGCCTAAGCTCCGACTTCAATATAATAGCCTTATAAATTGCGCCAACATTTTTAATTTTCGCCTGTACAGCGGCCTGAACAAGCGCACTCCAAACGGTTCAGTTCACACAATTCATTAGACATGAACTTCAGAGCTCAGTTTTCGCTTGCCACATTGGTTCCAACTCTAAAACATTTCGCACATGACTTTTTTTTTTAAGCGAAAAGCTTCACTACGCTAGTCAACACCGCGCTTCGCGCGAGCCGGCGTATGTCGGAGCACGAGTGACGTCACGCACGGCGCAGTTTCTCTCTCTCTCGCTCTCTAGTCACAACTGCGCATCCGCCGCTAGTAGCACCAAGCCACAGGTGTTCCGCCGCTGTGCAGCGCCGCGCCTTTCCTCGAAAATCCAACTTTCAGTTTTCTCTTTCTTCTTTCCCTCACTCCTTTACCCCTTCCTTTACGGCGCGGTTCGAGTGTCAACCGAGATATGTGATACTGTTAACAGCTGTGCCATTTCCTTTCCTCAAAAATCAAACAAAACATGTGAGCCGACGGCGTTCATAGAGTTCATTGCCGTTGACAACTTTGCAAAGACCGTTAATTTTCACGAAAGGAAATGCGCACAACCGGCTCCGTTGGTCAGTGGAAACCTCAATGTCGCTTTCGCTTTGTATATCCTGGTTTAGCTGAGCTAATAATAATAATAATAATAATAATAATAATAATAATAATAATAATAATAATAATAATAATAATAATAATAATAATAATAATAATAATATAATAATTGGCTTTGGGGGAAAGGAAATGGCGCATTATCTGGCTAATAGACATTAATTTTTTATTAGTTCCAGGCGCCGATATCCTGGACAGTCATGATAGCAGAAGGGACGACACTCAACGACGAACGCCAAGTAGGACTTTCTAATACGTGCTCGAAAGTGTATGGCGGACGTACAGTCCCACAACAGATCAATGAGCATACCTTTACGCCATGTGTTTAATGCATGATTGTTAATGACAGCAACTGGCCAGCGATAACTGCGTACGTTTTCGCGCTCTTAGACTGCGTAGCCGGCGACAAAGATTTTTCTCGGGCTTCACGCTGCGACGACATCGGCCCCAACGTTCACGTAAACCTGTCACCGAACTCAACAGGCTTATCCAAAATAAAAAGGCAGAGCGCACATCCGTTATTCCAGTCTTCGTACGTGTACGCGCCAGTACGCGCTTTTTTTTCCTCCGTCGTCCGTCTCACTTCAGGCGGATTCTGATAAGCGCCGCTTTCCATACCAATCAACGCGGCCCCTCAAAGCCCGTCGCGCTGGGGTGCTTTATCAGCAGACCGCCAGCGCACAAAGTCAGCTACCACAAAGGCGACTGAATGCGTAATAGGAGGTTGCCTGCTATTAACGCACCAGCATTTGCGCCCCCACGAACTCCCACTCGCCGCGCAAAGATAGGCTTGCAGTGCATAAAATTTTTCACGGAACGGTGCCCAGATTTGAGGCCGAAGGAAAATATAAACTTATAAGCAAGACCATACTCCGCAAAGTTGATTGGCTTGCCCACTCTAAAAAAAAATTAGGTGGAAAAACTTTGCTGAATCGATTCAGCAAGCTAGACAGAAAGCCAATCGGACGCAAGGTCAACTCAACAGAAATATATTGCAATGTAAATACCTATTTTATGTGGAAGAACATTTATTAACGTTTACGATTGCTACCGTGACATTTGGTCACTCACTCGGAAGGCTAGCGACAGCCGTAAGCGCACAACGTTGCAAGATGTAGCTTTCCTACCTCCCTCGCCGATTTTGTTCACGTATACGAACCACATAGTCGAAAGGTAAGGGGAAAACTGACACCCACTGACGGAATAAAATGTTGCCATTCGCGAGTCACCTTTAATGCAGCACAGGCACCGCTGCCCGGAGCCAGCGATAGGAGGAGGAGGAGGAGCATAATCTAGAGAGAGGGAAACCCGTGTCTGCTGCGCAGATCGAATGTGTTCTTTACGTAACGTCCGCCAATGCGCGCGTGCATGTACGCAGGATAGCAGCACTCCAAGGCGCTGCAGCACACTCCCACTGCGAGACCGGCACCGCTTACGAAAGCGCGTTCTCTTTCCCTCCTTTTCTTTCTATCTCTTTTCATAGTTAGTGGAAGGCGAGCGCTTCGTTTCGCGCA
This sequence comes from Amblyomma americanum, assembly GCF_052857255.1. Taxonomy (NCBI): domain Eukaryota; kingdom Metazoa; phylum Arthropoda; class Arachnida; order Ixodida; family Ixodidae; genus Amblyomma; species Amblyomma americanum. The sequence goes on from NC_135500.1 coordinate 153,933,054, forward strand.
GAAACGTGACCCGTTCCAGCGCAACGCGCTTATAAATTTATCTGCGTACGCGCAGCGGTGAAGATCAGAGGTTGTCTTATCGAATAACGTGCGCGCCATTCCCGCTGCTGATCTTTAGGAGGGGAAGAAAAAAAGGTAGGGAGCTCTTCCAGCCGGTTGCGAAGGCGTCTTCTGCAGCGCCGTGTCACGTAGCGCCCCCTACAGGCGGATGGGGAGCGACGGACGGTCAGACCGTAAGCGCGAGCTTGATGAGGTGTTACAAAACCACGCTACGCGAACCTCGCGGTGACTTTATCGCCGAGAGGATGTATACAGGCCGGCCTTACCGAATGAGGTGCGCGCGCCGAATTTCGTCGTATATAAAGAAAAGCTAATTCGGTCGGCGTACATAATGAACGAGGCACTACCGTGATCGCGCCCGTAAATAGGTCCGGAAAAGAAGGGATCGAACCGGAATACACGTGACTCTGTGCGGTATGAGTGCGTCGTATTGATTAGTGAAGAGTACGGCTCAAATACGTTGATGGAATTTTCTTCTTGGGAATCTAGAGCAGCTGCCAACCTATAAACTACAAGAATACTTTATCTATTCCATCTGAAAAGCACCTACCCGTCTCAATGTATTACCATAATGACGTTACTGCGATATATGTCTTGTAAACGTGTGTAATGAGATGTTCTGATATTTCTCTGAGTAACGGTAGTAGTTTGCCCCATTCAGCAAAAAAAAAAATGGTTCCAGTGCTGTAAAAACAGCTGCTATCTTTGTCCATAAGGTTCTGAAACAGAATAGGCAAGAAAAAAAAAGCTCAGGTGCGCAATCTATTAGTTCACATCGCGGGTGAAGTGGCCCTTTATGCTGTCAATACACCTCTGTAGCATTTGCAGGAGCTCCTTAATACTTCACTGAGTTATTGGTAAGTCGTTCGGCCGTTAGACCGGTTTATCAACTGGCTTTATTGATTTTTTATTGCAAAGAAAAGCTCGGATCAGTACGCAGGCTGCAGTGGAAGTCTCCAGAATAATTTTAATCATATGGGTTCCTTAAAATGCACCGCGTCTGCAGTATACAAAGGCGATTTAGCATTTTGCTTGTGTTTAAGTTTCACCTCCTGGACTGGGGTCGAACGCGTGGAATCGTGTTCAGCACCCACACACCGCAAACCAACCAACTATAGTAAATTAAGTCATTCTCATGCGAAATCTTTTTACTCGCATGCCAATTGAAAGGCCTTGTCATGTATATCGCATATAGTCATGGTGTCTGGTTTGGAAGCTTTGTTGAATTTGGTACCACAGCCACCTCAAAAACACTTTTCTCGGTGGTTCCGCCGCTTTTTTTGCCTGAAGCCGCCGCGGTGGCTGAGTGGTTACGGCGCTCGGCTGCTGGCTCGAAAGACGCGAATTTCGATGGAGGCGAAATTCTTGAGGCCCGTGTGCTGTGCGATGTCAGTGCACGTTAAAGGTCCCCAGGTGGTCGAAATTTCCGTAGACCTTCACTACGGCGTCCCTCATTGCCCGAGTCGCTGTGGGACGTTAAACCCCCATAAACTAAACCTTTTTTGCCTGAGGCCTAGTCCCTGCAATGAACTGGGGAGAATACACATTCATTCATATCCAACGTAAGACATTGGATTCACAGGCCTCTTGGTTGGCCCTAACTTTGACCATGTTCTATGCGGCACCTGTAATCTCAGGCATCCCGCACCGTGGTCCACAGTGGCGCATGTGTACACTCCTCAGGTTAGGCGGCGTGCTCGTGTAGTCGACAGTTCGACGGAAATCAGTCTGATGAGGCATGGTGAACCGATAGTCACTGACCATGCATAGTCAAAAAAAGGAAAGACGTTTCGCAACCCGCCTGTCCTTTTCTGAGCTATGATCAGTGACTGCTTCTTCATTTAATCGGATGCATAACCGCTCCTGCCCTGTTCATATTGAATAATAATAATAATAATAATAATAATAATAATAATAATAATAATAATAATAATAATAATAATAATAATAATAATAATAATAATAATAATTGGTTTTTTGGGGGAAAGGAAATGGCGCAGTATCTGTCTCATATATCGTTGGACACCTGAACCGCGCCGTAAGGGAAGGGATAAAGGAGGGAGTGAAAGATAAAGAGAAATAGGTGCCGTAGTGGAGGGCTCCGGCATATTTTCGACCACCTGGGGATCTTTAACGTGCACTGACATCGCACAGCACACGGGCGCCTTAGCGTTTTTCCTCCATAAAAACGCAGCCGAAACCCGAACGGGTCTCAACGCGTCTTTCCTTTTTTTCGACTATGATCAACAACTGCTTCTTCATTTCATATACGTGGCATGTTGTGTTAATATATGTGAACGCCAACAAAAACCAAAGCGGAGCGGATAGCCCGCTCACTAAGCTCAAATTTTGTAGCACTGTGACACGAGTACCATGAGTTTATTTCCCTCTGATGGTGCACTTATTTCTAATTCGTCTTTCATCAAGCGCTTCGACAACGGAAAGACATGGAACACTGTTCAACCACTGGAAATAATTATCCTGCGCGTTCGTTGGCAGTAGCAGAGCTGATCACCTGCACAGGCACCTTCTTCTCTTTTTCTTTTTTTTAAGGCAACCAGTATAGGACCAGTAGAGGTGTACGTACGTAGTTATGCTTTTCTGCTCGGCTTAACGCGAACGTCTACGCTGATCAAGAAACCAACGGCAGTTCCTTATTCGCCCGTGCCTATACGGCCCAGGCACGTCGCCCCACTGGCATCATTTTTCTTCGACCTGTGACGCAACCGGGGCCTGCCAAAATCGAACCGCCCCCGGGACACCACTGCCCACTTAGCTCTGCTCCCTCCTTCAGCTGCTCACACGCTAGTCAATATTATTCGCACCATCACTCACGCTTTCCTCCCAACCGTCCCTGCCTTAACCGGCGAAGAGTTCAGAGCCCCAGTCGCACTGTTGACGACGAAACCAGACACGCCGTTGGAGGGAGCGGGAGGAGGGATCCGCTATGTGTCGCTGCCGGTTATTGCTTGTTCGCCAACGCTCGTCACCACGCATTACCCGAGAGAGGGCGCATGCAGGCTTGCCGAAAGGCGGTAGGTGTTTAGCGTCTGTTTGGTGTGCTGCTTGCCGGTAACTGGGACCCGGAAGGGCTCCGTGCTCCATACATCGCGCGCCTCTAATCGTGATGTTGGGAACCTGATAGCAAGGCTCGTTAACTTAATTCGTCAACTTAAATTGTTTGTGTATTCTTTGCTTTCAGTTATTTGGCCAGCTTTGACTCTTTCTTTACATCTGACTCTGTCGCGCCGTATGCCGACCTATTTCCTTTTCTTGATCACTGTCATTCTGTTCCTTTTCTGTTTTTTGTTTGTTTGTATGCACGTATATCCGTTCACAAAATGAATATAGAGCGCAGTTGTGTTATGTGTACATTGTGGCTGTGTAAGGTGTATTACGCAAAAGTGTAATATGTGTGCACTTAAGTAAATTCCGTACTTTTGCCTTTTATGTCTATTTACTTCTGTTATCTCTGCTGTCGAAACTGTCTACTGTAGGGGGCTGGGACCTTTCGTCAGTCCCAGTCTCCACTCGCTATGACGAGGGATAAAGTTCATTCATTCATATTCTTTGTGAATACGTTATTTCTGTCATTGCTGTTTCAGTTGTTGTTTTTGCCACTGAGTTGCTTGGCCACTGTTGCGTGATGCCACTATGGGAGAGCGCGGCATTGTCGAGTTGTCCTTGAGAGAGCTTTTTCCTCGCGATTGCAGTGTCATGCACTGTAAACACGGATATGCCTAAATGAGAGTAAAAGGAGGGTAAGCTGTCTTCTAGCACACTCCCTTTCATAAAAGGGTGCGTTAGAGGACAGCTTACTCCCCTCTTGACTCTTTTCTGTTTAGAGTGTGTGATAAGATGCAAATAAACTTCAACTCAATTCAGCTACATACTAACACGCAAATGGTGGCAGGTATGACTGACACGAACGAGGTTAGGAACTTCTGAATGGTCTCTGACCTATCTGCTAGCAAAAGGAACAGGTGAAACCTTTATGACAATCTTGACTCGGCAGGCAGTCGCGAAAAAGCACTGCATGCGACGAAGCTGTCATTGAGTACTACACATACACCAACAAAGGGCGATTACAATTCACCTACTAAAGCATGAATCGGTGCTCATGGTTATCGTAATTAATAAACGGAAATACCACACGTACAAAAAATTAGGAGCGCAGGTGAATAGGTGAGCCCTAATGGGGAGAGACGCCGTGCCGGTCAGCTTGAATTGCAGAAATCCATGAAGAACCGAAAACAAAAGCAATGAACATAACGTCACGTGAAAAAAAGCGAAGTCGCACGAATGACGGCCAAGAACATAAAAGAGCACATGCGCACATAGAAGTACTGCGCGAATAAAAGAGGTGCATTGTGCAATGCCAGCGAGTCACTCGAGAGTCGCGCTCTACACGGCACTTCAAAAAGCCATGAAGAATCGGAGCGGAAACTAGGCTCGCAGTCGTAGCTCTACCCTTCAGAGTTCGAGATTTCCCGGGCTTGGAAAACCGTGTGCTCTACAGGGCGGCGCGATTCACCAGTGCCCCGTTGCCTTGACGTTGCGGCACATCACGTACACTCAGTCTGCTGCAACTCTTTTTCTAAATCTTTTTGTCTAAAAAGTCCAACCTCCCCGACAGTTTCAAGAATGACTCGATCTTCGCGGGGCGGCTTCACTGAGTTGAAAGGTTGAGTTTCGAAATCCGCAACCTTGGCATGCTCCCTGTTTTCAACGCTTCACTGCTCCTCGAAACTGTTTCTGACTGAAGCAATCAAAACCAGGTCGCCGTTTATACGGCTTATCTCGGTCGAAACACAGTGTAAGCCGGTTTATATCACTCACTGTACTGTGTGAGCTAACGTTTAAAAAGCAATAAATAACGATTAAAAATTTAGCACAAGGATTAGAGAATTGGTTCTCATCGAAGTCCTCGACAGCGACTCTACTTTAAACTTTCGCTGTTACTCGACGTCGATGAGAAGCCAGTCGGTCGAACAGGTCGTCTCTCCGACATCTGGCCACGGCGATCGCAGCTCGATAGAGGCAAAGTAAAAAATGATCTGTCTACTGAGACACATACACGCGCAATGAGGAACCGCTGGAATGCTGCGAATTGAACTGCGCGCAGGGACGAAGGGAAACTCTCCACTTCAGCTCGTCATGCACAATACGTTGTGGCGATCTATTTTTCGAACTTGAGAATGCTGGTAAAATATTTCAGTCGCTAATGATTGGATTCCCGTAATGTATCGCCACACTTGACTAAACCTATGACAGCGCTGCCGCTTTGCCTTCGCGGAAGACAAACGTCACATATTGCTGCCTGTTTTGCGAAACATGAGAACAGAGTATGTCCATTACTGCTTCAATGAATGAAAGACAACCGAAACAGCGCGTTATAGTCACGAATCACACCAAGCACCGCGTCTCTACCATCGAACACACCAGCTATTTTTTAAGTAACAGGCAAATCTCGGAGACAAACAAACAAAACTTCAGCGTCGTTTCAAGGCGCTTCTAAACCAAGTACAATTAATAACTTGTCTTCATTTTGCAAAAATCTCTGTGCGACCCTTAACACGTTTCAAGTTTCTTATTATGATGCTGGCGTCCTCTAAGTGAGCGATCGAGTGAGTGAGTGAGTGAGTGAGTGAGTGAGTGAGTGAGTGAGTGAGTGAGTGAGTGAGTGAGTGAGTGAGTGAGTGAGTGAGTGAGTGAGTGAGTGAGTGAGTGAGTGAGTGAGTGAGTGAGCGAGCGAGCGATTGAGTGAGTGAGTGAGCGATCGAGTGAGTGAGTGAGTGAGTGAGTGAGTGAGTGAGTGAGTGAGTGAGTGAGTGAGTGAGCGAGCGAGCGATTGAGTGAGTGAGTGAGTGAGTGAGTGAGTGAGTGAGTGAGTGAGTGAGTGAGTGAGTGAGAGAGTGAGTGAGCGAGCGAGCGAGCGAGCGAGCGAGTGAGTGAGTGAGTGAGTGAGTGAGTGAGTGAGTGAGTGAGTGAGTGAGCGAGCGAGCGACAAACCGACCAACCGACCAACCGACCGACTGACCGACCCAGCGAGCGACACTTGCAAATAGAACTCGAAAACTCTAAATTAAGGCGAGCATTTTCAATTCGTTTCACTTTGACGGGACTACAGCAGTAGTTGTAACAAACCAGACGCGCGAATTAAGCGAGTTCGAAACATCTAAGCATTACTGCATGATGTCCTGAGTGTACAACCAGCACTGAGCAAAAAAATAAACGAATGCACCAGCGGCGAACGTTAAAACTTCAGCAAAAACAGAAAATATTCTTTGCAGAGAAGCGAGCAATGTAAAATCCAGAGAGGTAAAGCCTGAGCTTCCCTCTCTCCAGCTCTGTTTCTCCCGGTCACACGAGGGGTGCGGTCGTTTCCACCATTTCGAACCCTACGTAGCCATTTCTGTTTTTGTTTTATTTTATCATTGTCAGTCAGCCGACCATTGAACTAAGACACGCGTCACTCGCGAAGTTGCAAGCGCCATTCAAGCGCACGCGGCTGTTGTTGCGTAAGTGCCGGCAAGTTGGCAGCTGACTCGCAATACGGTCCTTTCACGTCTCCGCTGTGTCGCACTTTCAGGGCAAAAGTCTAAGGCGTCCAGCGCTGTTTCATTCCTAGAAAACAGCGGGTGGCTGGTTGCCGCGAGCGCGTGGAAGACAAAGTTCGGAGCACTTGCTCTGAAAGCAGAGACCACGTGTGTCCGATCTTTTCATCTTTATTTTCTTACTTCGTTTATAGTGTTTTTTTTGTGCTCATCGGCTCACGCGCGCGAAGCGGAAAACAAAGGAAAGTATGTTTCCCTGTACCTTCTCTCCCTCACCTTTTGAACCATAGCGACGACAGCACTTCATGACCGGTGCCCTCCCTTGCAAGCTGAATGGGTGTTCGGGCCGCATGAAGGGTTATCCTGACACGCGTCTGACGTTTACGAAATGTCTAAATACTTGAGTTGCTGTTGGCGCATGTTAGCTTATCAAACGTCTGCCGTACGTAAGTGGAATTCAGTGTTTTCAGGTTGATGCCACTGCATGCGGCACGTGTCCTTTATTCGTCTACTTCGCTGTCAAGGGGGAAAAGAGAACGCAAAAGCAAGCGATTGATATACACGGTGTCTCATCCAGGAATTTATAGACCTTTTAAAATTAGTCTTTTTTATTTAGAAGAGCATTTTTTCGGCGGTTGTCCTCGGTGCTGTAGCCCCACGTAACTAGTCGAAAGAGTCAGAACCTGTTGGGCCACAGCGCTGAGGGTAATAGTATTTTCGAAATTCTAAAAACATATTAATATTACTTAAGGTGTGCTACACACCTCGTGGTAATTCAAATCAAATCAAATCAAATCTTTATTTTCCATCAGGTGCTACAGATGGAGGGGCTACAGAAAAAAAGCTGCCACTTGGCAGCTTGACGAGTCCGCAGACCCATATATAAGGCAGCGTCTAGACAGCACCAGAGCATAAACAAGCGATAAACAAATCAAGGCACTTGATCAAAGCAAAATAAAACAAAAAGTCCTGAGCCAGATCAATCAAACACCGTCAGCACAAAACAATGAACAAGCGATAAGCATATCAAGACACTTGATATATGCAGAAGAAAAGAAAAATTCCTGAGCTAGATAAAACAAACACCAGAATATATGAAATCACGTTAGTCAATGAGCAAACAGGTCTCTAAGTGTAACAGTGGAACAGCTAAATAAATCAAAATTCAGTGAGTGATAATAGTTTAAAAGAGATGGCAGAGAAAAACACAAACGCTCCATACCAGAATTCAAACGCGGTACAGCAACCTTCCAGTTTTCTCCACGTCTAGTATTATGACATTTCTAATTTCTTTCTAAATGTGCCAAGGCATCGAGGCTATGAATATTTTTTTCACTTCATATTTAAACCTAGCACTAAAATGGTAGCGGTACAGCTTGTGAGCTGTAATAACATGTGCCCTGTGAAAGAATTATGCAGTGGTTGCATTATAACCAGCATTGTACACGTGGCGTAGATACCGTTTTTGCATATGGAATATTTTTTGTGTGTTAGAGAAACTAGTTGTGCCCCAGACAAGTTGGCAATAGTTGACGTGTTGATAGAGAAGAGAATTATAGACCAATATTTTTTGTTTTAATAGAAAGCATGTATCGGAGACGACCGACTACACCGGTTATTCGAGCAAGTTTGCCTAATACAAAATTCACATGCGATTCCCAGGACAGATTGTCAGTGAATATAACGCCTAGACATTTAAACTGGTCAACAATGTCAACAGGATGAGAGTTTAAAACAATATCGGCATGAGGAGGAAAAGGTTTATTTTTCGGCCGGAAGACAACTGCTTTTGTTTTATTTTCGTTAATCTTTATGTAACAGGATAAGGACCATTGCTGCAGTTTGACTATGGTATCATTGCAATCAGTGATAAGTTTATCGATGTTATTACCAGAAAAAAATATGCTGGTATCATCTGCGTATATAATAAATTTGGCGTTCTGATTAATGTTAACAATGTCATTTGTATACAGGTTAAATAGCAAGGGGCCCAATATGCTGCCTTGTGGAACACCACAAGGCAGTGGCAGCACTCGTGATCGCGAGTTGCTTATTTTGACTACTTGACATCGATGAGATAAATATGATTGCTATAACTCTAATCCACATCCTCGTATACCGTAAAAGTCCAGCTTCTGCTGCAGAACATCATGATTCACCAGGTCGAATGCCTTGAAAGAATTGACAAATAGGCTGAGTATTATTGCCTTGCGTTCAAACTGTGTTAAAATATACTCTTTCTGGTGAAGCAGAGCTAATTCTATAGACATAGCCTTCCTAAACCCAAACTGGTGTTTCGTTATTATTTCACATTGATGAACAAAATTTACAAGCCTACAGCGTATTATTTTTTCAAGTGGCTTAGAAAATATAGGTAAGATAGTCACCGGACGGTAATTGCCCGATTCATTTCGGCTTCCCTTTTTAAGGAGCCTAACAGTAATATTAAATGTTAACTATTCAATACTAGTTCAGCATCCTGCTAGTTAACATGTCTTAGCTGTATTATGATGTACTACACCGCTGACAGTGCTGTGCCGCAAAAATCGCTCTTCTAACTCAAAAAGCCTATTTTTAAAAAATGTGTAAAATCTCAGGCGAAACATCCTGCATATGTATACAGGAACAGTGTTGTCACAAACAAGGCCCGCAGTGTTGTCAGTATAGTTCTAAGAGCAACCTACAACTCCGGCTAGGCGACAAAAAACTGCCGAAGCTTGGTGAGAGCCAACCAGGCACGAAAGAAACATTGTCGCATTTCATCGCTACTGCCGTTGAGACGGATTACACTGCATGCAGGCGGACGAGTATACGGTGCGATCCTCGACGAATTGCGCATAGGCCATTAGCAGTCGAAGTGTCGCGTCGCAGCGTTTCAGCCGTTTACGTCTTCAGTCTTCCCTTTTTTACAGCTATAGCTGGCTTAGCCCACATACCTCGGCTTAGCGTATACTTGTCGACGTCGGCCTCCCGTGCCTACGTCAATGACTCGCCATTGATCCCGTGACCAACCAGCGAACACTGTCCATGCCTCGTGCTGCATTAATCGTCATCGAGTAACGTGCGCCGTCAAGCGCTTCGAAACGCCTGTCAGGAAAACTACCTCAAATTATTCAAGTCCTCTCTCCCCGGTTTTGATCACATTTCGCCAGTCGTCCTTCGCAGCGCGACTTCAAAGTCGACGTCATGAATCAGAAGCAATTCATGGTTAACGTCGCGTCAGGGGACATCACTCTCGAAAACAATAAAATGCAGTCACTGAACAGGTGCGTCGACCTGACCTGTAGTACAGCACACAGTGGAACGCGAAATCGATTATGCTTATATCCACTCATTTCTCTGACCACAAAAAAGGTACAGCCAGGATGCTATAAAAACGGATTGTGCACCTAGCCAACAAATGCTGTAGTCTAACACAGTAATGCCCATTCTCATTTTTTAATACAACCACCGTCATCGCAGAAGCCATCACTGACCTCGTTATGCAATGCGTCAACGTTTCGTCAGTCATTTCGCTAACCAGCTAGCGGTGATCACTCGCCGTATCATTAGAGTGAGCGCCTGTTTTATATTTTGTTTATGCGCACGATGTTGTACTATGGTGCCTCACTGCCGACTCCTTCAGCATGACACATGGTAATCTATACGCCGCAAAGGAGCGTGCTGTAATTTAAGAAAGTTTGCGCCCTGCAGCAATTTTTTTTCTTATTATACCCAGACGGGGAACTGTGCTGTTTCAGTGACTAGGTCAGGATTCACTTTTCGGATCCGCGTAGCAAAAAAAGTAAATTAAACGAAGCGCGAACACGGTACAAATCTGTTTCTTTACTGATTATCGCATACATTCAAGTCATTCATCTGATCCTCTCGTTGATAGACATTTGCGACCACTCATTCTGCAACTTTGTATCATCTTTTTTTTGCATCTTTTTGTACCATGAACTTGGGAGCTCGATCCCATGATTGTCAACATAAGGAGTGCTTAACATCGTCCACATTTCTGCGCTGTACCTCGTGACCATTTAGTGACCATGCACAAGTGCAGGCCAAAGCAATGTTAAAAAAACGCTTCATAAGACGGCTGTCAACGATCATTTGTCAAGAATTAGCGTGGTGCAAACTTTTTACCAAGTATTTTCCTTTTTCTAGAAGCATCATTCTTCTCACGCCTTTTCGAATAAGGTGCTGAATTGATAAGAAATTTAGTTATTTTGGGTGAGATTCACGTAAATGTGCATAGCGCATCACGTGGTATGACAAAGCTTCCTCACCAAGCAGGTTCACCCCTACAGCCATGCCCGCCCACAGCAAGGAACTACACACGAGCATAGCAGGGTTAATTAGAAATCAAATACCTATGTGGGCCGACGTTTCCAAGACATCGGCATATACGTGGTATATTTGTACGAGAAGTCACTTCCTGGTTCGCTGTTTTTTAAGAGTTCCCGCTAATGTCACCTTCGTGTTGTAAAGCTCTATGTTCTTGAATTTTCTTATGAACTCTAAGGTTCTCTCCCAGACACACTGAGGCTCTCTAATATCCGAAGTTCCTCTCCCTACTGCGTCCTACTGGAGGTAATGTCTGCGCCTGCAGACCACTGTCAAAATGCCAAACTGCTATACAAGAAGCTTTGTAGATGCGGTAGCAATTTACTTCCTGCTCCAGCAAACTCCATGCAGTCATCCCCCCCCCCCCCCGGCCTCTCCCTTTCCACTTTCCCGTCGCTGCTGCACTGAGCGGAGGTTAAAGCACGGCGACCGGCGCCTCATTGGTGCAATTTCCTCGCGTCGCGTTCCGACAGTGCCGCCGCTCGCATCCGCTCTTGGCGCGCTTTCCCATGATGAAGACGGCGCGCAAATGCACAGTGGCCCGCAGCCACACGCGTCGACCGCCGCGTCGACCCACGCATACCCGAACTGGAGCGCACAATTAGAATTGTAAATCTCCCCTGGGAATGCGGAAGGGTAATATGCCGTAGAATTGATAGCCACCGAATTTTCCTTTTCCAGTGACCTGCGCTATCGTGGTAAAGTTGAGAGCATTTTAAAGCGACCACAATAAAATGAAGCTGCGTGTCTGGTTCCCCCGCGTAATCGCCGTCGCGTTCAAAGAGTGCATTGCGCTTACAAAAGTTTCAGTGGACAGTTTAGTATGGACAGTCTATAGACTGGATGCAGAAATTGTAGTAAGGGGCATTCAAGGCCATTCAAGCGACCCGCAGGCCAAACGAGAAAAGTTTACTGCTGTGATTTACCTGAAACTCATCTTTGGTATGCTATATAATAAAGTCATGTAAATAGGGCCAATGTAGTTCAAAGTGAGTGCAGTCACACCTGTAAATAGGATACAGAATTAAAATTGTCACAAGTATTGCAGCGCGAAGGAACTGTGATTGAGATTGTGCATGAAATATAACTTTCTGTATAACTTCTTTTGATCCGGAGTTCCCGGGTTCGAACCCGACCGCGGCGGCTGCGTTTTTATGGAGGCAAAACGCTAAGGCGCCCGTGTGCTGTGCGATGTCAGTGCACGTTAAAGATCCCCAGGTGGTCGAAATTAATCCGGAGCCCTCTACTACGGCACCTATTCTTCCTTTCTTCTTTCACTTCCTCCTTTATCCCTTCCCTTACGGCGCGGTTCAGGTGTCCAAAGATATATGAGACAAATACTGCGCCATTTCCTTTCCCGAAAAAACCAATTATTAATTATTTTGTATAACTTCTGTAAAGTATAACTTTCGAGTATAACCTTCCTGTTGTGCGGAGAAAAAGTAAGTAAAGATAATAATATTATTAATAATAAACGGCCTCTTTACAGGCCAGTGGTTCCAATTCTTTTCAGGGTCACATTTGGCTAAGCATTTGGCTAAAAATGCCATAAACATTGCGAATTGGTGTTGTATATTGAGCAATATATGAAAAGGAAACGGAGGAATGAAAAGTGGTGGACAACTCAGCACGTGTCGGTGATTGCTCCATGGTGACCATAAATCTGATCCCAGCATGCTTAAAATGTGTTTTCAATTTTTTGTTCCTTGAGATAATGAATGGTATCTTTTATTTAGCAAATTATACGTGTGCGCCAGGCACACGTGTCTCTTGTTACGCATACACACACAAAACAAATTATTGGCAAGGCTGTGGCGCTGGCAATGGTGCAACATAATTTAATAAGCCTTTCCGGTACAAAGTATTCATATGGAGAGTAAGTGCGCGCTAAAAATGAATTCAATGGAACTTTATCGCGATACATTTAAAGGAGCCTCAGGCGTTAACCACATTCTATTTTATTTCAGTTTTTTCATACATGAGCATAAACTTCTGTTTTCTTTCTTTATTGCTTGACCAATTCTTTGTAAACACCAGTGCGTTGTATACTTTTACTGATGTGGTTTCAAAGTTGACAGAGGAATTAGTAGTGCTCACGTGACTTACGCGGCCGCTTGTGCGACCAGCTGCCCATTTCCAGCCGCCAGTGTCTGTTCCTACATCCATATCAGTGAAAAAAGAAGATTCCTTTTCGTAGGCCGGTAAAGACAATCGCCCAAAAGCGAGACAAATAGCTACGACAAGTTTGATCCATGTGTTGACGCACGATGTTTTGAACCTTATACCCCATTGGCGACGCAGCTGGCTCGGCGTGTCGTGTACGGCTTCTCGCGCGCGTATGACAGACGCTCTGCGTGTGTTCTATATGCGTTCGTTGCGCAGTCTCCAACAACCTCATCACGTGCGACACAGGCGCTGGAGGAGAAACGATATGTTGGTTATGGGTGTGACCATCACACGCAGTTGATCCGTCACGAAGGTTTCTTTGCGACGCACACGTTTTCAGTCACTGCAGTGCGTGCATGTGATGCGTAGCGAGGAAGTTGGCAAAATACCTGCAAGCTCTCCGGCTTTAGTTTGCTCAGACAGTCGATTGAAGAAAAGGTCCCGCAAGGAGTGACTTTCAAACAGTAGCATTAAACATGTCATGCTTTGCCGCATGCTTAGCTGTTTTCTGTACCGGCCGCATTTATTTCGTGGTTCTACGACCTCTACAGACGACAGGCCTATGCAGACACTGCCAGCATAGACTGCTATCGTGGCTGTCTAGTCAGGCTGTTGAGCACAAGGTCAGACATCGGCCGAGGCGGGTTCATAGCGGTGTGGAATGAATTACAAAATCGCCACTGAGCTGAGATTTGGGTTGAAGGTAAAAAATGGCTGGCGGTTTAGCACTGCTAAGCAAGAAATGTCCGAAAGCACAGATTTTTGCAGGTGGACATCACCGACAAGTACCTGAAAGCGCGATTGAGGGGTCCACCGACCCAGGGAGCCAGTTGGGGATGGTGACGATGTCCTCGGGCTTAAAGGCAGTTATGTGCATCTTCAACTTCTTCATCGCCAATGCCAGTTTACCTAATCTACGCTGGCGTCTTATGCTCCAGTGCCACGTTTCTGCTGCAGCCATATTACTCTAGTGCCGTGTTTCTGCCTCAGCGTTGTCCACGCCAACGCATACAGCGCACATTTCTCTGTCATTGCCGCCACAAAACTCACAGCGCGACTATTATTTTGATAGCAGTATTCGTTGATGAACAAGACTATGTGCAATGCACAGCGCGAGAGTGTGTTGCAGTTTAACGCGAGGTGTGTGCCATACGTGGGTATGTGCCATCGTATCTGAGGCAACAACAACAACAACAACGCGAGGTGTGTTCTGCTGCGGGTAGCCTAGTGCTCCCGCGCAATGGCCAGCTAAGCTGACCTGTTCCATCCTCCGCCGGTTCGAATCCCAGTCACAGATATTTATCTGATTTATTTTAGTGATTCATTTCACTTGGCACAAACCCGCAAACACACCGCAATCCTATACACATAGCAAGATCTTGCTCAGAGTTTGCCCATCGGAATAATGCTTTGGAAGTAATGTTAGCATGTGATGGAAATTATACTTCATCCCTGGACTCCGCCTTCTCTCAAAGCCCGCAAGTTGCTTTCGCGCGTAAGAAAAGAAATGCAGTGAGTCTCAACAATGGTGCCGAAGATAACATTGCAAAGCGAAGCACGTCGACATGCGGAGCACTTCCGTTACGTCACTTTATATAACCGAGAAAAAATATCTGCGCAGCCTCACGGGTGTGCACGTGGACTTGCGCGCACACGCGAGCTCATATGCATGTGATTTCATCGCAGACGGGGAGGCGAGCTGCGCAGCCTGCTTCTCCGGGCACCACTCGGTGGTCATGGTGGCGAAGCCACCGGCAAGAGCTAACGAGAGAGGGACAGATTTCCTTCGAGATCGTTCATTCTTTCTACTTCCGAAATGAATATCCAAACACCAAGGCGCTACGTGCGCACTGCCGCCGAACAAGGCCAAACGCCTGAAACGTTCCATCGATAACATAAAAAGAAAAATGCGAGCAGTGCAGCAACCTTAGGCTACGGCGCCTCGAAGACGCCACAGACCTCGGTTTGAGCTATTGAGTCTTCCTAAAGTTTTACATCCCCAGCTTATTCAGAGCTCGCCCTGCGCGAGAGTTTTTATGCCTCCAGCGTCGTCGAAGCATGGTAATAAAATGTAGAGAGAACTACATGTACCATATACATACGTGGTTGTGCACTGACATCTGCCTGTGATCCCGCAAGGTGCAAAGCAAAGAGAAAAAAACACGTGACGTGCTGTTGTTCTTGCGTAGCCTGCGTCCCATTAGGTCAACGTTCCTCGCTAACCACCGAAGGGCTCTGAGGTTGCGCTGCAGAAACGCAAACAGTTCAAGTACGCCACACAGTAGCACCGCAAGAAGCATCTCGAGAGCCTAAAGGCAGGGAGCAAATCCCAGCGCAAGCGTGACAGTGCGTTTTCGTTTCGCTAAGTGCAGACTCCACGAGATGCACGCAGAACTGCAGGCAAAGCGCCTCGGACTCCCGGCGATTAGATGACCATGCGTCTTCGCACAATGTGCACAATTTCAAAGACGGGGCGCGTGTGCTAGCTTGCTGGCTTCTCTACTTACGCGTGCAATGAGACGGTTTCCGCGCCCGCGCGTTGTGGTCTGACTTAATAGGGCCCTTGGGAACAGCACAGCGACACCCAAATGCTCCAGCGAGCGCCTGAGCACATCTCGCGCCTGCACCGCACCTGCAAGACGACTGCACCACAACCACTGCCGCCGCCGCCCCCACCACCACTGTGCCAATGCAGCCAGCCGCGGAGCGAACGGCTCGGCCGCGCGTGCAAGGAACCGCGACGAGATGCGAGCATATTCAGGAACTTGGCGGGACAGAAGTTAGCCACTTACCTCTCGAGCGCTAGCAGCAGCAGTAGCAGCGCGCTGCAGCGGAGTGCAGTAGCAGCGACAGCAGATGCAGAGGCGGCGGCAACCTGCAGCTGGCCGCAGCCGCCGTTGGTGTATAGGTGTCGACGACGCGTGCCGGCGTGCGCGCGGCGCGGTGGACGAGGGGGTCACGGGATGCGTCGGGAGAGTCGTGATGGCGACCGAATCCCAGCATCCTCCGGGATGCGCAAGCGCGAGAGGAAGAGCGTGCGCGAGAGTGAGGGAGAGAGGGTGAAGCTGGCCGTTGCCGCCGCTGCTGCTGCTTCTCGAAACGACTGCGCTGCAACGTCGCCGACGCCTCCGTTGCTGCAAAGCACCGGGGGCCAGGTTCTTCGATCGAACAGCTGCGCGGGTACGCTCTCCTCCTGCGCTGCAGCCCCTTTCCCACCTCCGCGGAACTCTTCTCCTTTTTCTCTCTCTCTCTCTATTCCTTTCTCTTTCTCGGTTCCTTTCCTCCCCAAAGTTCCTCCCTTCCTGCCTCCCCATTTCTCTCGCCCCCGCTCCTCTTTCTCCCCCGCCGCGCTGTGTGCGCAAGAATGAGGGTCGGTTCCCTGTCGGCATCCCCAAGTGTACTCTGCGCGGCATCCATCCCACGCCCTCCCTTCCTCATCGCACGCGGATCGTTTGGAGCACTGTACACGCTTTCCCGTGTGTCCCTACTTTCTCTTTCCAACTCAAGCGCGCAGGTTGTGCCACTCCCCTAATCTGTTCTCGTCGCTGGTTCCCTATTCACGTATCTGCGGGGAGTCGTATACGCCTGAACGGCTCCGCTCGAAGTAGGTTACTGTACCGATACGGAGGTAATCAAGCATAAGTAGAAAACAGCGTGTTCGTGCGTGCGTTTTCACTAGGAGGAAAAATGTAAAAGGGAGAGGTCGTATAGCCGATTTTCGACATCACGTCGTAAGAATGTGCCCCAACGTCTTCATTCGCTAGATTGTGGCGTGCACATCTGCGTAAGGTCGCTTTTCTTGTATGTGTTGTTCTTTTTCAGGGTTGCCTGTTCCGGCCTCCCGCGGCTCTGTCGCGGTGCAGGCGGCAGTCATTCGATGAAATAGCGAATATGACTCTCCGGAAAAAGACTTCGAAGCTTCAGTTTGTATCTTTGTCTTCTTCCGGTTCTCTTCCACAGTACCTCTCTCTTTTTTCCTGAAGAAAAAAAAACGCATTGGATGTGGGAAAGCTCTGCGGGTGAGAAGTTGTAATGTGCAGCTTGGCGACGGTAACCGAACACCTTCATTATTGGAGGCCCGGTAAGCACGAAGAACGTAGTCGGTGAGAGGAAGACGTTACTCTTTGCTTGCGTGCCACATTTCCTGGTCATCTCGTGTACAGCTGCGCACAACAGCTTCGATTCGCATTCGCGTGGTATTATCGCATGGATTTGAAGATAAAAGGAACTGGTTGGTGTAGTCCTTCTGTCTTTGTTTTTCTAGATGGCATATTAAAACCTCTTGTCATAGGTGTTGTACAGATCAGCTACGGTTGAGAATTTATTCTCGTTGATGCCACTCTCGGCAACAAGCTGAAATTTTCAAAAGCATGCTGCAATCGAAAACAACGAACAACTTAGCCGTGACAAAAGTAAGTGACTGATTAACTTTTGATGTCGTGGACTAAGTGTGCGCGCCTTGCATGCATAGGGAAGTCAGTAGCAAAGCTTACAACCCTTTGGAAACAAGCTGCCCAGCAATGTAAAATACTGTCATCTTTTCGTTTTGCACAAAGAGAGTAACATGTCATCGCTCTCAAGCGTGCACGTTCGCGTTCTTGAAGTCTTAAACGGCTATATTTAAAAAAATACTGGAGTAGTTTAGTGTCTAGCATTTGTGTTGCGAACTCTGTTATGAATTGTTCACCTTTTGCACAAGTAAGCGGACGTCAGCGCCATAAGTTATTCACAAAAAAAGCGTTTCTGTGTGGCGGGGGCAAATGTCAGTGTACTTAAACTGCAAAATTTTCTTAATCACTTCTCTTGATCTGCGCTGGTGCATTTGTGTTTCTCTGTCTTCATTATTTTGTCATAAATACTTTACCACCACCACCACTTCGTCATATGTGCTGGAGCCATAGTACCAGCGTAAGGAGCGTCAAACTGATATGCAAACTACAAAGGGAACCTTTCAGGTTTGAAATGATTCCATTTAGTGATCGAGTAAAACTTCGCGAGTTTAGTAGCAATACAATAAAAGGTACGTAGATGATACAGGACGCATATTACTGGCTATTACGTGCCCTGTTTCCTCCATGAAGGTCTTGCCAAACTTCATAAGCACGAGGGTCAAGCCATGTTTCCGATAAATTTCAGAGGCCGGGCTCAGGTGTGATTCAATAAAAGACAAAGGTTTATGGTTTATGGGGCTTTAACGTCCCAAAGCGACTCAGGCTATGGGGGACGCCGCAGTGAAGGGCTCCGGAAATTTCGACCACCTGGGGTTCTTTAACGTGCACTGACATCGCACAGTACAAGGGCCTCTAGAATTTCGCCTCCATCGAAATTCGACCGCCGCGGCCGGGATCGAACCCGCGTCTTTCGGGTCAGCAGCCGAGCGCCATAACCACTGAACCAAGGCAGAAGCTGAGTGTGCAGAAATGAAGATTCGGGATTCGTGCGCTTTCTTTAACATGTATACTATCGGCTTCTGAAAAACAACTAAATTTCATACAAGCAGTTCTTTTCGTATGTACAGTTGCACATAAGATGTGCTGTATAACTGAACGTTTCTTGAACGACGCAATCGAGTGAGGGCAGCATGACTGCACCGTCTATTTCTCAATTTCTTGCTAGCCTCCTTGCTGCGTAGTCGGTGACTAGAGTACAGTTGATTATACGAGCGATGTTGCTGAAGAGCATGAAGGGTAGTTAGCCATGGAACACAAAATAGAAATGAAATGAATAAAATGCTAGAATCGTCCGAAATAAACAAAAAGACTGAACATTAACTGACACGTTTAGAATAGATAAATTTAGAATATCGCGTACCGCTACGCTTACCGCGTACCGTGCGCCGCCACTTCGAACGTGCTGATTGGTCCCGACGCGGTAGGCGTGCGCGAAGCTTGTCCACACCTGGCGCCATCTGGCGCCCTCAAGGCGATCTGCGCATGCGCACTGACGGCGAGCGCTACGCGATAATCGGTAGTGGTAGCTATATGCGCTGTACTAAAACTGTACTGTTGCAAGTGAAGTTTACCGCGGCGTCCTCTGGACACATGAGAGGATGGGCATTCAGGGAAGGAAACAAAATACATTTCTTTTAATTCGCTGTTCGTCTTTTTGTATAGATAAAACTTGGTTCAGGGCCAAGGAATCGCATTCTTTTCTATTCGTCCTTGCGTGCCGACCTGCGTGCCATTGGTCGGTGCGGTTGTGACGTCAGAGCTGTAGCTTGCAAACCTTCTCTGCGGTCGGTTCTTGTATGCAAGGATTTGTTTACCATTCAAAAAGAAACAAAAGAA
The DNA here is from genome assembly GCF_052857255.1 of Amblyomma americanum. Taxonomy (NCBI): domain Eukaryota; kingdom Metazoa; phylum Arthropoda; class Arachnida; order Ixodida; family Ixodidae; genus Amblyomma; species Amblyomma americanum. The sequence goes on from NC_135500.1 coordinate 153,952,453, forward strand.
TGAATCGAAAAAAAATGAACTGATACAGATTACGTCCCTAGGCCCCTTTAGCGCCATCTGTGTAGTGGGTAAGGAGCACGTACAGCGGTGTTCAGTGAGTGCTCGCTGAGAAATGCAGAAATTATGTTTCCATTCTGTGTCGAGTGAAATAGCCTTGCTTCAATCATCACATTCGCAAAGCAACATGAACAATTTCAATATCATTTGGTGGGAATTCGGGCGACTATAGAACAATGATAGAATTAATCCGTCTGCTGAATGGCGACTTCAAAACCATGGTGCGCGAAGCATTTCGATTTCCTTTCAGATGATTTACCGCGCGGAAAATTTAATGGCTGCAGCGCGAGAAACATCGAAGCAGCGACAAGGATGGACGTTCATGATGCGAGGGGCAACCTCGTATGCTCGTTTCTCGTTTATTGACCTCGAATTCAGCGTTAGACTTGAAACGATGTGAAAACTTACAGCAGTTGCTACATTATCAAGTTGCTCAACTCATTTATTGCTCACGCGTTAGGGGCAAATTCTGTGTTGAACTAGTATTCGATAAGTATTTGCGAACATTTGGTGAATTTTTGGCAACAGCGATGGGAATATGTAACATGTTATTTTTGCTTTTTATTTTTTCCCCTCTGAGAGTGGACCTTTTTCATACTGATTAAATAGATTTCAACAAAAGCACGTTCTTGTCAGGCCATAAGCCAACGTGAAGCCATGTACCGCCGTTTTTCGGTACAGCCGCGAAGGGCAAAAAAAAAAAGTAGAAAGGCCTCCGGACATTGCGCCAGGAGCGGAATTCCGGCCTTGCGACCAATATGTCGCCATCTCCACATTGCACAGACTGCACGAACCGGTACTCCTGCCTTCGCTGTTCTTTTGCCGTGTGTGGATCTTTTCACGGGCTTCTCTACGACAAGGTTCTAACCAAGCGGATACAGAGAACCACTTCAGAAAAACTATGGTTCCTTCGTCTCTTTCCTCGTGGGTCGAATTCATGTCAGCGTCTGCGTACAGTGGTATATTACGTTCCGCGAACTTAGAGGCAAACTTTGGCAGGACAGGAATGATAAGGACTTCGAAAAAACAAACATTGCCATGACATGATCCAACTTACGACTTCAGAACATGCATCTCTTAATTCAATCACGGATGTTTTGTCAACGTGTGTTCGAAGGAGTAATGAAACGCGGTCTATCTTATAACTCCCGCGGGTCATAAATTATACTGTAGGGCAAGCAATACACGAGGCTTGCTTCGAACAATATTACTTGGAGAAAGTTCGAAAAGGTTTTTTTTTGTTTTTGTCCTCCAGAGGACCGATCATCTTCGTTCGTAGCAATGAACCCGCAGTTTATTTCATTTCAGAGTTCACACTTTCATTACAGCCTTCGGTCCTTATTTGTCGAGGATGGTACGTGTTAGCAGCGTTGAGCGCATGCAATTTTGCCCTCCCGGTCCGCTATATTATGAAAGGCGTATAAGTTCACTAAGTAAAACGTGGTGGAGGCTGGTGGTGGTGGCGTTGGTGTACAGACGAGATTAGCCTCGCAGTGACTCCAAAACAATACTCTCCCAAACCCGGTAAGAATGCACCACATCAACCCAGATGAAGTCAAACCCAATTGCTCAAAATGTGGCCAGAGAGCTACGATGGAGCCCATCTTTTGGGACTGTCCCGCAGACCCACCACCCGAACAACTCCAGAAGCTTGTAGGCTCGTAAAGTTGGGAGACCCTGCTGGACAGCTCTAGGCCGGGAGTACAAGTCCGGGTCAAAGCACGAGCTCAAGAGGTCGCCTTCAGCATCGACTGAGGGCCATCTTGTGGGGCGGACAAAACCCATCACTCCCAGTACCGATATTAGTTTTATGACGGACTGACCACCTGAATTACTGACATGAATGATTGTGCCCCTACCACTGCAAGAGGCGACGCACTGGCGTATAGCCAGTTCAATGGTTCATACCAACTCCCGCGGAACTGCACAAAAGATGATGTGCAGTTCCATGGTTCATACCAACTCCCGCGGAACTGCACAAAAGATGATGTGCAGTTCCATGGTTCATACCAACTCCCGCGGAACTGCACAAAAGATGATGTGCAGTTCTATGGTTCATACCAACTCCCGCGGAACTGCACAAAAGATGATGTGCAGTTCCATGGTTCATACCAACTCCCGCGGAACTGCACAAAAGATGATGTGCAGTTCTATGGTTCATACCAACTCCCGCGGAACTGCACAAAAGATGATGTGCAGTTTCATGGTTCATAACAACTCCCGCGGAACTGCACAAAAGATGATGTACAGTTCCATGGTTCATACCAACTCCCGCGGAACTGCACAAAAGATGGTGTGCAGTTCCATGGTTCATACCAACTCCCGCGGAACTGCACAAAAGATGATGTGCAGTTCCATGGTTCATAACAACTCCCGCGGAACTGCACAAAAGATGATGTGCAGTTCCATGGTTCATACCAACTCCCGCGGAACTGCACAAAAGATGATGTGCAGTTCCATGGTTCATACCAACTCCCGCGGAACTGCACAAAAGATGATGTGCAGTTCCATGATTCATACCAACTCCCGCGGAACTGCACAAAAGATGATGTACAGTTCCATGGTTCATAACAACTCCCGCGGAACTGCACAAAAGATGATGTGCAGTTCCATGGTTCATAACAACTCCCGCAGAATTGCACAAAAGATGATGTACAGTTCCATGGTTCATACCAACTCCCGCGGAACTGCACAAAAGATGATGTGCAGTTATATGGTTCATACCAACATTTCACGGAACTGCACAAAAGATGATGTGCCTATTGCGCTTCTTGTAATAGGCACATCATCGACAATTACGCCTGTTTTCTCCTTGCAGTTAAACTGACATAATTTTCAGTTTAAACGGCTGTGAATTATAGTTACTTCTCGCATTACTTTTCACTTCTTGTGCGCATGCAAGTGCAAATAAATTGATATAAATTAAGCATAGCTACGCACTGCAAAGGTTTAATTTTGTCCTGGACCTGAAAAGAAACAGCAACATTGTAAAATTTCGTTAAAATGCTAGAGTTCCTGCGCTTGCAAAAGTTGGCGATATGCCACTCGGTTTCAGCCCGTAACAAGGCGAAATGCGGCACCTTGTCTGGAGAGAAAAACCTTTTTGGCATACTTTCAGTAGGATGAAACCAAGAAAAAAGATAGTGTAATTTCCTCGCGGGAACAAAACTAGACGGGGCGTGAAGGAGTAAATGGACTGAAAACTATTTAGTCCTGCAGCACCTGCCCCTCAGTTCCTATTTTTTTTTGCTTCTTTAAACTTGCCAGACTTTTCAACTTTTTTTGATAAGAGTTCCTCTGCCCTTTGCGAAAAAGAAGTTAAGAGGAATCGAAATAAAATTTAGATAAAAAAACCAATTCAGGGCGAAGCTACTCTTCACGGACACTTTCTGGACTTTCCGGCAGGCTCGCCAGAACAGAAAACATACGCCCGCACGTAGGGATGAAACCACATAAGTGTGTGGACACGTACACAGGTACACCCGCACGCACACGCACGCACGCACACACATGCACGCACAAGAATGAATCCGCACACAACAAATACACTAGCAACGCGAGAAGAAACCCGCTTCCACTGGTCAGTATATTGCACTTACTGCTACCAGGGCGAACCAGGAGGTTATTTTTACTTCATTTTCACTTTCGTGTCTCGTCTTTCGTACCTACCGAGGTGTTGCGCAACTCGCGTTAGTAAGTTCTTCCGCAGACAGATAAAAGCAGCGGCGAAATAAAGAGAAACAAGAAAGAGGAGAAGTGGACGGCGCAAACCCCGTGATAGTAAGAAGGAAAAAAAATGGAGCGGAAGACAGGGGGCTTCAATTTTTCGCCCGAACAGATCGTGGAACGAGAAAGAGCCTTCTCATGTGTGCTGTCGCGTGGGACGTTCGTTGCTACTGGCTGGGAAGAGAGGGCGGAGAACGGCAACACTTCCGGGTGCCCAGTTCCAGAGAGGAAACATGGCTGCCTGATGAAATTATCTTTTTTATCATATTAGCATTATATGTTGTCGTTTTTTGTGTGTGAAATGCAGGTAACAAACAGATAAAAAGTGGTTGATAGAGCATATGTAGCGCACCGGTGATAAAATATTGAAGTTGGTGGTTCGGTTCTTTTCGGGGCTAGCAGCAGAGCATACTTTATTTCTTATTTGTTTTTATTTTTGCTCTGTTTTGATCTTTTACGCTTCGTGGTTTGTAGCGACGGCGCTCAGATTTCGGCGAAACTCGTTGCTTATTCACATTCAATGAATCTTTCCTCGCACAGAGAATCGCACGAAAATAATGTCCCTGAAACTGCTGAAGGAAAGAAAAGAAGTTTAACGATAACAACAAAGACTAGCCTGTCCCCAATCATAGCTGGTACGCCAGATGAAGGGCGAAACGTTTGATTAGATAAGCGGCCCCGTACACAGCAACAGCATGGATAAAAATGGTCTCTTAAAACTATGTACAGACTTTCGTTCAGTGTTTCGCATATAATAACGACAAAAACAATATTGGCAGGGCGTATGGCTTGGTTATGAACTGACGTAAGCAAGCATGTTGACCAGTAGGAACTCGTGGAGCGGTGTTAAATGCGGCACTTGCTTGCAATGCGTCAGTTGTGGCATGCAGCTTGAAGTTAGCGTAAAGCGCCGCAAGTTCCTTTCTTTCAGAACGTGATAATGCTGCTGTGTTTTAGATGGTTTACTAGTTGCACTTCATATTAAATTGAATGTTTTTTAGAAGCTGCCCCAAATAATTACGGGCAAAAATATGCGCCGGTCGGCTAAGACCTGACAAACAAAACTAGCATTACGGACAGCACAGCGAAGGAGCCAGCGATTTGGGGCCAGTTGGTACGGCACGACCGAAAACAGGCGCAGGAAAGACGAAGCTCGGTAAACGAAGCTGTTTGCGCGCGAATTCGCAGAGGAAAGTGAATGAGATGAGACAGGTGTCTGTCCTCGTAGAGATTAAATTTCACAGAGCGGCAAGCTGGATATGCAAACGCATATTATATAACAGCTATAGAGAACAAAGCGCCCGCGCAGCTTATGCGGATTCTGGATGGAGGAACATCGTTACGAAGAATTAATCTAGTTTGGTCTCCACCGGTTCAGCGTGTGGGAAGCCTGATGGCTCAGCGACCTTTCGAAAAGGTTAGATTCATCTCTGCACCGTCACTCCACTCTACCACCCACGTGGAACCGCGCCACTCGCGGAGGAAACAAGCACGCTTTAGCGTGTTTTAGTTTATAGATGTGCGCGTTTCTCTACCCGAGCGAACGATGTATTTGTTCTTTTGTATGCGCGTTTGCAAGGAGCCCGGAGCTCTAAACTTCCACGGAAACTTGGATCCTGCTCTGCGCTATATTATGAGTGTGCCCTACCAGCGCCGCTAAAGTTATCCTTATGTTATCGCAGGGTCGAGCAGGGAGTGTCCTTTCAATGAATTGTTCAAGTCCTTTCAATCATGCCAGTGACTGGCAGATTCCTTTATCTGAGTAGACTGTTAGATTTGATCTGGGATAACTTTCTCAGGGGCATGAGGCTGATGAGGCTTCGCGCTCGATTTCGATTGTGGTTTGCTCTTCAGCACTTTCGTGAAAACTGCAGTTTTTCTTTATATTTACTCTTGCTTTAGTAATCGAGGGATCGTGATGTACTTCTGAGGTAATGACAAGAACCTTCTCATTGTGAAGAGAACATTCGACACAGATGTGTGCGCGTTTATGAAAGAACTGAATAAGGAACACAAGTGCTACAATCAGTAAAGAGTGAAAAACGCAGCGTGATGGCGAACACTCGCCCCCTCCCCTCTCCCCGCGCCTCTCGCATCACAGCTTTCGTTCTTAAAAGGGCTCTGAAACACCTTTCGAGGAGAGCACATCAACTCGCTTAATCATTGCATTGTGTTCTCATGAACACCTGAGCCACATAAAACTGCTCGCAGCAGAGGACCCACAATCACGCGCGAAAGTTGGCGAGCCCTCCCCGGCGACTTTTTCATACTCGCACCCTCCTCCGTCGCTCGCACCTGCGTATACAAGCAGAGAGGTGGCTATTGGTTAGATTCTTCCAGACGTCAGGCAGGTACCGTGGTCGCGGCCAATAAGCCGCTTAGCTCCGGCGGGTCGGGAAGCTTCGCCCTCGGAGGTGGGCCGGCGGAGTAGCGCCGACCTTTCAGCGTGCAAAAAGTGACGAGAGGAGAAGGAAGAGCGCGAAGACGCTGAGATTCAAATTATGACTACAGATAACTCAGATTCTACAGAGCGCATTAGAAAATTTCTTGCTGGACGATACTCGTGAAGAGGCGTGCTGTAACATCCCAGCTATACTGCGACTTTATTAGAGCCCTTTTCAGAGCCCCTTTAAGACCTCCTGCCCACCTCCATGCACAGTTAAAGACGCTAGCTACTGCCCCCAGTCACCCCGGAAGAAGGAGCCGAGCCGGCTCCTAAACGTTGGGTTTCAATGTAAAGTTTTTGCTTGGAGATGTGTAGAGTTTATTATAAGTGAGGAATGTTAAGCGTTGTCTCGCATAACTCTCCCTGGCATTATCGCACGTCTTAATACTTATAGTCAAGCAATTCTAAGGTGTTCGCTGCGGACACTGCAGGAGAAGTGTTATGCGTTTAGCTGCGCAATTTCAGTTTCCGCACCTTTGATGAAGAGGTCTAGCTTACTCCGAAACGTTAGGTTCCCGCCGAGAAGCCCACAGTTCGCAGTTCTTTTTGATGAGTTAATTAGTTAATTTGTTCGCTGGTTGGTTGGTATTTGGCTTTCGCTAAATACACATTATATGCAAAACGCAATTACGGCGCGATGTTGTGCGTGTGATAAGGCAAAGGGAAGATAGTTATTAATGTTATAACTTTGAGAAGTGGTCTTCAGGTGGTCTTCGTGAGACAATTAGCGTAAAACGCTGATAAGGCCTGCAGAGTATGGGTTCTGCACATCAATGTATTGCTCTCACAGCAGTTTGTGCATTGTGAATTTCTGGGAACAACATAAGCCTAATTACATTACTGTATCGTAATTTGCACATTTTGGGCTGTTACATTATCAGGAGCCGCTCATTGGAAGCGTTAGGCCACCCTTGATACACCAAGGAATAAAGATTCTAGAGGTACAAAGGGATAGTTTACTACAAAGAATGGTTTTCCTCCTGTGCCTACAAACTAATGCGGCACAGCTTCCTGGTGGTCAGACATGGCGTCAACGATAACCGGTCAGTGCAGTAGTATGCATTCTTAAACTCGTTTCCAAAGAAAGGGATTTCGGCCTGGCTACCAAAACCATTTAACTACAATGAAGTACTTCAAGAGACGCAGTGGTCTGCATCTGCTAACCTCTATGTTTTCTTCTTGTTTCCTTGTGTTGCTAAACCTTATCGCACAGCGGAGAAAAACTCCGGGTTTAAGGCTCATTCGGTGAACCATCGGTTTTGTTGACAAGAGGTCGAAGGTCGGACTTCCGGCTTGATCAGGTGTCCATTAAGCTGTTAGTTTGCTTTTAATTTTTCTTTCATGCTTTATTCTTGGATTCTGAAGACTATCCTCTATTATTTATTATAGCTGCTTTACAGCATGACCGAAACAAGGGTGAACTTTTTTCTTGATAAGCTCGCCCCTTATGGCGCCACCCAAACAATGGCAAGATACCATGAGTGGATAACATAAGCCCTGGATATCAATTGTATTTAGCCTCAGGATCACCCAAGGACAACAAATAGCGTATCCCATTGCTTGGCCGCCTTGGTTATCCCTGAACTCTTTGTTTATAAAACCGGTATAAAGCTGAGAAATGCCAAGTCCTGCAACCGCACGCAGCGTCACTGCCATTTCGTGCATTTTCGAAGGTTCGTTTCTAGACGAGTACGAACAGATCTTGACTGGCGCAATTTTACTAGTCAAGACAGCATTTTTGACACATCGTAGTGAAGGCTACGTGATAGTCGCGACTATCTGGGCGGCGTTCTTTAATGTGCACTGAAATCTCACGGACCATTTCTGCACTTAGCCCACATTCAAATGCGTCCGCCGCGACGAAGGGCTGAGCACGTGAATGCCATAGCCTCTGCGCCACCACGGCAGGCTTGAACATTTCTTGTGACGTGACGTCGGGTGCGTACAACTCATTGAAACTTGGTTTAAAGCCAACATATGAAGGAGATGAAATGTAGACAGTGAGCTCCAACACACCGCCATCACCGCTACATGCATACTGCATTCGTTAACCGTGACGTTGCTGGGGCAACGTCACGGTTTTACTGACACACACACACACACACACACACACACACACACACACACACACACACACACACACACACACACACACACACACACACACACACACACACACACACACACACACACACACACACACACACACACACACACACACACACACACACACACACACACACACAATGCGAAAGGCTTGGAAGGCATTTTGTACAATCTGCAGTCTGCCCTCCAGGCAACCCCCGTTCTGTCAGCGTTCTCGCATTCTCATTTTGGGTGGGTGAGCCGCGGTTGAAGCTCTCGCAAACGCGAATACAATGGAGAGCTTCAGCCCAAGAGCGGAGCGCGATATTTCGCCGACTCCTCCACCGCCAGGAGCCTGTGCGCTCAGCCGGCCCAGACAAAGGCTCTGCGCTGGGATTCGAATGGACGAGAACTAGCCCCTCCTCCAAAAAAAAAAAAAGAAAAAAAGTCAAAGGCCGCCGCCGGGAAGCGCCACTTGGAGTTGCCCTTTCAGTCTTCGATCCCACGTGATGAGGGCCCGTTCGGAGAGGAGAAGGAGCGCCGCCTGGCGGAAGAAAGGTCAGACGTCACTGGTGCTGGCACCGCGCTGAAAGACCTGACGCCACGCAACCGGCGCCGCGTCCCTTGCCGCACCCATGCCGTGGTGTGACACCGCGTTTGTTTGGAGCGGAGCGGTACAGAGGGGGGAAGGGCGTCTTTCCTGGGCTGTTCCCACTTGTGTCGCCTGTGGGAGGGCGGATCCTGTTGTTGTTTTCGTCACTTTTCAACATGGTGACGGAAAGCGAAAGGGCGATAAAGCTTGCAACCGATGCCCTTTCGTTTCGGCACTGGTGCTCAGGCGCGGCGTGTTATGGTTGATCGGTGTTGTGGGCATCGGAAAGAATCTCTGCACGAGAGAACAGGAAAGGAAATTAGGGGTTGGTACACGTTGCCGATGTTTGCTCCGGTGGTCCGTCAGCAGGACCTGTCTTCTAAGAGCTCGAGTAGATTAAGCGCACAATAACACAGCACACAGGAAAAGAAAGACACGATACAGGCACTTCTCGTGTCTGTCTCGGTGTCTTTCTTTTCCTGTGCGAAGTGTTTTTGTGCGCTTCATCTACTCGAGCTATGAACCAACTTGCCCAAGAACGTGTTCTTCTAAGAGCTCGGCCACGACCTTGGAAACACTGGGGAGGAAGCAGGACCAGGCTTCCCTTAACAGGGGCGTAGCAAGGGAGAAAGGAAAAGATATCGCTGGCCACCATTCAGTTCCAAAACAACCATAGAGCGAGAGAGTCTGATCGAAAACGGCGAACAGATTGGAGCCACGGCCTCTAAGTGCCTCTTTCTGGGCCAGTATACCGCTCACTCTAACCACTCCAATCCCCTTCGAAGAAGCGTCCCCACATTAAAACAGCGTTTCCTAAAAAAAGCAAAAAAAGACGGGAACGTGGTCGGCTGTAGGGATTGTTCGTTCGCGCCTGTTCATCGCTCAGTCAAGCGGCGGTGAGCTTTATTAAACGTCCTTTTGACAAAGTTATGATCATCTGTGCCTGTTTACGGAAGACCAAATGCTGCATCGCTTCCAGTATGTTACTTCTTGCCGACTATATTTCACGTAGTTCGCGCGTGCTATGACTGGCTGACTGACTGACTGATTGATTGATTGATTGATCGATTGATTTATTCATTGATTTACTGATTGATTCGTTTATTGATTGATTGATAGATTTATTTATTTATTGATTGATTGATCGATTGATTGATTGATTGATTGATTGATTGATTGATTGATTGATTGATTGATTGATTGATTGACTGGCTGACTGACTGACTGACTGACTGACTGACTGAATGACTGACTCAATCGATCGACCGAGCGACCGACCTACAAATTCATACATTTATTCATTCACTAACAAACTGACTGAATACAGACAGATTGCTTGGTTGGTCGGTAGATATGTCACTTTTTCAATGCATATTTTTTCACTGTTTTTCTTTCAACCTCTGGTCTCCTTTTCAGCGGCGCCAAAAACCCATTGCCAAGGTTTTATACAGCGGGATAGCTTCATCTTTTATTCAGGAGCCAGTCTCCATCCGTTAAGAGCGTACGTTTTATGTAATGAGATCTCTGTAAACGCGCAGCGCACTTTTATTCTATGTTTCTTGACGCCTTTTACTTGACATTCGGTAGCGTGTGAGCGCGCGTTTCTTTATGTGCGTGATGCTGCCATTGTGGCGCGTGCCATGATTGCTAATGCGCTTTGAAAATTCTACGCACTGGCCCTGAAACGGATTAATGCAGTGAGTGACCACGCGTAACGGAGAACCGGGATACACCACCCGTGTTTAGATGAAAGAAAATTGATCTATTATCTTTTCATGCAGTGAAATCGTGACCCATCCATCACCTCACTCATTTATTGATTGCATGATTTGATACTCGTACAAAATTGCAGCCCTTGACCACGCTTGACGGTAAGTCCTGTAAAGAATAAGAAATTATTACATAATTCTACAGATGGAATTTGGAAAATAGATGTGGCCATGAGGCGTTGTGCTCGCTTGGAAACTCTAGCAGCGAGTTTCTTAGTATTTCAAGCAGCATAATCGCTAGATTACCTGCACATATTCTATTGTCTAGCTATTTTATTTTTCGTAATATAATTTATTGCATGGGTCTCCCAAGCGTAATTAGAGCTCCCTTGTGGAGCACTTCTTTCAGAAAATTTCATTTCCTATTAAGCTTGTTCAGCTACCAGCGCACCTAGGTAATATTTTGGGCTTGATATGACTTCACATGAGCTTGCTTCGCCTCAAAGTGCATTTATCAGCCTGAAGTGTGAGATAATTTTTTTTATTGCTTTGACGAGTCTTTTTCTTCCTCTAAAACACGATTCCAGCTGTTTGCAACGAATTAATTGGGAGCAAAAGCGCGGGACAATAAATCAACTAAATTTGTTTCCATTAACTGTGAGCAGGACATGGTTCAAAATTACTAACCGGCTGTTAGAACAAATTACAGAGGATTTTCACTCGTGAGCACTGCTGCTAAACTTTGGATTCCACTCCTAAAAACACATTTCTTCATGGCGGAAAGAGGTGTTGATTGAACTAAGAATCTTGGACTTTGAAGCGATAACAGTATTGTTAATTACTAGCGCAAATAAGTTTCCTTGCAATAATCCTAATAAAACGCTTTCAGAGAAATGGCGTTTTGTATCGCACTCGCTCTGTGGTGCAGAGTACACTTTAACCTTGGGATATTAACACACCTGGCACTTTTGGCTAGTTGCGTCAGAATGACTTCTGCCACTACTCATCTTGAACATTTATTCTATAGATATCTGGTGCGGTCGAAATAAGAATTCAATTTTTGCCCCTGGCACCGAGCTATTAGCAAAGAGGGGGGTGGGGGGTGTTAGTGACACGTCTGTGGCTCTGTTCGGGGCAGAGATGGGTTTTCTTGGGCGGTTTCCGTGAAGGGGGCGCTGTTTTATGGTTTGCGCATCTGTGGCCATTGGTATGTATACTGTTGATCTTTCCTGTGTAATAAACTAGATGTAGTAGCGCCAGTCTCGCGTCCTTTTCTTTCATGTACGTGTTTTGTTACTGCTACTAATTCCATCTGAATCTGAAAACCATCTTGTCCGTCTGCAAGTTCTTTAAAATACTAACACTCCAACAGATGCTCTCTAGTATGTTTAGAACTCTGCCGCTCGCCTCACTGCCCTCAATTTATCTCGGTTCGTCAGTGCGTCTTCTTTTATTCATATTTTTGTCTATCGACGCAAATGTTATCACTTATGACTTTTTCAATAATGTTACTGCACTACTAGGTGTCAAATGAAAGTTTTCTCCCACGTATACTTCTTCTGAACAGCGACAAGCCATCCAAACTGCAGGCACAGCCTTTGTCAAATATTCACAGCCCAGAGGGTTTGCTTGGTCTTAACGCCGTGTGTCTAGTGTATTGACAACGTTCCAGATGCACTGAAAGTGAGAGAAACTCTGATTTTAACCCTTCCGAAAAGTAGGACTTGCACGGATGCATTAAGAACCACACTACACGGCATAGGAGAAACCTCTTCGGCATATTGCTTCTGAGAAAGGCTGTACCAACGTGTCGCACCAACATTTATTGCTATTCCTTCAAACCGCTTATTATAGTAATCAAAAGCTGGAACCGCCTTCCTTGCTCTACTGCTGCAATAATGAATAATAATGAAATGTTGTGTGTAAAAAATAAAAAAGGCCCTTTCGTCGACCTAACTGTCATTGATCATTGGAAGAACTGAAATAATGAACAAATGAACGTACTAACATGGCTATCTAACTCGCTAAATAAATAAATTTACCTCCGTGAACTAGACACATTCCGTCAATAAGCATCTGATATAAGTTTTTGCCATGATCAGGCTTTGCATTCTAATTCTATTTTACAGGGCGTTCTTATCCGTTCAATGACACCTGCGGAAACTGAGCCCTGCACATTGAAACTGCAATGGTATTCTAAATTTTTGCTCGTTAAAATATAGTTACGCTAGCTCATACAAGTCCTCTCCCCGCATAAAACGCGTCCGAGCAGCTTCTGCAAATCGCATTTTAACGCTGCCCGGGAATCCAACTAAAGCCAATAGACGTCCACATTTTATGGGTTACGGTTTATGGGGTTTAACGTCCTAAAAATCAACTCAGGCAATGAGGGACGCCGTTGTAGAGAGCTCCGGATAATATCGACCGGCTGGGGTTCTTTAACGTGCAACTGACATCGCACAGAACACAGGCCTCCAGCATTTCACCTCCATCGAAATGCAACCGCCATGGCCGGGATCGAGCCCGCGTCTTTCGGGTCAGTAGCCGAGCACCATAACCATTAAACCACTGCGGTAGCTGTTTACATTCTGCGAGCCCTACACTAGAAGGCTGCGTCCCTACGTGGCCGTATCCCATTCATACTCTTCCCGTGACTTATTCTGTCTCGGGCATTTCACACTGGCAGGCATAAATGGGTGCCGCGTCGAGTGGAGTGACCCAGTATCGCAATCCGGGTCATATATAAAGTTAATGTACACGAGTTTCCATTTCTTCGCCTTCACAAAAAAAAAGGGGGGGGGGGGGGCGAGGTGAAAGAAGCGAAGCGGTACAAGAAAAATGAACGTTCGTCAAGCGTGCACTTTATTTTAAATAACGCCGTTCCGAGACGTCGTATAGCATAGCTCACATTCACTGACGTAGCTCCCGAGCGAAACGCCTTCGTACTTAAGAGAAAGTCTTCGTGTGCCAAACTTTTTATGCGACCATGCAGACTGCGGTCGAGATTCTTTCGCAACCGTCTGTTACGACCGGGTACGTCTCGGGCGCGTTGGAGGCGATATTCGAACGCGTATATCTAATATCACGCACCCCCGGTTACGACACCCGCGCGCAATGCGCTCGTATTGCGACATCGCGGTCCTAACATAGCATTGCGGCCTCGCTGCGGCTGAGGCCATGTCATTAAAAGGAAAAACAGATATGCGACTTACTCTGACGACGGCTAAGGCGCCGCCTTGTACCGTGCAGCTGCTCTTGAGTCTGCCATTGTGGAAAAGCCGAGGTCTTCGTTTTCTCTTTCTTTCCTTCTTTCTTTCTTTCAAAACAATTCTGTGACGCATGTCGATTAGTGAAATTACATTCCAGAAAGCTAGAGTAAGAGTACGTTGTCCGCGTCGAACAGAAGCGTAGAAATGGTGTCGCGGATAATATGATTGGATGAGAGGCGATGCGCCGAAAATGATGCAGTGATGCAGGGGATACGGAAACTTTTACTGGTTTGTTTTCTCAGTCGTGCAATAAATTAAAAAAATAAGATGGTAACAGCTGAGTATAAAGCATTTATCGAACTGCTTGCGAAGGGGCAATAACGAACTCTGGAATACATCAGGGTTAAAAAGGAGGTCGGAGTGACGTCATTTTCGATAAAATTACTTTGTAGTTTTTTTTTCGAACACATTCTGACAGGGAGCTACCGGAGAGAATCAATATCTAACACCTGGATACTACCATTTTTTTTTGTCGTAGCAAATTGTCGATGATGAAACGCTACGCCGTTTCGTTTGCGAAATTGTCCCCTCCTTTCCTTTGAATACCCTGATAATGTTTCGCTTAGTGAAACTAAAGTTCCCATGAAACGGATGTGAGGAAATGAGTGCGCTGCCTTTCTGCTGGGCGCATTTGAGCTAACTGCCACGGACGATTAGTACATGACTCGTTCGGAGCTCTGAAAAGACGCTCCGTCGGTTTCACCGTGCATTGATCATTTGGACGCAAAGGGAAAATGGTACAACAGCAACAACTGTTTTCGCTGAAGTTGGGCCGCTTTATGCGATTGAATGAAACCATGCAGTGACTCGATTCGAGATGAGCCGTACGGTCGTCGCTTACAATGTACAAGTCAAGGCAGCATGAAAGGAAGTGCCTCGTTCGGATGTGCATCACCATAACATTATTCATCACCATCATCACCGTCAACCTGACAACGCCCCCTGCAGAGCAAAGGCCTCTCCCATGTCTCTCCAATTAACCTTGTCCTTTGCCAGCCGTGGCCACCGTATCCTCGCAAACTTCAGAATCTCATCCGCCCACATAACTTTCTGCCGCACCCTGCTACGCTTGCCTTCTCTTGTGAATCCGGTCCGTTGCCCTTAACGACTATCGGTTATATTGTTGTTGTTGTTGTTAGCCTATCAAAAGATGGCACATACCCACACTGGGGGATCGGCCAAGAATCGGGTGGCTATTCAACTGAACTCAGTTAACAAAAAGGAAAAGCACGTGGGAGCATAAAACCGGTGAATTTTTCGTCATGAACAGAAAAGGAATGAGTGTTTTGATTTTAAAATTTTAAGAATAATAATAAAGAGAGTGATTAAATATTAATGATTTAGTCAAAATGTAATAATTGATAGAAAAGAAAAGGTTGAAACACTTAGCAAGGCAGTCGGTGAGATTCTATCAGGAAATTTTGTACAGCGGTGCAAACAGATCTGTGGCTGAACCCAAATGTGGTGGCGCCAAATGATAGCAAGAGCGGGCTGCTCAAACTAAGGCCAAGATGCTGCAAGGGCTCCTCCAGCAACCTTTTTCTCAGTGAGTTGAATCGGCGACAATAGAGCCAAAAATGTTCAATGGATTCTGGCTCACGGCAAAATGCACAAAGGGGAGAGAGCGCCAAACCCGACTTGTGTAAATAGAAATTTAGAGGGGGGATGCGGCAGCGTAGCCTCGTCAGTGATACTTCAAGCTGCCGAGAGCAACAAATTTTCCTGTTCCAATAATATTTAAGGTGCTCATAATCCGCCGATGTTAAAAGTGATGTGTCTTGCGTGCTTAAAAACGCACGTCGCCGAAATCTAGATGCTGTAATGTAGGCTGTAGCCGGGATGATTCGCAACACGGGGCCGCTGAGGGAAGCCTTTGCGAGATTATCAGCAATCTCATTTACTGTCACACTGCTGTGGCCGGGAACCCATACTAAATGAACAAGGCTCAAATGCGGAGGAAGTAGGGATAAGAAAGTTGATAAAATGGGACCGTCAACCTGTGCAGCGAGGGACGAACACAAAGATAAAGAATCAGTAATTACTGCAACTGCTGTAATAGAGGGGTCTAGCTTGCGTAGAGCAAGTACAACTGCTAGAAACTCTGCTTGAAAAATAGGGGTGAAATCTGGAAGGCGCAGACAAAAGGACCAGTCTAAATGGGAGCAAAATATTCCCACACCTGCTTTTTCATTGCATTGCGATGCATCAGTGGCTATTGCTATATCGGTTGGTAGGGTCCTCAGATGATCTTCTAGAAGGCCATTTAGAATACTCGGTGGCAAAAGTTTTGCATTTTTTGGGAATATGTCGTCGAAAACAATGTGGATAGTGGGCCCATTCCGAAGCGCAGGAAGGATATCATAAATGTTTACATCTAAAGGCTGAAGTAATCTTTGCACAAACACTACCTGAGGGGAATCGGAACGAGACCAGGGGACACCAAAAAAGGAGGTCGGCTGAGAACAGAAAATGCTTTGGGAACGGTGGAAATGTGATTCATAGATCCTGAGGTAGGTTTGCACAGTTAAAAATTGCAGTCGTGATAAGAGAGACGGAATGCGGGCTTCAAGGTACAGCACATTGATAGCCACACATTTTGGAAGGCCGAGGCACATGCGAAGTGCTTCCCTCTCTAAAAGGACGAGAGGGCGAAGTTTATATGTAGCCGAGCCTGAAAACAACACTGATCCAAATTCTAAAATTGGCCTGACATACATTATGTAGATCATTAATAGCGCATCTCTGCGCATGCCGTACCGGTGATGACATAATCTCCGTAACATGCCCACGGCACGAGCCCCTTTCGCCGCGACATGGTCAATGTGAGGTCGCCAGGTGAGTTTGTTGTCATAAATGACCCCTGGGTATTTTAGGGATTGAACCTGCGGTATTATTTTTAACTGGCAAGTGAGAGAGACCACTACAGGAGTGAATAGAGGGAAAACAAGAGTAGCGCACTTGCCAACATTTAACTTCAGGTGTAATGCGCTCAACCAGTGCTCAAGTGTATTCAAATATGACTGCAACAGACCATACAGAGAATGTATATCCGGCGCAGCAGCAAAAAACGCAATGTCATCCGCATAGACGTAAGTGCGTACATGGCGGTGGAGAGGAATTGAGCTTAACAGAATATTAAAGAGCACAGGAGAAAGAACAGCTCCTTGCGGTACACCTCGCGTTTGTCTATACCTCTCTGAATGAACACCATTATGGACGCAAAAGAATTCCCTGTTATGAAGAAATGCAGATATCCATGCAACTATATAATCTGGAAATTGAAGAGACTGTAGCCTATGTATCAGGATGGAGTGTTCTACACTGTCGTAAGCTTTGGCGACATCTAACGTAACCAAAGCCGCGACCAGGCGTTGACGACGAGCAAGGAGAATTCTGCTCTCAAGATCAGCATGTACATTCCATATCGAACACCGTGGCCGGAAACCGAGTTGGCACGGGCTGAGTATACTTTTGCGGTCCACAATGGCTGACACCCGAATTAGTAACAACCTTTCTATCATCTTTACCACGTTTGATGTTAAAGAAATTGGCCTAATATTATCCAATTCATAGCCTCCACCCTGATTTTTAAGTAAAGGGATCACCTTGGACAGCTTCCACTCAGAAGGTATCCAAGCGTGTTTGAGAGAGTAGTTTATTAGGTGCAATAAGGAGTTGGGAGACTCTTCAAATAGAATCTTGAGCATCTTTGTGGTAACACCATCAGGGCCAGGAGCAGCAGCTGGCAATCTCTGGACAACTTGTGAAAGCTCTGATAGATTTACTTGAGAGGCATTATCATTTGGTACGACTGGTGCAAACAACAATGGTCGCATAGGTAGTAAAGACGAGAACCGCTTTTGCAGGCCTGTGGCTATTAATTCAACCGCCTGGATAGCTTCTGCAGGTGACATAACTAATGACTGAAAATTATGAGAGGACATGAGCTGTTTCCTAGACCGTAGAAAACCGAATAGTGCACGTCGGTTGCCCGCCTTTGAAAGATAATCGAAGTGTTCTGAGTCATATTTTTCCTTTGCGCGAGAAACTGTGCGTTTAAAGGTGGCTGCAATAAATTTATAATCACTCCAGTTATTCGGACATTGGTTATGAAGAAGCTTTTTCCATGCTGCCTTCCTCCGCCTGTAATCTCTTGTACAGTCCGCATTCCACCAGTTAGAAGAATTCCCTTCTATTGGCCTCACCAGGAACTCCGACTTTTTACGGCTTTCCTCAATAGCCAGACATATGCTTGCTGACTGGTGGACCTCGGCGATGTTAGACACTGGAGCAAGGGCAGAGCGCAACGCCGTCTGAAATCTGTCATAATTTACATGTGACCGCAACTGAGAAGACGCCGGAGTAACACGACATATGATATCAAAATGAATAGGTATATGATCACTTGAAGTGCCGCTATCAACTGTCGACCAATTCGTTACGCCAATTCCAGGACTAATGAACGTGAGATCTAAAACAGATTGAGTGTGTGAGCGAAGATAAGTGGCCGATCCTGAATTTAAGCACATCAGGTTGTGATCAGAAACCCAGTCCCAAAGGCGCTTGCCGCACGAATTAGTTCTAAAACCCCAAGACACATGGTGAGAATTGAAGTCCCCAGCCACGAGAACTGGGTTTTTACAGTTTACGAGTAAAAAATCCAGAGGTCTAACATCCTGGACTCCATTGGGGAAATAACAATTTGCTATTGAAAATGGAGAGCACCCAGGAAGTACAAAGTCTATTGCCAAAATCTCACAGTCAGGAGACATTTGTTGAAAAGATACCACAGCCCTGTGGCAAAATTTTGAAGAGACTAAAGTTAGTAAACCCCCGCCTCTTGACTGGCGGTCTAGGCGAAATGACCGGTAATTTTTGATATGAAAATGTTTGTCTGTTGAAAGCCACGTTTCTTGCAGAATTATGACATCCGGATTAAGCTGAGTAGAAAGGCAGTGTAAATCTGTAGAAGCGGAAAGAATAGAGCGACAGTTCCACTGCAGAACTCGCAACGACGCTATGGTTGCGAAATTCTAGCAGCAGCAACTGCCTGCTCCAAAATGGTATCCTTGGGTTTAGTGCCAAGCTGCTTCTTCTTTGATTTGGGCTGGGTGCCCTGAGAAGACAACGAATGAGACATGGGGGACCCACTGCGCTTAAGAAGCCGCGCATCAGGCTCCACCATCTCAGAATCATACATTATATCAACATCCCTCGAAGTACCCGAGGTAGGTACAGCGGAAGTGACAGAAGTTTGTTCCTGGGGTTGTGATGCTACTGGAATTTGAGACCGGATAAGAGAAGAGGGAATTGTTGTCGAAAGAGGTGCCAAACTAGCCTGCACGGCATGTGTAATCTGAGCCGCTAGAACATTTGTAAAGCACTCCAACACACTTGCGACAATCTTTTCTACCATTTTAGACATCGAAGCCTCCACAGCAGCCGCAATTGCCTGGGACAACGTTGAGTCTAGCATGACACCTTGCCGAGCGGTCACACCGGCATAACCGCGTGCACGTTCTTTAACCTCTGAAATAGCGTCACGGCGCGAACAGCGTTTCCTGTCAATGATTTCCAGAATTTGCATTTCCTGAGCTCGAGAGGGACAATTTGAGTAGTTTGCAGAGTGCGCACCACCGCAAAGGCAACACTTCTCATTCTTCTCAGTGCAGGTGCTTGTTGCATGACCCTCCCCACAGTTGCAACACCTCAAGTTGGATTTGCAACCGCCAGCGCTATGTCCATAACGCCAGCAGTTGTTACACTGCAGAGGACGAGATGATAATGGGTCTACCCGAAAAATTAGAGGCCATGCCTTGATTTCAGAGGGTCAGGAAGTGCCGGCAAAGGTAGCAATCACTGATTCAGTGGGCATCCGCACGTTGTTTACATCCCGTCTGCAGCGGTGCACAGCAACAACACCTGCAGCCGACAGAAGCTCAAGAGTCTCTGCCGGAGACAGGGAAGAGTCTACACCTCGTACAATACCTTTCGTGCACGCCAGATGAGAAGGGATGAAAGAACTTACCCGAAGGGAGGCAAAGGATGAGGAGTTTAGTAAATCTCTTACACAGGCGAGGTCTGGCGATCTGCACAGAATCCCACCGCGTCCAAACTGGCGAACCTCTGAGATTGACTCATAATGAGAAGTCGTCGACTGGAGAGCAGCCCGAACAGCACCAGGGTTGTTCATCCTGATAGCACCACCATCCTTAGGCACCAGCGCGACAGGGATACTGCCGACACCACTGCGCAAAAAAGCTTCCAACGGTAGGAGATCAGTTGACAGAGAAGCCGACCAGAGGGAACTCCCCTGGCCGGGAGACTGGGTGGACATAGTCCGGGCTTACTGCCTTACCGCGCAAAGACGCAGAGAGAAAATGCAACAATCAGCCACCCGAAACTTAGCCGATCGTTCCCAGCAGAGCAGAGCCGTCGGGGCAGCGATGAACAGGACGGCGCAAGGGTTCACCGGCACGGCGTTCCTCCGAACCGAACCGATGGACGTGCCTTGTGAGCCTCCCTTCGCGCTACATGCTATTTCCAAGCCATTTATTCTTCCTCAATTCCAGCTTCGTCGGAAATAACTTTTAACTGCGAGGCAGCTGTGGAAGATTGTAAGATATTGTTATGAGCATATTGATGGGAATTGTATAATCTTCCAGTGCGTAGAAAAATCATGCCTTTAAAATTTGTCCTGCGCTTGCACGTAGTAGTTAAGACTGTCATATAGGAACAATAATGTGCGTTGTTGACAGTAAATAACAGAAAACTGCAAGCGTCCAAGAAGGGCTCTGCAGATATATTGATTGTTACGGTGCAACCTTAAGATATGCGAAAGAATTGCGTTTATATACAACTTCCCATTGCGTGGTATCATGGAGAAGCACAATCCTTTCTTCTAAATGTTCACCTAGGTGGTAGTGTAGATATTTATGTACAGGCATGATTGGCCTTAGAGTTATCTGTCGGCAATTGCTCCGCCTGAGTCACTTAATTCAACTAAAGTGGTTAAGTCGAAGAACGAATGCCATATTGCGTGTCCAGTGTAAACCGCTTGGCGTTGTTTGTTTCCCTCTGTTCAAGTATATGCTGATAAACATTCCCTTTTCTTGGAGCCTATAGTGCAAGCAAGGTTCGTTAAAATCTGATCACGAAAGCTCCCTAGCTCTGCCTATTGATGGCCGCCATTGTCGTGCTCTTGGTTTACCCGCCGCGAGTAGAACCCCGTTCGTATTGCAGCCTTTGCTAGTACTAATACTAGTAACGCTAGCACTACCGCCGATACTACATGAAATGTAGAGCCTAGATCACGTATTCTAGTAACGAAAGGATGTTCAAACCGAAGACATTTCAGCTGTCATATAGCTTTGGTATAAACGTGTACCTGTGCCTGTACCTGTATATAGCTTTGGTATGAACCTGTAGAAAGGTAGGGTGACGTCATCAAGCGGCCGTATGACGCACGCAGCAAGCCGAGCGCCTCCGCTTCAGGCAATCATATACAGGTCGTTCGTCTATACCGTGTGTTACAAGGACGACTAAGTAATTTTTGAAAAACAGGAATTTTTGAGGCAAAAATGTGGCTTTTGCGACATGGTATTGCCAGGGTTGACGGACGCCAGAAAACCGGTGAATCGTCTTAACTAGTAAGGTGGTTAACTAATTTCGAATGATTACATTTTTAAATATTTGAGCTAGGCGCCTAGTTGCGATTAGAGATTTGTAGCCGGCCTTTACTAACCGCCATATCAGGTTTTGGATTTTCGAAAACGCGGCTACCCTCGCCGCTGTGGCTCAACAAAACTTTGCGGCATCGTGCGGAAATAAATGGGCTTTCGAAAGCATGCAGGCAAAGCAACCCCTCCAGTACACGTAACTGGTCGAAAAAGCCAAATTTTGTCGAGCCACAGCGCCAAGGGTAATCGCGTTTTCGAAATTCTAAAAACTGATATGGCTATTACTAACGACCGGCTACAAATCTCTAATCGCAACTAGGCGTCTAGCTCTAATATTTAAAAAGGTAATCATTGGAAATTAGTTAACCAGATTACTACTTAAGATGACTCACCGGTTTTCTGGCGTCCGCCAACCCTAGCAATACCATGCCGCAAAATCCATATTTTCGTCTCAAAAATCCAATTTTTGAAAATTACTTAGTCTTCCTTGTAGCACTCTGTATAGCCGCCACTGGCCAAATCTCCATGTGGCGCCAGTTTTCCGGACATTCTTACAAAAGTTGTGATGCAACCGTTGCTCGCACAGCCTTCCGGGTGGTGTCATACAAGCGCGGGTGTGTGTGGGTGGGTGTCAATGCACCGAGGGACACAACTGCTTTATCATTCCCACACGTAAGCAATCTTATGCGTGTCTCTGCCAAATTTTTTGTAACCTTTGCAGATTTTTTTTTTTAAACTGTGAAATATACTACGTCGGTGCAGTCCATCGACCTGGATTGTACAGCAAGGCGGACATTATGTGCATAATGTATTAATAAATAATTAGACGGTTTTGCTTTTTTTTGGTTTTAGGGGGTTTAACGCCCCAAAGCGACTCAGGCTATGAGAGACGCCGTAGTGAAGGGCTCCGGAAATTTCGACCACCTGGGGTTCTTTAACGTACACTGGCATCGCACAGTACACAGGCCTCTAGAATATCGCCTCCATCGAAATTCGACTACCGCGGCCGGGATCGAACCCGCGCATTTCGAGCCAGCAGCCGAGCGCCGTAACCACTCAGTCACCACGGCAGCTCAATAATTAGACGGTTAATTGTTAATTGGACAATTTCATTGTATTTCTGATTTTAGTGGCATGGTTTTATTGCGAAACTGATGGCCCTGCAGTGGGCGTAGTCAAGCTGATGATGATGATGATAATTATGATGATGATGATGATGACGACGACGATGATGATGATGATGATGATGATGATGATGATGATGATGATGATGATGATGATGATGATGATGATGATGATGACTCGGCAATGTGGTTCGAAGTGTCGAATATCAAAAATACGCATTTGAAAGCTCGTTGAGTTGGTTTTCCTGCATTGCACATTTATAAGTCCGCGCCTTTAGCACTTCTTATACATAAAATACAGACGCAGATGCTGTGTCTGATAATGAAGCAGTTGACTTGTTTATGGCTACGATAGCTTGCGCAGCGACGCCATTTTGTAGTTATGTAACGCGGGAAAGCGAACTCAATAAGCTTTCAAATCCGTATTTTTGACGTTCGATATTTCGGACCACATTGCCGATTAAGAATATTTAGAAACCGGGCTCACCTTCGATGTTGACCGCCATCGATATCGCATTCTAGTGTTGCCCCCTAAGATAATAAAAATATATTGTTATTTAAATTCATTAATCGTCTAATTAATTATCCATGTGAGGTACATAATGTCCGTCCTGCTGTACCTTACAGCTCAACAGAGCGCACCGACCTATCTCCACAGTTTTTAAAATAAAAACCTGTAAAGGATAAAAAAGTACTCTGTATACTGCGCAGCGCGACATGTCGACGCTCATTGTACAAATAATCATAGAATATGCATAGCGACTTGATCGGTTTTTGTAAAACAGCGCAACCGCTCTAAGCCGTACAAGAAAATCAGCGCTGTGTTTTGTCCCTTTCCTGTACGGCTTCTAGCCGTTGCGCTGTTTTACAAGAAACATGTCTGACCTCCTCGCCCACTAATTCATGTTGGACTTCATCGGATAGGTCACGAAAACTAAATGTTGCACAGTCATGCTGATGATCTCGTTAAATGCGCTTCTTTTTGAGCTTGCAGTTATTTGGAAGTCCCGTTAAAGCTCAAAGTTTCGCAGGACCGCTATGGTTGTGGCTCTTTATTTTGTGCATGTTTTTGTTTTCGTTTCTGCCGCTATTGTTATCTTCTTCATACCGTCTTTGTTGGTGACGGTACTGCTTCCTCAGTGAAGTTGAGAATTCGGATCTGCTCACGCATGCGGGTATGAACTCGCCCGGCATGAAACTTCCTTCGTGAAAGGCATCAAGTAATTACGGAATACTACCGACTCACGACGCCTGTGTTCGCTGTGCACGCTGTGTGATCTCAGCCGTTTCACTGTCCTGTTCGCATATCCAGGGGTCGATGGGGTTCCCCAGTTTAGGTAGGTTGCTTGGTATCTGTGATCTTCTTCGGTTTCAATCAGAATATTTCCCGTCGGTCTTTAGAATCGATGTTTGTTCCTCGTCACAACTTTGCAGTGAATTCAGCCACCTCGCCAAAAACAAATTGGGACTGCTGGCTCGCATGCACAGCCAAACAAAAGGGACTAGAAGACGCGGAAAATGCAAAAATTATCTGCGGTCGTCCACTTATGCACCGCAGAAAGTAACTAGCTTGTTTACTCCAATATGGAAGCTCTCATTCGCCTTCCATGGAAAGCCTCCGTCTCCAGAATTTATGAGACGCGATGGCAGCAAACTCGGGTAGTATTTTTCCGTTGGACATAATATATAGCGACCGAAGTGCACCGATAACCACGAAAAGGTTTCATCATGCACTTCTTTTCTTTTTCGAACAGTATAGCTTTGTTAAGTTATTTAAGAATGGGGGGGGGGGGGGGGAATGCGTGCTGAAAGAAGCTAGTTTAAAATAAAGAAAAACATGTAAGATGCAGTGGCGTAGTGGAGCAAAGTGGATGCGCTACATGGAAACGTGCACACACGTAGAATGCCGGAAATGAATTCATGGACATTATAAATAAAAGACGCGGCGCAAACTAAGTTAAATACGCCTATAGTGAAACTTGATCGTCCGGGAGGTTGTTGTGTAAAAGTCATTAATCACTCAAGTAAAAAAAAAAACGAAGCAGTTCTCACTCGCGCTGGAGGAATCTCTTTCTTGTAAAGCCCAAAGCAAAGTGCAATGCCGCAAAAAAATTGGACGTCTTCTTACGCCAACTTTAAGGGTGCAAGTTGCTATTTTTCTCACTGTGTCAGTGCCCGTTAATGAACCCCAGGTGGCCGAAATTAATCCGTAGCCGTACACTACAGTGTTCCTTATAACCCATTTGCAGCTTCGGGACGTTAGACCCCACATAACCTATACAATCATCATCATTATCATTATCATCAGCCGCAACAGCGGCAGCTTTACTGCTCCCACCGCAGGGCAATGCCACTCCCATAAATCTCCTATTAGACCAGTCCTCTGCCAGCTGAGGCCACCTTACATCCATGCCACGTCCTCCTTTAATGCCCACATCGTTCTCGCTTCTCCCCCAGCGCTTAAGCACAAAGGTTACTTTTGCAAAATGTGCGGTATACTGTCTTTCTCAATTGCCCGCGCCCATTCCCCGGACATGACATTCCCACTGGTACTTCTGTACACGTGCGGGGAAGTTCTGTGTAACCCAATACCGGTGAATTATGTGTCCACGCACGAAAGCCATGCATCCACGCGAATTTCCACACCGGGACCGTAAATTCTTGACTTAGGTTGACCATTGCGCCACCCTCGCCATTTTCGACGACGACAGCTGGTCGTACAGGCGCCAAAAAACGCACAAAACGCACAAAAATGCATTTGCGCACAAGCGCAAGAAGGAAAAAAAAACTGAGGGAAGAAAGTTCCAAGCATATAAAAAGACGGAAGTCAACCAACAGTCTCCTTTCTTGGACAGACAGCGAGTGGCCGCAGCATAGGTTTAGAAAGACGCCCACACCTACCTAGAATAGCCTCGGGCGCCGCAGTGTCACCGTTCGCCTGGAGAAGACAGGCCGTAGAGCACCAGGACGTGAAGGCGATGACGGGACTAAACCAGCGTCCCCAAGCGTCGTGCCGTCGCCTCTTTTCTCCGCACAGACACGCACATATACACACATACAACATATATCCTCCACCGTTGGTGCTGCTCCTTCGCCAGTCGCCTCGCCTCGGGGGCCTTCCCTTCTCGCCACTTTCTAATCGCCGACGCGCCTTCAGGCAGCAGGGGTCCCGGCCGAGTTATAAGATCTCGGGGCCCGCCGCCGCTCCAATCTCCCCGCTATCACCACGCGGTTTCAGAAGCCACAATACACCCCCGCCCGGTCAACGGAGACAAACGCCTTGCCCGGAAAGCGCAAGCGAGCCAGAAGCCGTGAGTTTCCTTTCCCCAGCAACCGAGTGAGGCCAAAAAAAAAAAGATTATGGCGAGTGCAGCGTGTGCGTGTGATGGGTCCTCCCTCGTGGACAACTTGCGCTCATAATCTGCGGGCTTCGTGACTTCGCCTCCTAGCTGCCACTGACTGCTGCTGCTCTTTTCTTTTCTTCCTTTCTTTATTTCCCCTTGGTTTTATCAGCGCGACACGCAACTCTCCAACCAAAAAAGGAAAGGCGCAGGAAATAACAAGAAATAAAGTGTGACGGGCCTATTTTCCCCTTCTTCAGCGCTCCTTTTCAGCCAGCACCTCCTCCTTCCCTTCTTCGTCTCAATAGCTTCGTCTTTTTTTATAGGATCCGAGGCGATCTTTAACGCTAGACGCTACCGACGTGCATTACACGTACGGCCGCATGAGAACAGTGGCATGGATATATATATAAATATGAGGAGAGATACCGGTTATACCGTCACAGCACGCTACGAGAGGTTTGGAGTCCCTCGCTGACGAACACTGAACAATAGGTTATCTCGCAAGGGCACCAAACTGGAGCAGCACACGGAAAGCGTCCCATAGCCTCCCTTACCTGTGCAGGAAGACGCACGCGCCACGCGCACTAACGAGCTCTGCCGTCCCACTGCTTAGAGCGGTGGCCCGTATACATGCACCCTATAGCCTGCGAGCGTCCTTTTTCTCCCTTTCCTTTTCCCGCTCTCTTTTTTAGCTGCGTTGCAAGCTCCCATCGGCTTCCCCATTTTCCCCCTTGCTCTTTCTTTTCAGTGCTCTTTTATTTTAGTTTTGTAGTGGAGTGTCATGAGGGGGAAGGGACAGTGAGCGGCGAGGAAGCGAAGGGCAGAAAGGGAAGAAAGGGAAGAGGTCGATGGCGCACGTCCTTTGCAACCGACCAAGGTTCAATGTCGCGTTTAAACGCGCTCTCCAGGATTGCCGTGCGGGCAACTCATTGCGCCTCAAATGAGGAGCGGCACGCGATGCGTCGCCGTAATTTTGTGCGTTTCATGGGAGGCGAGCTCGTTCCGGCGACAGTATACCGAACGGTAACAAAATAAATACCAAGAAAATGTGGTGAAGAGAGAGAGAAAGAAAGTTTACGGAGTTTGCTTTGCCGGGCCACTGCTGCTGCTGTCTTTGGCGTGTTGTTGTTGCGGTTCAATGAGGCTGTGTGAGTGGGCTCCGATAAAAAAGGTGCGTTTTTTTTTCTCGCTTGGTTTAAAAAAGAATGGTGCTACCAGCTTGGAAAATGTCGTGGGAGTCTCTGCGGCTCGCGTAAACTCGAAATAGATGTTGCGACTAAACAGGATGTGAATTTCAAGGTGCAATTCCCACGTGCCGTCCGTGAGCTCGCACCTTTATCGCAGCTAGCCAAGGCGCTTAAGCTGGGCGCAGATATTTCGAGCACATAGCGCACTGCGCTGCCTAAGTTGACGAATGCATGGTAAACTGCTCTTATCTGGCTCAGTGCATACTTTGAAAAGCTGGCCTATCGACAAGTCTGGAATTTTTCAAAAGTCCGCTTTCCTGCGCGCAGTCATTCGCGGATTCTCTCTAATTTTACGCTTTTCACGCCTAGGCGAAAAAACGGAAGAAAGATGAGAAAAGTAGACAGCGCGGAATGGGAGAGCGGTGTAGGGGAGGAGGGGTGTAGTTGTAGACGATACGGGTACACGTAATCAACGCAGAGTTAGAACACAGCACTCTGAGCGATTGGCTGCTGTTTGCTAATGGCCCGGCGGCCCCTGCGAACGCAAACGACGCCTGTCAGCGTGAAGACATATAGCGTGCCATAGCGCGTGGGTAGAGCTAGCTGAGCGGTCTA
This sequence comes from Amblyomma americanum, assembly GCF_052857255.1. Taxonomy (NCBI): domain Eukaryota; kingdom Metazoa; phylum Arthropoda; class Arachnida; order Ixodida; family Ixodidae; genus Amblyomma; species Amblyomma americanum. The sequence goes on from NC_135500.1 coordinate 153,980,286, forward strand.
TTTGCACCCGCCTGACGAGCACTGTGGATTGCCACTGGCGCCGGTATTGCTATGCAGCCAGTGTTTTGCCAGCAGAGGTTGTACAGGGTGTCGGCGCTACCACTGCCACGGACGATGTTAGTGTTTTTTGACGCCCTTGTGAAAGGAGCGACTCGAAACCAGAAGCCGCCTCTAATGAGGAATGACACGTGCGAACTACTGCGGTCGAAATCAGACGCTTTTTTTTTTATCTGCGGGACTAGTCCACAAAACAGGCGTAGCTTTCGGACGGTTGCGTGGACACGTTCGCTTCATCCTGCCACGCCAGTGCCTCATCTACATGGACCGAATAAGGGCGCAGATGCTTTCTAGGTAGTTGAGGAATGAACAGCGAGGAACATGAAGGGTCACAATGCAGTGCTAGGCAGGGTATCGAACCGTCACTGTCTATAGGCGTGCAGCGGAAAAGAAAGAAAGGAGCAATCTGGGGCTCAAGCAGAGCAAGAAACAAGTTGGAGTTCTCTTTCATTAGTTCAGAGTGAAAGCGCCGCGTCGCTATAGCCGAGAAACCACGTGTAAACAGTGAAGTTTCTGGTCTGTAAATGGATTACGAAGACAATGGCAATCCACGCTCACCCAATCAATAACGCGCAGCGCTGCTGCGATGGGTGTCGAGGGTAAGCCAAGGCGAACCAGCGAGACCAGTTCTGTCAACATTGTTTCTTGGGAAGAATTGTATTTCTGTCTGAAGTCGCCATTCTGGCATGAAGTACGCGGATAACGTGCGTAATATATGGAATAAAAACGCTCGCTGTTCAGAGGGCAGTATGAGCTGGTTGGGAATGTGCGGTGTTGTTTAACGCGTGCGTGTATATACGGGATAGGATTTTTTTAAACATTTGCAGATTTTTGTATTAAAAACTATGAGAGATACGTAAGGGCCGTCTGTGCTGGTGGGTTTTACAGCAAGGCGGACATTATGTACATGATAGAGGTAAATAATTAGGCGATTAAATGACTAAAATAACTGATAAACGTTTGTATTCTTGGTTTATGGGCGTATGATTATATGGCAAACTGAAGGCCGTCGATATCGAAAGCTAGCGAAGATTTGAAGTTCTCTGAATCGGCATTGTGGTTCGAGGTAGTGTGTCACAAATACACATCTAAAAGTTCGTTGAGTTGGCATTCACGCATAACACATTTATAAAATGGTGCCGCTCGCATTTTTAATTCATCATATGCAGGCGAAATATTGACGGTCGATATTTTGAACCGCATTGCCGATTGAGAAAACTAAAAAAAAAAACTGGGCTCGTGCTCCTCAATGCTGACGGCCTTCAATTTCTCAATATAATCTTGCCCCATCAAATATGAAATAAGAAATTCATTAGTTAATCTTGTTAATTAATTGCATACTTATCGAGCTGTGTCACGTATATTATGTCCGCCTTGGTGTAAAGCCCGCCTGCGCAGAGCACCACGAGATAGCTTTCACAGCTTTTAAAACAACAACCTGTAAGCGTTTTAAAAAGAATCAGCAGGTATGATATAGAAGCGAGATTGAGAGCTAGCATGTAGGGGAGTGCGAACCGCAGTGGGCCACAACTGACGCTGCGTTCGGTGAGAGCAATAGTGCTTGTTGTTATTGTTGCCGGCATTCATTACTGGATCGAGACGGCCTGCTAGCAGCCTACTGCTTTTGGGCACAAGATGCTTCCTGCTTCCTAGTTTCTTGATTTTATGTGGTATTTCAACGGAACAGCCGGAAAACAAAAATAACGACAAAAATTAGGACGCTTTGGTTTCGGAGAAAAGTTGTGTGTACCTACGTGTAGTAAAAAATATTACGCAGGGCACTTGGAAATTGCGTGCTTTGAATGCGAAATCATTGTTGTTTATTTTTATTTATTTCTAATTTTTTCTCTCCCTTGCTAATGACGCACATACTCAATATACAGTCTTAAGACAACGCATTTACTAAGTTCACCTTTGTTCGCCAAGAAACAACGTGACAAAAATTTATTATATTTTTCAGATCATTCACTGCGCCAGAATTTCTGTTCACCGCTTCCACAAAGTTTTTGCAACTTTTGTTTGGGGTTCTTTCGTGTAACCCATGCGACGTGATTACTTTTTCGGCTAGGTTTAGCCCGTGTTTTTGTGCGCAGATTGTTGCCCACGTTATGTTTTTCGGGATACTTTCCCCCTGATACTTCGAGCGTTTTTGCAGAACAATTTCATTAATATTTTGCCCGCACTGATTGTGTCCTATATCTTCTCGGACCGTCCTTGTTTATGGAGTTTACGCATGAGGTATATTCTGATGTGCGCTTTATGGCACTCCGTCTCTCAACAGAGTTCTTAATTTTCGTGTCATGAAAATGTTTCTACAAAGAGTTGGTTTCAATGCTTTTTCCTCCTCCTCTTTACCACTCACTGTACTTTGAATTGCCGGCTCATAATGGGCTTATGCGGGTGCGAAAAATGTTAATTTCACCGCGCACTCAGACTTTCTTCTACAAGACACTTACGAAAACATTGTCCGTAAAAGCTTGGCTTCAGAAATTGAGCATTTTTGTGTCATTTGTCAACTACCGCCTCTGTGATGTTCTTTAAACAAATGAACATTGCTTCAAAAACTATAAGGACGCAATTCTGTTCTGGGATGTCTTGCAACTGACCTTAAAAAAGCGAATTTATTTGACTTCTCATACAGTACGATACCTTACCGGAGTGCAATATATTGATGAACCTCTTGATATATGTTTTCTTGATTGGACTACACAGATTACGGAAAACTCGAATGATGGACCGACACTGTAAACCAGTTGTTTTTACGAAATCTCATTTCTGGCAAATGATTCTTCATCTGAGGGAAGTGTATACACAGACAGACTTTAAACCGGAGTGGCACTCTCTCTTGGTGACCTTGCTTTCCGTTTAGTGCACTGTTGCTCTGTCATTTTTTAGATGTCTTTCGTGCCGTTTCCGAAAAGCTTTGTAAATAGTTCATGTAAATAGAACATTATTTCAGTGCAATAAATACCACGTATAGAAAACCTATGGGTTCGTGCTCACCTCGCAATCTGAAAGTCCTGGGTTCAATTCCCCGCACCTTGGGAAGGAATATTATTTTTCTTTGATACCGTGCTGACGCGGTCTGAGATTTTCGACACAACTGCTGTTGGCCAACGCCGACGTCGGAATTCTTTGCCGATGAGCTATATAATGCATTCGCATTTAAAAGTGTACTGACTTACAAAGTGTGCACCGGGATGCATGCATGTTCACGTGCCCAAGGAGAACTGTGGGTTATGAGTAGAAAGTGGACTTTAGGGTGAAATGCTTGGGAAATGGGTCATTGACTCCACCTTGTGCAATGAAACCTATCTTCTGCCATGGCGCTCTTTGGCCAAAGCTGCCCTTGCGCCATAAAAATTCATAATCATCATGAGTAGAGACTGGATTGTGCAGTATTTATATTGCGAAAATTCGGTGCACTTTTTCGGTATTTATTTGAGTACGCAATTTTCGGGGGGGTGGGGGGGGGGGGTCTGCGAATAATGTTTCTCCCAGGAATAATTATCGGCGGCATCCTTCTGGACTCAAAAGTCACATACGAGGGGCTGCTGATAAATCTTTAACTTCGCCCTGATCCAAGTGATCAATGACAACTCCAAGTATTTTACTAGAAAACCTACTCTTAAAACATTGTGGGACAGATTTCATCCAACTAACCCATATTCTTATATGATTTTCTTAGTGGTGAACTGAAGTTGTCGGCCACCGCTGCGGACTTCAGACGGAAGGAGTGCCTTGGAGTGATGAATTTTTCATCGATCGTACTACGGCAAAGAAAGTTTAAATTACATTTTTGAACTTCTGTCAGAAACTTGGACGGAGAATGCCTCTTCATACTCCCCAGAGAAATAGTGGGTGACTTGATTCCGTACAGAATATTTGAGCAGCGAAGATGAAAAACATTCGGGGAGGCCTGTGAACGCAACCTCTTGGGAAAATGCGGACACCGTTCACGAAATTGCTTTGAGAAGCAAAAGGGTACCAGTTAACTGCATAGAAGAGGCAATAAACTTTTGAAAAGAGCGCGCGCGTTATGTACTAACTGATGTGCTAGACATGACGAAGGTTTCTGCGAAGCGGGCGCCCAAACGCCTTAGTGCTGACCAAAAAGATGAACGCTTGGATATTTCCCGTCCCGTTCTTCAGAATTGTGAGTTAGGTGAAGCCGGTTTTTTGTGTACACTTGTCACACTGGATGAGACACGGTTGCTTCTGTATGGTGCCGAGACCAAAGACTAGTCGAAGAAATGGACAGACCTGGGTTCACCACAACCAAAGAAATCCCGAACGGAGAGGTCACCCGCCAGGTGGTGGCATTCCTGCTTTGGGTCAGGAACGAAGATGTGTTTGTGCGTTATTTATACGTTAGTGCCATATAGACCGCAGCCTATTATACTTTATTTTTGCTCAAGGTAAGGCAGGACCTGGTCAAGAAACGTCAAGGTAAGCTGTCAACTGGTGTGTTGTTTTTGCCTGACACTGCCCCAGTGCACAAAGATTCAATAATCGTTCAGAGACTGACCAACATCGAATTTCAAATAGTGCGACATCCATCTTACTCATCATATTTAGCTCCCGCCAACTATCATTTGCTTCCGAAACTCGAGAAGCACGTCAAGGGCGCGCATTTCCCTGTCTGTGAGGATGTCATAGCTGCTGTCATGTCATGGAACGAGCTGTGGAAGGCATGGAAACTAAAGAATGAAAATTGTTTTAAAGAACAAAGGCGCAGTAATTTCGGGGTAGTTTCGACCGCCGGGGACCATTATCCTCTACTCATGCCGCACAGCACAAGGGGGCCCTTTTTGCTTCTCCTCCATCGAAAGCTCGCGGCAGGGTTCGAATCCGGGTGCTCCGGCTCAGTAGCCGAGCGCTATAACCACTGAGTCACCGCAGCGGGTGGGATGAAACAAGAAAAAGAGAAAGCGGTGCAATAGCAGAGGTCTCGCGAATAGTTTGGACCACATGGAGTTATTTAGCGTGCACTGGCGCTTTTTTACTAGACAATTGTGTCGTATGGCATAGGTTAGGAAAGAGGGCAGGGGGATACAGGAAAAAGAAGTTTATCAATATACCGATTGTCCGCTTTCCACTTTTCACAGTCACCTTCGTGGTTCCATCGCAAGCCCGCCTCCTTGATGAATTTATGAGTAAATAAAACTTTACTGTGGAGCAAAACATTCTGAGTGGAGTCATTAGTTCAGGACCCCATTGGAGACGGCTATACCTGTCTCACCCATTGAACCACAGTTTTCGAATCCTCCAGGTGGCAGCATGGTTAGCATTCCCTCCCACTGTTCAATTCTGGAATTTTCGATAAAATCTAGTTCCTGGTTCTTTTTGCATGTCCATAGATTGCGATATTTCTCACAAAATGGACATTTATTCTTAGTATGGCGTGGGCTGCATTCTAATGAAGCATTTGCATAAAGAAGCCGTCGCCAGGCATGTCCAGAATAGCTTGTACATCCCACGCGCCGATGGAGCGTTACAGCGAAGACACTTTTCAACCTTGGTAGGTGGCTCTTACGCCACCAATGACGAACAGACAGTATCAAAGCCGCCCCTGCTCGAATCTAGAGAATGGGTACCTCCTACTTCCGAGTAGGACTGCAGAGGAGAGGGTGCGAACACTGAGGAATTAGTGCATCTGTTTGCTGGCGCAAGACTTGTGATTCGGATACACGGAACAGAAATGGATCTGGAGGAAGTGGGTTAGGCGGGCTTCCTCTCACTTTTTTGATATTTGTCTTTGTACCTCTTGGGAGTTTTACAATAAAGGGGTAGATGGCAGGTCATCCGGTCGACTGATATCGCACAGTACATGGCTGTCTTCTGCATTTCGCCTCCAGCTAGAGACGTTGAACGCGCCACCCGGGAAGAGGATGAATGTAGCGGCACTTAAACTGTAGCGGCCCACGTGACCAGCGACATAGTGAAGAGGTGACGCCAGCATGCGCCACAGATCGCGATCACAGTCGACTGCACGACCGCGACCCCATGTATTGCAGAAGCGTCGAGCGGTGGCGGCGAAGGCCCCGGAGTTCTGTGCAGCGCCACCTCCTCTTCGGCACATCGCCGGTCGCTACACACCCTAAGAGGCGAAGGGCTGCGCTGTCACTCGCTAAGGGAAGCTAAGAATGGAAAAGTGGCTGATGGCTGAGCCTCCACGGGACACAATTTTGTGGTGGTGAAAACATGTATTGGCTTTACAAAGGACAGGAGGTATGCTTGGACCAGCCCGTAAGAGACTGGTCCTTACAAACACTAGGCGGAGGTTCCTAGTTTGGGAACCCAGTGGCGGTGGCCGCCGCCCGGGCGCACCCGACTAAGGCTTGTTTGGCCTGTAAGTCGTGGCAGCCGACCAGGGTCGCCTCCCAGTTCTCGCGGGTTGGGTTTGGGACAAGGGAATAGCCGGGTTGGAGGGGCAGGCCCACACCATTTGATAGGTGTCCGAAGACACCGCTCTACAGTGCGGGCAGCCGCCGCTAAAGGTAGGGTCAAAAATGTTTTAGGACTGCCGGGTACAGCAATGTATTGGTGAGAAGGCGGATAAGGAGCCGTTCATCCGCCTTCTTGAGGCCTTTACATGGGCGGGGAACCCGATTTTAATCTGGTCTATACCTTCAAAGATATTACAACATACAATCAAGATAGCCACCATTTGCGGCTACCACCATCAATGAGCCGCAGTCAAAATACGCTAATCCTTTCCAGCAATGAATTCTGTGCTTACATCTATTCTCTACGAGGAGAGAGACTTAATTTTTTTTTTTACGTAGCCACTACCGAAATGCGACCTCCGCATCCGGAATACAGCCCGCGAAGTCGAGATCAGCAGCCAAAACTCTTAGCCTCTGGACCGCCGTGTTGCTCCAGCAGTGTAATAGGATGAACACCATGTCTCGGGACGTGGTGACAATAAAGGACGCTCAACGAAATTTTGGTCATATGACGACTCAGGATTTAAGCAGTAAAGGTAAATATAATGTAATAAAACGAAACTCATTGCCCCTTGCTTCAATACGACCTTACTGGGCATTTGTTTCGTTGCATGTGCTTGTTTCCTTTCGTTGGTTATCTAGTTTTCATACATATGGAGTAAGCGCACATATTACACTCAGCTGGCCTAGTGTTCGTCCTCATATGCACTTTGTTTGACCTCAATCTTTTCATGTAGCATCAGGGCAGAATATTGTTCCTCTGTACACTTTTTGATGGAATCTCTCGTCTTCTTGTTCACGGCGACTATTCCTTCTGGCAACATTTTAGCACCAGTATTTCGAGAATTAAAAAAATATAGCAAGAAACACAGAAGATGAGGCGCAAAACAAAACCAGGCGTATGTCACAAACACGAAACCAGTCGACGACACTTCTTCAGGCTTAATCATTCACACAGTCTCTTCTACGTCCCTCAGGGAGCACTGCGGTTTGGGTGCACAGTCCCCGCAGTCTTTCGTTTGGGCGTCGCACTCGTCGCCGTGCTCATCGCGTTCTTCTTGGGGCCGTTGGGGCAGCGAAGCCCACGGCTGCAATTGTGCGCTGCCGTACAACATGTACAGCAGGGCGGCCACGACTTGCACCACCGGTATGAAGACGTGCGCAAGCCGGTGAGCCTGCAAGACAGCGTCCGTGGAAGGCTGAATATAACACTGCGGTGCTATAGCGCATGTCGTTAGGGGTAACCGTTTCAATGGCGTTGTCTTTCGCTTCGTTAACAGCGATTTCAAGTGGTGCTTATACGCGGGAGTAGTAACAGCTGCATATTTGAACGGACATAATGCCTAGAGGTGCCATGAACGATATACAGGGAAGTATGGTGCTTAGTGCACGTTTATATGAATGACTCGACTTAGAATTTTTCCAGGGAACAAATTTTTTCAATGCATTTACGCCCCGTTAATATAAAAAATTGCTGTCTGGACAATGTACACGGGAAAATGCACCGAGCCCACTGAGAGCTATGTATTTTGTAACGTTAATATGCATAGCAATGAAAACAAAATCACGACTGCTCCAACAAGATCTTTTCTCAAGTCTATGATTCATGGACATCAGTTTTTAATATTCAAATACTGTAAGGTACCGTTAGGGAAATATTGAAGATAACAATGTTTAAGGAAATTTAACGTCCCAAGCGACTCAGGCTATGAGGGACGCAGTAGTGAATGGCCGCTGCCGGGATCGAACCCGCGTCTTTCGGGTCAGCAGCCGAATGCCATAATCACTGAGCCACCGCGGCTACTTATTCAAGATAACAGTATAATCTTTTGATGCGTAGGACAATCTTTAGAAGTTATTCTATCGCTCGCTTCGTTTCGACTGCCTTAGAAAATCAATTGGAAACGGTTTTGACAGTAGCAAAAACATGAATCGCAAAAAAATGCAAGCCTGCCGAGATATGTGCTGATATATTGATTGCTATTGTGAAATCTTATGATATATAAAAAAATGCATTCGTAAACTATTCCCATTAAATAATGGTCTTGTCCAGAATTTCTGTTATGTTCCGCCTTTCCTCTTCTTTTTCTTCTTCCTCCTCCTCCTCCTCCTGCTCTGTTATGTTCCAGCATTCTGTCTGGATTACACCAGTGAAAGGTAGTGAGAATGCACAAATGCCTAAGTGTAGGTCGTATTCTTTTTCTGGTTTCATCTTTTGCGGTGCCAAGGCCAAAGGTGCGCTGTCGACGCTCCTTACCATCTGCCGATTGCATGAATGGCTTTGAAAGAAACTCTCTCTGAGACTAGTATACTACGTTGTAAGTCACATTAAGGAATTTTCAGCCGACTGACTACATATATGTGCTAACGGTTAGTGTAATGCGAACAGTATTAGTTGGACGGACGCCATCACATTATGAGAAAGTGAGAAACCAGCACGCATTTCGTAGACCACATTAATTTTGAGATAATGGTGATCAGAATTTTGCATTTCAAAGTCCCAAGATTTTGTACCGTTTCCATTATGTATACAGACATAATCATGAATAGTTTTCGTCTAAATTTTTTTCCTTGATTTTCTTCATGATTCATTACTTCGAACGACTCGCTTACGGACATTTTCGCTCGGGAACCAAAACTCCCATATTAAAGAGGCACGAGTGTAGACTGCTAGCGCAGTAAAAAAAAAAAAAAAAACCGAGCGATGAATTAAATTTACTATTATCCGTAAAAGTAAGGAGGTGGGTTGGCAGGAGTGGCATTCGGTAAACGAAGTGATTAAAGCGCTTGAAACCTCCGTGATAGTATTATAAAAACTATATAAGCCAACATCAGCTTTGTTTCGGAAATTTCCTTAATTGTAACTGGACAGACCATGGCTCATCTCAAGCCAACATCCTATTTGGCTTTTCGATCTCGCTCCCAGCGTCACCTTTTTTGCTACCAATAAATTTTATTATTGATTGATTGATTGATTGATTGATTGATTGATTGATTGATTGATTGATTGATTGATTGATTGATTGATTGATTGATTGATTGATTTCGCAGCAGTGAGCTAATATACTTCAAAAACTTCAGAATACTGGAAGGACAAGCGAACAGGTTTACTCCATACACGCCCTATATTGATGAGTTCAATTATAGTTCAAAGTTTACGCTTTAAACTCGCACCATGCCTTAAAAAGAATGGCAGACAAATTCGTGATAACTGCTCATACTGTAGCGCCAAGCTGAATGCCTCGTGGTGCCGAATTCAGCAACCGCCCACAGTGCCGAACAACGCCTAAAATGAAAGTTTCCATTCGAGCGTACAGCAACGATTCCTGGCATAAGCTGCATGTCGAACTACAATTTCAAATCAGGTTTTGCGTGTGTTCTAACTTCTTCCCCTCACGCTTCTTGCTTTCCTTGGTACTTTAATGTCAGAGATCTCTGAGCGTACGAGGTAGGGAAGGGCGCTTAGATCCCATATGTCAATATCCTGTGTTCTGATTAATTTACAATTTGTAAATTTACGTATTGCCACCTTACCTCTCACAAATTACCTGCTCAGGCTCAGTGCTGTCAGAGCGTCCCAAGGCAACACTGACGGCCGGTGCTAAGATTCACAAATGGAAATTAAATCAAAATAAAGATTTTCTGCTTTTTTTTAAGTTCCAAATGAAAAGTTCTTTACTTTCTCTTGCTCTTTGCCTTGACTCTCGCCATTGAGGCACGTGGGTAGGAACTGTAAAGCGCCGAGTTCTTCACACAAGGCGCAACAGAGAGCAGCAACGCCGTTCGATTCAGCGCTGCGTAGAGCACGCTCACCGTTGGCGAAGATGCATCTGCGATGATGAAGACGTTGATCGCTCCCAGCACCACTCCGAACGCCGTGGCCGAGAGTGCCTTCAGGGTGGGCGCGTACTGAGGGGCCATGTCCACGTGACTGGTTTCAATACCTGCGGTATATCCGTTGTACTCACTCAGATACTTATGCTGCAGGCGGTCAACGTCAGGTATAATGGCACCGGGTGTGACAGCAGCTGTGCGTAGTGTCACGCAAGGAGATAATCGCTGCACCCACTTCATTCAAGTGGTCGGCATCGCGCCGGACTCACTGTGTTGATGTTAAGGCGATAGCCTCTAATGGCTCATACTCCCGGTGTCCGTCCGTCCGTGACACTCTTCAATTCGATAAGAAAAATAATATTTGTGCACGATGGGATTCGAAACACCATCCTTCCGTTCCGCAGCTCAGCGTGCTAACGACTACGCTTCTTCCTGCCAATGTATATCTAGTTCTCCTTGTCTTGGACGCTGGAGAGTGTTTGCAGAAAGCCGTCGATTCAGATGGATGCCTCCTAATTGCCATCCAGTGTCTCCAGCATTTAAGATTCACAAACAATTGTGTACTTAATTAACATCTTAACCACGCATCAGTGACACAAGCAGCAACACCGCGCAAAAGGCTTTCGCCTCACCGCACTTTACGTCAACAAAGTGCCGCCTGAAATTTTTATAGGCGTTAGTGAGAGGTAGTTAGTGAGTGAGTGAGTGAGTGGTGAGTGAGTGAGTGAATGAGCGAGCGAGTGCGCGCGTGCGTGCGTGTGTGTGTGCGTGTGCTTATGTGTGCGTGTGCGTGCGTGTGCGTGTGTGTCAAGCACAAAAGCACGCAACGTTTCTAGTGAGCGAGTGATTTGAGTCACTGTGTGAGAGAGCGAGGTCGTGAATCCACTAGGTTTGTGAGTGAGTGAGTGAGTGAGTGAGTGAGTGAGTGAGTGAGTGAGTGAGTGAGTGAGTGAGTGAGTGAGTGAGTGAGTGAGTGAGTCAGTGAGTCAGTGAGTGTAGTGAATATAGTGAGCGAATTACTGAGTGTGCGTAGTATACGAGTGAGTTAGTGCGTTCAGTGAGCGAACGAGTGAGTGGTGAGTGAGTGAGCTGTGAAGTGAGCGAAATAGTGATTGATCGAATGTAGCGAGTGAGTGCAGTGAATGAGTGATCGAGTATGGTGAGTGAGTGACTGGGTGTAGTGACTGAGTAAGTGTAATTAGTGCATGGGCGAGCGACTGAGTGAATGTTGTGAGTGAGGGTGCTTTAGTGAGTGTGTGATTAAGTGTAGTGAGAGTTTAGTGAGTAAGTGAGTATACATGTGAGTTAGTGAGGGATCATTTCGTCATATCTTGTGAGCCATGCTTATAGTCAAGCAAACCTGTCCAGTCTACATTAAGGAGGATCGTTCCCCGGTCTATATACAGCGCTAAAGGAAGTTCATTCGCAATGAGTGATAGCCCACAACGCTTGAATTATAACCCGTTCTACCTGGAGACATCCACAAATCGCGGTGTCATAAATCAAGAAATAATTAAAATTATTCTGTTGTGGCTAACAGAGTGAACGCGATAAGATAAAAAGTGGCCTTACCAACGACAAACATTCCCAAAGCCGCCATGGCTATGTGCTCTATCCACCGACTTTCCTCCAGGCCTTGAAGCATGGTGGCGCAGGCGTGGATTAGGAGACCTGAAAGCGTAATAAGGCAAGCATATAAGGCTATAAGCTAGCATGCTGGCAGTCCAAGTAAGATTCTGTCCTTCGTGCTTTGTCTAATGTCGAAACATAGGCTCCAAACATGAGTGTGCATTCAGTGTCTTTCGGGAGCCGCGCATTGTTTCACATTTTATTTCTATTCTAATAAGCTCGCTGATGCCAAGCGAGCTATTGACTAGAAGGAGTCCAATGTTTTTGTCATTTGAAACATTGCACTTGTTTGTAATGGAGCTAGCGATCGCGGTAAAGACAGCAAGAAGAGCAAAGTTTGAGGCTGTGATCCTTCAGACTCCTTGGCTCTTAGGTCCTCGTCTCGCGAGTCTCAACTACGGAACTTATTCTCCACGCAGACTCTAATGTTCCACCCTTAACGATTACAAGTCCTAACGACGCAAATCTGTTTCACAAACGAGAGGTTGAGACATCTTCTGTGGGGACACCGCTGTTCCCTCATTATCGATTTCAAGTAGGTCAATTAACGACACCAATTCGCTTCTCGCGTAACGAGTAGAAATCCCTTCTCCTCTAAGGCTACGCTGTTCTGCTACAATCTATATCTGGTCCTAATGATGCCAGGCTTAAAACAGAAAGTTCTGGCCGTCGGGCTCGAACGAGTGAAGCAAATTTTGCAGAAAATTCGTTGCAATGGGAGAGCCTCCAGAATGTGAGCACTAGCTGTAGGTGTGATGAGACATTTGCACAAATTCTTTGTGGCTGCCCTCGATTTTACACTGAATTAGGCACTCTGCCGCTTGGATTCATGTCCGGTAAAGGAGGCTAAAATTTTGGGATCTTAGCCTCAACCTTCGTCTGCTACGGAACCATCAAGCTGCTGCTCAAATATTCAAGAGGCACATGCTTCAGCATCAGGCTCCAGACTTACTGTGAGTGCCCCGTGCTGTTAGGGACTAAAGAAAAACATGGACAATACCCGTACTGTGAACTGCATGGAACTTTCAGTCCTCTTCTGTTTGTCTTTCATTCCTTCTATCCCTCCTCCCCACGTGTAGGGCAGCCAACCAGGCATTACCTTGTTGATCCTGCTCGTCTTGTCTTCCGTCTTTCACTGTGTAGCTCTCTCTCTCTCTCTCACACACATATATATATAAAAAGGGCTCATTAATTGTTTAAATCAATCAATAGATAAGAAAACTTTACTGCACTACGCACTGAGCCTGCTTCCTTATGGAGTGAAACGCTGTTTTTTTTTTTCATTGCCGGTTTCAGGTAGGTGACGAGGTTCGTTTGGGGAAATACAGCTGTGATGGTTAGTTCACACTGGACACCTAATTGGCTTTCAGGTTATAACAGCACTCCTTAGGGGCTTGCCTTGCATGGTCGACGTAATCTACGGTTCGGGAAGGAGGCATCTAATAAGTTCACACTTCTCGCATAGCCGGGGTGTTCAACCATAAGCTGTCATTAGCGCTTGAATGCTAATGGGCTGTTCACGCTAAACACGACCCCAGCTGCAGAGGCTGGACGCGAATCTGCAATCACAGCGCATTTGTTTAACTCGTATTGGTCCGTTTTTAGAAAGCCTTTTCTTCACCGCACTGTTTTCGCCAAAATCTCGGCGTTCACAGCCCAGTTTCTGTCAGACTGTGCCATGATAAATGACGGGAATAGTGAAGCCGTCCCCAAACTCCTCCCACAACACAGACGCGTGCCAACTTTCGATCAACAGATCCCTCCATACGGGACACACAGACGTCCTTTTCTCCATGCGAAGCAGCTGAACGAGGACCTTCATCTGAGGCCATCAATTTCTGCGCGCTCTCGACCTATCGTCCCCTTTTCGCTGTCTCGAGATGACTCTTAGTCGAGCGCACGGTTTTACCCGACTCTGTAAACATCTGAATCGATAAATCGATTGTCCCAAGTCTGTCGGTACTTTACAACGTTGATAGAAGTCCTGATCTCAAGCACGAAGGTCTTTGTTCTGTCGCTTCCAAAACGGTTGCCATATTTATTCGCTCACTAGTACACTCTAAACAGAAAGGAGTAAAAAAGACAGTAATCTGTCCTCTAGCGACCTCTCTAATAAAGAAGGGAGTGAGCTATAGGACAGCTCACTCTCTTTTTACCTCCATGTAGGAGTATTCGTGTCTAGAATGTAGACTATTTCTTCTTTGTGTGCCTCACCCGTCACTATATACTCCAGTTTCGTTGTCCTGCACGCTTTTAGCTTTCGATTAGTGTCCAGGGGCCCTATCTCTTGTAACGTTCATTTTGCTCACCCATCGATTTCGACCCACTGCCATTGGTCACTGCAGCTTCTGAGATCAGAACCGAGATAACTAGAAAGCAATCAGAATTTCAATTGGGATGTCAAAAGTTTTGCTGAACAATGGAATATGACGACGAAATAAATGACTGAAACAAGAAAACGTGGAACGCTTATGCAACTGCTGCAAAAATATACTTCCGCCGATTGCTTATCGAAGCACCAGAATTATATCCAGGTTATCTCTATCTTTATCTCTCTATTTCTCAAAGCTCTCGTGGATAGCACGGATAACCTCTCCTTGTACTAAGGAGGGTCTGTATTCACTGCGCTTGCGCCTGTATACTGCTTTCCAGGTGTGGTCTCCTGTACGGACTCAAAAGTTGCTGGCAATCTGGCGCTCAAGCCACAGATTGCATTCGCACACTAAATGTATGGTTGCCAAAAATAATGGCTGCATATCAGGGGCTAAGCTAGGAACTCTCAATAAAGTTGCGTTATGCCTGGGATGTTAAAGCACGCCTTGTCACGAATTGTTTGAATTAATAAGCGACCTTCATCATGCTGTGTACGATAAATTAAGGATTGACGCTATATATTATTGATTTCGAGAAAGCGTTTGATAAGGTACCCCCTTATCGTTTATTACTGAAGCTAAATTCTCTCATCATTGACAAGCATATTATCACCTGGATTACTAAGTTTCTTACCAATCGTTACCAATATGTCTGTGTAAATGGGTGTTGCTCTTCCCCAACCGTGGTAAAATCTGGCGTGCCGCAAGGCTCGGTGCTTCGACCAATTTTATTCTTGATCTACATTAATGATATAAGTGAATTTATTACCTCTACTACTAGATTATTTGCTGATGACTGCGTTATATATAGACAGATTACCAACCCTGACGACACCAACTCTTTGCAGTCAGATCTGGACAGAATCACCACTTGGTGTGAACAGTGGCAAATGCAAATTAACGTCTCTAAAACAAAGACTATAACATTCACCACCAATAATCAGCTTCAAAATCACTGTTATTCCATGAATAGTATTCCCATTGAGAATGTCTCTACAGTCAAATACCTAGGTGTTCATTTTTCGTCTGATCTAACATGGAATAACCATATCGATGCTATTGTCAGTAAATCATCTAAAGCACTTGGTTTCATCAGACGTCACTTGCACCAAGCTGATCCTGCCACCAAACATTTAGCCTACACTACCGTCGTCCGCTCAAAAATAGAATAAGCATCATTAATTTGGAACCCGCATCAATTGTACTTAATTCACAAACTGGAGTCAATACAAAATAAAGCAGCGAGATTTATAACTAATAACTATTCACGTCAGTCCAGCATAACGGCAATCAAAGCATCGCTAAAGCTACCATCACTCGAAAAGAGAAGAATACTAGCACTATTATCACACTTTCACAGATTCGCTTCATACTATATTAGACCCGCCCACCGTATCTTTCCGCGCTTAGATCATGCTCTGAAAATCGAACCCATGTTTGCACGTACCCATCTCTTTAGTCATTCACCATTGTTTCTTCTTGCCGTTCACCACTGGAACAAGTTACCGGGTGATATTGTCTTCATCTTAAATCATGACGCCTTTGTGCAAAAAGTAAAGGGTTTTTTACAAATAAATTCTGGTTAGGAAGGCTCGTTTCCTGCATATGCTCAACTTCGAATTTTCTGTACTTTTTTCCCATTTTGCCTGTTGTTCTGGATTTGTGTTCCTTGTAGAGCTATGTGTAGAGTATTGTTTTTATGTAACTGTACACCCCCCCCCCCCCTTCTATGTATTGCTTGAAAAGGGCTTTTAGGGTATGTGAATAAAAAATATATATGTTTGTTTTAGAATATGTATTTATTAGAAAATGAGTTACCTGCCGTCAAAATTTGAATTCCAGCCTTTTCGTGCCTTTCGCACTCCTCTTGGCAATTATTTTCACGCTGAATGGTCGGAGATCCTCCACCGGCCCATTCTAACACCATGGCCAGCCCCAACCACTCGGCCCCACCCCCGGCTGCCGACGCGCGGGAATTCCCAGGGGGTGGAGCTTCCTAACCCCCCCACCCGGAGCAAAGCGGCTGACTGGCCGCGGCCAAGATAGCTGCATGACGTCTGAAATAGTCTAATAATAACCTCTTAACCGACATGCGCAGAACCATAAAGCGGAGGAGGGCGCGAGTATGAAGAAGTCGCCGGGTAGGGTTCATCAAATTTTGTGCGCGATTGTTTGTCCTCTGATGAGTGTAGAAATGCATTGTTTGGGTCAGTGTAGTGATTGGGCGAGTTTATATACTCTCCTCAGAAGGCGTTTCAGGGCCCCTGTAATAACTGAGTATTATTGTTTGCTCGCTGGAATTTTCTGACGTTGCTTGTTACACAGAAGCCTTGAAAGCGAAGCAGCATCCAGAAGTATCAACGTTCTGCATTTATTGCTTCAACTGCGTACAGAACTTGCGTGGTAAATGCCTCTAGGTTTATATCCGTCGTCGTTAACGTGTCATTGTAGGGTAGTACATTCCGGGCATCATGCGAGGCTTCCTCGCGCCAGATATCGCTTTCCACGATGCTGAGAAACTGACGCTTTCAACGTATCCAATGAGAGTTTTAAGGGGGAGATTTTTTTTCAGTACAAAACAACGTTAGTCGCATTTTTTTTTTCGACGAGGAAAGTACGAAAATACGTCGTGCAAAGGTCACCAATACGCCCCCCCCCCTCCCTCCCCTCCTCTTGCTCAACATGTGCCCATTTTTAGGAGGTGTTGCCAATACCTCCAGTGCAGGTGAGCCTCCTGGCGCCTGTTGTGGACACCAGGCCCTTTTCACGCAGGAGGTCGCTGGCGACGCCGCAGGTCATCACAACGGCCGCCAACGCTAGCACCGAAGACAGGTCGGGAAAGCTCTGCAGCAGGGCAGACAACGCGAATACTGCAAACTCAACACTGACACACGCCAACCCACACGCGCGCACGCACACGTCAGTGGAAGCCTCGATCGCTTTGACGCTGACGGACAAGCGTGGCGCGCTGATCGCCAAGCACTCGACGCGTCGAAGAGGCGCGCTTGCACAAGCTGACTACGGGTGCCGTTTCTTGCCTTCGGGGGTATATTTGGTCAGGCGTCGATTACTGAACGCGATACTCACAGACACTGCTTCCATACCGTCTGGGGTGTTTGCTTGAACGGCCTCGGGGCACACATACAAACGCCCCGACGTCATCTCAGCGAGTAACACTTTCGCTCTCAGCTTCTCACCTCGCGCGTGCGTGTGCGTGGAATGACGAAGTTTCAGCCCAACCGTGGCCGTCGTGTTCTTGCGTAAAGCAAATCGATAGGCTTCGTCACTCCTTCTCTGCTCTGTTTGTATAGAAGGGCTTCGACGATCGAGCTGGCGGGTCTCAGCTCGTGCCTTATAACATCGATAGGACAAGCTGACAGCGTTCGGTCACATCTGCCATCCAACTTCTCTCGCCCGCAGCGTGTTTGCGCCAACGCATCGCGTTTCGCTTGCACCCCGCGGATGTGAGTGACAGCGTTGTTAGCGCTGACCTGGTTTATTGCGTGTGGTTACCGTCTTACCTGAGAGAGCTGAGCATCGGTAAAAACGTCGATATGTATAGAACAGTGCCGGCAACACGCATCCGTCTTTTTTATTATTATTTTTATTACTCTAGGTGCTGTTCGCTCCCCCAGTCGCGGTTTTAACCAGCCCACCCGTCGCACATTGTTCTGCATAAACAGGCTTGATTTCAGACAGGCTTGACTTCCTTGATTTTATCTTTGCAAACACTATTGCCACCTAAAGCAGGCAGCTTGCTGACACCGGAATGCATAACGACGTTTACGTAGACTTGTGTGCGGGCATACAAGCGTGGTCGTTTAGGAGGGGAAGGGGAAGGGGAAGGGGGGGGGGGGGGGGCGTGCTGCGTACGGTTCCACCATTGCGAAATTCTCGTTATTGCACTGACTCCTTCCTTTTATAGCCAACACGTTTTTGTGACATTTAAACGTAAAAAATTGCAGCGCACAGCTTAAGCTCCGCCTTAAGGGTTTGACGCGAGAGTGCAATGGGTTAGTACCCATATATGCGGAATTGGTCATTCTCGACTTAACATTCATAAATCCCTGAGAGTACTCATACCACTCTTGGCACAGTTGTGCAGCGGTTAAGCGACGACCCTGCGACGGCAGGTGCTGCTATCGGTGGGTCTTGTGCGACACAGGTTGCTCGGTCTCGCGACTAACCATTAGTTTAACAGCCACATGCCACTGTGTGCAGTTCGCTCACAATCCGGTGGGCAGGTTGTGATGATGCCACAAGGTTACGTGACCTATAGGTGGCCCACCTGCCTCCTATAGGCTGCTTCTCTGGGAATTTTTCGTGAATTTTTCGTTCACGGTCAACGACAACGCCGACGACCGACACTGGATTTTCTGCGACACGAGCTCCTTAACACTCTCACGTTAATATAGTTAGCGTGCAGTGGAGAGGACACTCACGGATCCGCCTCCTAGGTACATGAGGTAGTTGTATTTCCCCAGCCGCTGCTCCGCCATGCCGGCTGCTACGCACAGGCACACCAAGTGGACGGGGCTGCTCCGCAGTATCTTGCTCCAGGGCACGCGTTGCGCCTGCGTGGATTCATGAACACTCGAGAAAAATTTGGTCCAGCGAAGTCGCATTAATCGACATAACGCCTTATTCTAAGTACTTTGCTGTATACCAGAGTAGAGACGCTCAGCATAAGCATGTAGAGCCTTTGTCAAAAGTAAAAGGTCCGGGAGGTTCGCTTCCAAGGCGTTTAGTTGGGCTGAGCCCTTGTAGCATCCGCGGGACTCAATACATAGTAAACTACACGGCATGACTCAGAATAAAACCCCTAGGGTTCGAAACCTTAGGCGAAAGGTGTAAACTCCCTCGTTAGTGTGCTCACTCGAGCTGATTTCATATTGGAGAGTTTAGGAAGATATCACCTGAATTTTTGTGATTATAGTACAATAATATATTCATGATTACAGGCTGCACCAAAATCATAATCGCCTTTGTCGCGACACCTTACAGATGGATTTCAAGGGCTTCTACGAAAGATACCAAATCTCTTACGTAACAGGAAAAAATGACTGCCACAAGCTATCGTATGCTATTTTACATCAAATGCAGAATTAGTATTTCAATTTGACACTTTATTTGATGTAAGTGTCCCAAAGTGCAGCCGTTGTGTCGCTCTTAGAAGTCCCGAATTCCGTCCTGTAAGACTGATCCCCGTCTTAATCTACAGTCAACTCGACGAAAAAAAAAAAAAATAACGCAAGGAAGTATAGTGTCTGCAGAGATTGGAACGCATTATCGAGCTCCAACAAACATCCGGGCCGGCCACGTGCGCACAGCATCATCTTTCCTTTTTTTCGAAATTTATGCGAAAAGAAAAATCATTCCACTCTTTCTGAACACGCGCATTGCTCCTCCATAAGACTGTTGAATCAAATGGGAACCCGTTGCAGATGTCCGCCTGCTACTCAGAATATTCCCGCTCTTTTCATTTCAGTCGAGCCAAAGTGCGTGTCCCTGTATTTGCTTCCAAAGCACGAGCTCAGAGCTCTTTTCATTTCGATGCGCACATGAGCGCACACGTGCTCCGGCTTTCCTTTCTCGGAAAGGCGAGCACCTTACAATACTGCTCTTCCGATGGTTTTGATTTTCGACACGTGCCGGATGCCCTCGAGCAATTTCTTTCCCATTTCGACTGTCTGAGATTTCGTCTCGCGAAATGTACGAGTATAAAAGAGAGAGCGCGTTTATTTATTTTTGCATTAGCCCCTGATTCGCTCCTTCCGTAACTCGCGCCATGTCGTGCGACTTATGCTGTGCCATTTGAATGTCTCTCTGCTCGCATCTTTAAAAGAGGCTACGATTATCCGCTACATTTTGAAAGTAAAGAGAGTGCTGTGACCATTATCCGTATCACGTGCCTATGTGCCAGGTTCTTCGTTGTTTTTTTTTTAATCTGTACAGATTTCTCTTTTAAAAAACAAAAGATAACTCAGTGTGGCGCGTGCAAGTGGATTGAACTGCACGGCGAACACACTGTCCGTTAAAAGCAGACTAATGAAGTATTCTTACACTTTGACTTTATATTTTGGATTTTAAGGAACAATATTGTATTTTCGAATTGTAGGCCGTCAACATTAAAGGCTAAACTAATTTTAAAAATTTTAAGATTAAAATTGTGTTTATAGGTATCGGACGTAGATGCGCGCACAAAACGAGCCGATACCGAAATCACGCGCGACATGCGTAGGCACTGATATAGCTCCATTTCACGGGGAGGAGGGATGACTTCAATTTCATTCCATTTTTATTTCTTTAAAAGCCCCTTCATAAGGGCATCACATAAGGGGCGGGTACGGCCGAAATGTAGCATTTGCGCACATTGAAGAAAAAAAAAGGTGCCACTCCAGAACAAAAAAATACCAGCAAAAACATAGTATGGCGTTAAGAATTTATCAGAGAAACTGGGCTACGGCGTAGTTAAAACATTGTGCGATAGCCGTCATTGCTAGCACACCTGACGTGAAGGCACCGGCTGCATAGCGCTGACGCTTCCTGCCCTCTCACAAGGCCTTCATAGTACGAACTTCATCCGACATGGCAGTTCAAGGTCCGCCCCCTTCGGCGAAGAAACGCACAAAAAAGCCATGCGTAGCGTGCGTCTGCAAATATGACTGCGCCGTTTGAGCACGGGAGCCCCAACGCTGCGAGTCAAGCGCGTATCACATACTTCTGGATGTAGGCGTCTCCTCCTCGCAACCTAACCGTATTTTTCTCCCAAAGGTCGAGTCTGATGTCGCTGACTGGGATAGGCACTGATCGGAGGCCTAAGAAAGCCTGCTTCGTCTTACAGCGCAGCTGCCAGCTGATCATTGCCGTTGTATCCATCGGCTTTGGCGCAGTAGCCGTGATGTGACGTCACATTCAGTCACGTGACCAGCCGTGATCAAGTGAGGACCACGTGAACACTGCCGTGACGTCAGTCGAGCGAGCGCTCAACGTGACTGCGCCGACCACGTACGTCATGACATCAACACGAACAGAGCCGTCAGGCGTAAAGTCCCTGTTGTTACGTCTCGCCTACAACGCGCGGTATAGCCGGCGCGGATGCAACGGACGCCGCGGCTTCGTTCATCGCGGCCGCAACGCCTCCCGCCAAGCGCGTCCAGGCAGGTTTCAGTGCCACGTGTCGTCGTGCGTGCGTGTGTGTGTGTGTGCATGTTTTGCCCACGCTTGTCAAAGCGCGGCAGCCGGGGAGAGGAGCTCCCCAACTGGGAGGCGAGGAGGTCTGACCGGCGCCGGCCTGGCGGACGCGCCCGTCACGTCTGGACATGTCGAAGCGACGCCGTATCGGATGACTCTTCCCAAGCCGTTCCCTCTTGCCCTCGACTCCGAGGGTATAAAAAAAGACAGCTGCGCCAGACGCAAGAGAGACTTTGATTCCTTCCTGCGAGTAACGTGGTCGCCCTGACCGGCTGCTCTTTTGCGATGCCAGAATAAACAAGTTGTTCTGTTGCCAGTCGACTCATCCTTTGCCGGGACCTTCGGATGTTTCCTGCTTTGCCCCAGGCCGCCAGGCCAACGCTACCCTTGGGGCTTGCAAACCAGATGCAACAACTGGTTGCCAGCGGTGAGATCCCGACAACGGAGGCCAGCAGCGAAGATATGCGTTCAACTGTATGCTGAGCAGCACAACGACCATCCGGGAGCAGTGCAACGAGCCCTGTGTGATGACTGGTTGCCTGCAGCGGAACGACTGCGCTGAATTCTTGGCTGCGAGGTTTGGTGAGTGCGGGACTTTCTTCTTCTGAGTTTTGCCAGGCTTTTGTTAGTGTCAGAAACAGAGCTGGTAATTGTGTTGTCGTTGCTGCCGGGTTAGTTTGCGGCAAGACAATAGTAGGCAGTAGAGAAAGCAGCATTCGGAGCAGCCATGGATTTGAAGTCGTTGCGCAAACCGAAATTGCTGGAGCTTGCAAGAGAGTTGGGTCTGGATGTCTCAGACAAACTCAGAAAACCAGAACTGCTAAGGGCTATTCTTGAGTTGGAGGCTAAGGATGACGAGCTGTCGGAATGCCTTGAGACGATTGAGGAGAGGGAACAAAAAGAAAAAGAGAAAAACGAGCGCGAACGTAAAGAACAAAAAGAGAAAGAGGAGCGCGAACGTAAAGAGCAAAAAGATAAAGAGAAAGAAGAGCGCGACCGTCAACACGCTTTGGAAATGAAGCGTCTCGAGGTAGAGATGGAACGCGCTCGTAATGGAAGTCAGGCACACGGTGCAGGAGAACGGGTATCGTTCAAAATGACTGACCTGATGCGGCCGTTTAAGCTTGGAGAGGACATTGGTTTGTTCCTGGTTAACTTTGAGCGAACGTGCGAGAAGCAGGGGTTCTCTCGGGAAACGTGGCCACAGCGCTTGCTCACTTTGTTACCCGGCGAGGCGGCCGACGTAGTCGCTCGCTTGAAGAGAGAGGAGGCAGAGGATTTCGACCAAGTGAAATCGAGTCTGCTAAAAAAGTACAGGCTGTCAGCGGAGGCGTTCCGTCGGAAGTTTCGCGAAAATGAAAAAGGCAGAAATGAGTCATATACAGAGTTTGCCTACAGGCTTATGTCAAACATGCAGGAGTGGCTCAAAGAAGAGAAAGCGTTTGGTGACCACGAGAAAATTCTGCAGTGTTTCGGGCTGGAACAGTTTTATAGTCGGTTACCTGAGAACGTGCGGTACTGGGTCTTGGATAGGCCAGACGTTAGTACAGTGGCTAAAGCCGCCGAGCTAGCCGAGGAGTTTGTGACGCGTCGGGCTCGCGGAGCTAAGGACGGTCAAAAGGGTGAATTTGGCTCCAAGTCTGAGAGGCCGAAGTTCACACCCATGAGAGCATGGGGGGACACGCGTAGTGCGGATGCGAGTAAAAGCAGTCCGACCGAACGTAAGGAGACGGCGGCAGCCGAAGCCGAACGCAGAAAGCGGTTCGAGAGGAGGCAAGCGCGCGTGTGTTATACGTGCCAGAAGCCGGGTCACTTTTCGGCGCAGTGTCCAGAAACAAAAAGAGAAGTCGTGTGTTTGTCATTATGTAGCACTGACGAGAACATGAAGCTTCTCGAGCCTTACATGTTAGACTTCCTCGTAAACGGGAAAGAGTGCCGAGTGCTTCGTGATTCCGCAGCTACAATGGATGTAGTTCACTCCTCTTACGTAGAACCCGATATGTTCACGGGCGAGTGCGCATGGATTAAGCAAGCCGTGGAAGCTCATAGCGTGTGTCTGCCCGTAGCAAAAGTGCTTATTGAAGGACCTTTCGGAGCACTTGAGACGGAGGCCGTAGTGTCATCTAGGCTGCCCGCCCACTACCCGTACCTATTTTCGAACAGGTCCGATCACCTCCTGCGCGAGAAGGGGCTTTTGTTTGGTGAGGCTAGCGTTCAGGCCTTAACCAGATCAGGAGTTCGGGAGCTCGCTGCAAAGGCGGTAGTTGAGGGGCCGACGTTGTCGAACAATGAAAAAGGGTCGGAGGCGCAGCAAGCTGATA
Source organism: Amblyomma americanum (assembly GCF_052857255.1). Classification (NCBI taxonomy): domain Eukaryota; kingdom Metazoa; phylum Arthropoda; class Arachnida; order Ixodida; family Ixodidae; genus Amblyomma; species Amblyomma americanum. Next base: position 154,004,142 of record NC_135500.1, read on the forward strand.
TTCAGAGCACGTCAGAACTGGATAAAATTGAGCCTGTAGCGTTTAAGGCACCAGGTACTGGAGAGGAAATGCCCGACAAGGGAAAGTTAGAAGAGCTTCCGGTCGAGCTTCCGGGACTAGGCTCAGTGACGAACAGGGAAGACACTGATCAGGTCATTAGTGACTTACTCAGTAAAGCACCGCTGTCGCCTGAGCAGAAAACCGAACTACACCAACTCTTACAAGAGTTTCAAGGTCAGTTCTCTGAGAGGCCTGGTAGGACTTCTGTCCTTACTCATGATATAGAACTTACCTCCCCAGAGCCAGTACGATCCAAGGCGTACCGGGTGTCACCCCGCCAGCGCGATATTATGGAGGCTGAGGTAAAGAAAATGCTACAGCTCGGTGTTATTGAGGCGGGTGAGAGTGATTATACCTCCCCTTTGATTTTAGTTGAGGTACCGGGCAAGGAACCTCGTCCTTGCGTCGACTACCGCAGGCTTAATTCCATCACTAAGGATCAAATTTATCCGATCCCTAACATCGAGGAGCGCCTTGAGAAAGTTAGTAGCGCTCAGTTTATTTCCACCCTAGATCTTGTCAGGGGTTATTGGCAGGTTCCACTTACAGAAGAGGCTAGTAGGTATGCGGCGTTCATTTCACCAATGGGAACATTCCGTCCTAAAGTTTTGAGTTTTGGTTTGAAGAACGCGCCATACTGCTTTTCAAGCCTCATGGACAAAGTGTTGCGGGGTCAGGAAGAATTCGCTTTACCGTATTTAGACGACGTAGCGATATTCTCCGCATCCTGGTCTGAGCATATGGCACACTTGCGGGCAGTGCTAACCCGCCTGCGCGAAGCGGGCTTGACAGTCAAGGCTCCCAAGTGCCAATTAGCACAGGCCGAGGTTGTCTACCTCGGTCACGTGATTGGACAGGGTCGTCGCCGCCCCTCTGAAATAAAGGTGGCCGCTGTGCGAGACTTCCCGCAACCGCGCACGAAGACCGATATTCGGTCGTTCTTAGGTGTCGCCGGCTACTATCAGAGGTACATCCCCAGGTACTCCGATATCGCGGCTCCCCTGACGGATGCTCTAAGAAAAACAGAGCCCCAAACAGTCGTCTGGGGCGAGACAAAGGAAAGAGCTTTTAGCGCCCTAAAGAGCGCCCTAACAAGCCAGCCTGTGCTACGATCGCCAGACTACACAAAAGGGTTCGTTGTTCAGTGCGATGCTAGTGAGCGAGGCATGGGCGTTGTACTGTGCCAAAGGGACAATGGAGAAGTGGAACACCCCGTCCTGTATGCTAGTCGTAAGCTGACCTGTCGTGAGCAGGCGTACAGCGCCACCGAGAAAGAGTGTGCGTGTCTCGTGTGGGCCGTTCAGAAATTGTCATGCTACCTAGCCGGCTCGAGGTTTATCATTGAGACGGATCATTGCCCTCTCCAATGGCTGCAGACCATATCTCCCAAAAATGGCCGCCTCCTGCGCTGGAGCTTCGCTTTGCAACAATATTCCTTTGAGGTGCGTTACAAAAAGGGGAGTCTCAACGGTAACGCCAATGGCTTAAGTCGAAGCCCCTAACGTAGGAATCCGCCTCAAAGTTGTTGGTTACTGATGTTTTCTTCCTGAGGCAGGATTTTTAACATATTGCTTTTGTTTAGTGTTTCAAAGTGATTATGTGCTTTCTAGTGCAATTTTCCAATTTGTGGACGCGTTCTGAGTGCTGCTTGACTACTGTAAGGAACTAGGCAGTAGTATAAAAGGGGAAAGAGCCTGGCAGAGCTTAGTGAGGGTTGTCTCGTGCTTGCTGACTGAGCGGTTGCGTTTCGGCGTAGTTCTAACGCTTGCTGGGAACGAGCACAAAAATGGCAACTCTCCCGAAGTGACTTTGCAGTGTCCTATGTGATCCTGAACCCGAGAACGAGGCCTTCTCTGTGCGCTGCGCTCAAGCAACGTCGAGGGACGATCGGTTTCGATTACGAGCATCATCGAGCGACATCCCTCTGGACAGCGGATGCAGTCCCCTGACCATCGGGATCTCCTTCTCCCGGCGGGGCGGTCTGTTACGTCTCGCCTACAACGCGCGGTATAGCCGGCGCGGATGCAACGGACGCCGCGGCTTCGTTCATCGCGGCCGCAACGCCTCCCGCCAAGCGCGTCCAGGCAGGTTTCAGTGCCACGTGTCGTCGTGCGTGCGTGTGTGTGTGTGTGCATGTTTTGCCCACGCTTGTCAAAGCGCGGCAGCCGGGGAGAGGAGCTCCCCAACTGGGAGGCGAGGAGGTCTGACCGGCGCCGGCCTGGCGGACGCGCCCGTCACGTCTGGACATGTCGAAGCGACGCCGTATCGGATGACTCTTCCCAAGCCGTTCCCTCTTGCCCTCGACTCCGAGGGTATAAAAAAAGACAGCTGCGCCAGACGCAAGAGAGACTTTGATTCCTTCCTGCGAGTAACGTGGTCGCCCTGACCGGCTGCTCTTTTGCGATGCCAGAATAAACAAGTTGTTCTGTTGCCAGTCGACTCATCCTTTGCCGGGACCTTCGGATGTTTCCTGCTTTGCCCCAGGCCGCCAGGCCAACGCTACCCTTGGGGCTTGCAACCCAAATGCAACACTGTATAGGTCCCTAAGTAGGTTTGTCAGCTAAGTAAAAAACATATTCAGGGACTTCCGTCCCTGGCACGGAGCCCACCTAGCGCCACACGTGACCGCCGTGCCATGACGTCCCCACGAGCATGCCTCGAAAAGAAGGGAAGTATCAACCGCAAATTCACAAACAAAAGGTATGCAACAGTTGCACTGGCTAAATGTATTAATGAGCAGCATAATCATCCAGGCATGTTTCCGATTTTAAACGCGTCCACTGGGCTTGAAGTGGATCTTTACTTCTTGGCGGCACATGTCACGCGTGTGTTTCGGTGTCGGCTCGTTGGGCGCTCATAATTCGATTTTCGATATCTCGCACCATGATACCGATTTCGGAATTTTAAAAACTATATAGAATAACGCAGTAAAGAAAAAATATGAAGTTCATAATTAATAAAAGATAAGTCCTCTTAACAACACTCTGTCACGGGCATAATATCCACCAGGGCGCCCAATCCACCTGCATCGACCACTTATACGTATCTTTCGCGGTTTTTAAAAGAGAAATCTTTAAAAACTATAACGAAAAAACAATATTCAGTATACGTAATAAATGAAGTATTCGTGCAGGCGTGCATTTCTCGAGTCTACGAAAATTCCCCCGAGCTCGCACAAAACCTAGACTTCCTTTCATGTTATTTCCTCAAATTTGAAACCGCGTTTTCCATTAGTATTTTTTTTCTTTTCCTTGCTACAACTTGTAGGAGAAGCTGTCAAATGCCGTAGGTTCTGCCCTTTCACGTGTCTTGTTCTGCCTTCTAAAAACGATCTTCAGTAATTCGAGAACATTCCTTCACCAAGCAACGAATCCAGTGAGTCAAAAGCCTCCACTGTGTTCGCTGCTGGACTCCGAATCTGGTCCCTTGTGTCGCCCCTTGAATTTCTACGCCTTCAAACGGTGGGATAATCGTTCCTTTTACCTTTCAGAGATTTCAAGAGTTGCAAAACTGGCCAAGCTGCATAGCCCAGAAGAAAACTCTGCGACCTGCATGTTTTCTGCGAACGCTGTGCACGTCCAAGATACTTTGTACAGTGGGGCGCATTATGTTAAAGATCTGTATTTTTGCCTTCATTTTTTGACCACTACTAGGAGAATAATTTATCTTTGTTTTCTTTGTTTTCTTTGTTTACGCCAAAGATGTTATGATTAGTGATGAAACAGTCATGTTTTTCCATTTTTTTTCTCTACTTCAGTAACAGATCAGCAGGATTGCTCGCACAGCCAGAAGCATGAAAGAGATGCTTGGTTTGTAAAACGACCTCCATTCATCGTATTTTTATACGTTCTCGTAAAATAAAGCGTCGAAAAAAGGCTCTCTCACGGGTTTGTATACGCGTTAATCTCGCAGCAACTGACTAAGCAAGGCAACCTGCTTTCGGATGGCGGCATGCTCTGATATACCTTGGAACTTGAAAGTGTCCGGCTGTTTCCCTCGGTGATACGGAGCCTCTCCTCTTCCGTCACAGACTTGTTGTGGCAAGGGTCGTCGAAAAACAGCAGGTACCAGAGCACGAACCAGGCAAGGCCTAACGCAGCTTCAAGAGAAATTATAAGCAAAACGCCGGGGGCAGTTCATTCTAGTATGAAGAGGAGCAGAACTTAAATTCAACAAAGCCTACGTTCGGAGGCGTCAAACACTTAAAGGCAACAAACCCTACGTTCGGAGGCTTCAAACACTTAAAGGCAACCAACCCTACGTTCGGAGGCTTCAAACACTTAAAGGCAACAAAGCCTACGTTCGGAGGCTTCAAACACTTAAAGGCAACAAAGCCTACGTTCGGAGGCTTCAAACACTTAAAGGAAACAAAGCCTACGTTCGGAGGCTTCAAACACTTAAAGGCAACAAAGCCTACGTTCGGAGGCTTCAAACACTTAAAGGCAACAAAGCCTACGTTCGGAGGCTTCAAACACTTAAAGGCAACAAAGCCTACGTTCGGAGGCTTCAAACACTTAAAGGAAACAAAGGCTACGTTCGGAGGCTTCAAACACTTAAAGGCAACAAATCCTACGCTCAGAGGCTTCAATCACTTAAAGGCAACAAAGCCTACGTTCGGAGGCTTCAAACACTTAAAGGCAACAAAGCCTACGTTCAGAGGCTTCAAAGATAGTCTTCGTGCCCTAGTGATCTCACTGGAATAGGCATTCTAACGAGCTTGTTCGAAGGGAATTTTTTGTGCACCTAACACAATTACAGGAACTGGGCATGTGCCGTACCCTGAACTTACTTTCTGTACAATGGTCAAATAGTGAAATGTGGTACTACGATAGCGCACCGTTGAACGTATTTGACGGTGTGTGATGCTTGTTGGGAGCGTTTTGTCCGAATGGATACTTTCAGAAAAAAAGCTGCAAATGATTGAGCTACTACGTAGATCTGAACGTCTACCGAAACACAAATATATAACCGCAGCTCTGAACTTAATGACGACAAACGCTCACGTTGCAGTTTCCGACTTGTTGAAGTTAACAGCTATGGACTTACTGGCTGTACATCGCCCACTATACTTTAACACGTGTTTTAGATCTGCATATTTCGTTTTTTTTTTCGTGCTCTACGTAGAATAGCCGTAACCTGATGTGCGAAGCCTACGTGCTGTCACTGCTTCATATAAAAGTAATCATTGTTCAATCACCTAGCAGTCCACATGTATGGGAAGCCACTCGGAGTTAAACATTATCGATATTCTCGTTCAATTCACAGTGAAAATAGAAAATAATATAATGAATGAATTACTCAGTCTATGAATTAAATGTGATCATTAAAGCACAGAGTGAACTCCCGGTTCGCGAAGACCCGATTGAGCGCACAGTTTTCTTACCGTTCGCGAACATCACCGGTGATGTGACGAATTCGAACCCGACAGCTTCAAACATACAACGGCCTCCAAGCAGGGTGGCTTGCAAAAAGAAGAGAAGCAAAACGCATACATGCATGGTAAAGAAAAACGCTTCACATTTCAGATGCCGCTGTGTTAACGGTTTTATCCGAACGTTATCTCTTTCCTTAAATCCTGTTCATAAGAAACAATCTAATCAAAATATTATACAGTTATGTGCATCAACGTCATCCCAGCTGTCCTGTGTAAAGGTACGCAGTGCAGTTAAAAGTGAAATCCAGGGTTCGACGAAAACCCGTCTGGTCGGGTATGTTCATGGCAAAAAATCTTCAAGCGCCGACCAATCGTTAAAAAGATGACGTTTCGGCTCCGGCTTACGGGGGCCTTGTTCACAATGAATCAATGAATCATTGTGAACATGAATCAATGAATCATTATGAACATGGCCCCCGTAAGCCGGGGCCGAAACGTCATCTTTTTAGCGATTGGTCGGCGCTTGAAGATTTTCCGCCATGCAGTTAAAAGTAAACGTCAGAACAAGGCATGCGAACAACGCATCGAAAAAGTGCAGTCCAGTGATCGGAGAACATTAACGTCAGCTCAGCTCGTTTCTTGGAAGGTACCTTATTATCTTTTGTTTTGTTAAGGTTGTCTTGTTCATTTAGTCGAACAACTCTCACGCGAACACTCCGGAATCCTTCCTGAGTGCCGTACACAACTAGCTGTACTTCTAGCGGCAAGGCTAATGACCGATTCCTAAACGCGGGACCGGAAGCGTACTTGGATCATCTTCTTCGACAGCGCTGGCGCCGCTTTCGCCTCGGGCGGAACGCTCTAAATGCACCGACGGCTTTTTTAGCCCGTGATTTCACGCTGAATAGAGAGGCACCCCGGAAGCGGTAAGCGAAGGTTTCAAGTACCACAGGGCATGTATGTGTTCATTATGCAATATCAATCTTCTATTCCAGAAAAAAAGCACTTCTCTCAACCGAATGCGTCTGCATAAGAAGTAATCGTCTTTCAAGTACCACATTTATTCAAATATAGGTCGGTCACTCAATGTAGGTCGACTACCGAGCCGCCACGTGGAACACGCATTATGTTTCAGAGAAAGACTCGAGTAGGGGTCGACTTGTACCTTCATGAGGGCACACAAAAATTTCGAGACAACAAAACCTTCATTTTGGCATCCTTTGGTGCACCATTCTACTTGTATTGTACAAGATACAAGTTTATCTGAATCTGACTGCACATCATGATATTACATCTCGCTGGCATCTTCGTGCGCTCACATGGCGCTGCCTAAGCGAAAGGACGAAGTCCTGACGTCGCCTCTAACTTCGCTAAGATGAGCCACGCGCCTACCATATCTAGTCACTGTTAACGGATGACCCCCCTCCCTTCTCCCCCCGCTGTTTTTTTCTCTGGTTTTGGAGGATACTGATGGACGTAATAAAAGTAGTCTTCAGTCGAAACCAAACCCGCCGCGGTGGCTCAGTGGTTAGCGCGCTCGGCTACTGATGCGGAGTTCCCGGGTTCGAACCCGACCGCGGCGGCTGCGTTTTTGTGGAGGAAAAACGCTAAGGCGCCCGTGTACTGTGCGATGTCAGTGCACGTTAAAGATCCCCAGGTGGTCGAAATTATTCCGGAGCCCTCCACTACGGCACCTTTCTTCCTTTCTTCTTTCACTCCCTCCTTTATCCCTTCCCTTACGGCGTGGTTCAGGTGTCCAACGATATATGAGACAGACACTGCGCCATTTCCTTTCCCCAAAACCAATTATTATTATTATTATTATTATTATTATTATTATTATTATTATTATTATTATTATTATTATTATTATTATTATTATTATTATTATTATTATTATTATGTTGAAACCAAAAAAAAATCGTTAACCTTGTCTGTGAGGAGGACCTTCAGAGTTGATTGAGCTAAAGTACGCTCTAGTCCTGCAACGCGAACGTTTAGCTTTTTCTTACCATCTGTGTTGACTCTAGGTATCCTTACGTAGCGTACTGTTAACGATTTTACTACGTAAGACAATGAATGCGCCGGAATTTTCCACTTGGGAAAAGTTTTTACAGCCAAGGAGCGATCATATCTAAACGTACTAGATGTAAGGATGGCGAACATTGTCGTCCGCTCGTCCACGGGAGTCCAGTCGGCCAAGACGCCGTGCAGAGACGTCAGAACAAATCCCTGGAAAATAAAAGGGAAAGAAAGATATGGACAATGTATTGCTGAGTGTGCCGACACATCGAATCCATCTGCTTAGAGTCTTATTTTCCACTGAAGGCCACACTAAAAAGTATGTTTCACCTCTTCTCCAGTGCGCGCACATTTTTCGTTATTTTTCCCTCACGCATTTTTATCGTTGTCCCCTTCTTCCATTACGAGGCAGTAAACGGCGAATAGCCAGAGGAAACTAACTCCACGATCTCAGCTTTACCTTATCCTTTTCTTTCCAAACATTCCTCTCAGGCAAATTAGCAAACAGCGCAGCAGTAGTTCATTGAACGCGATTATTTAGCCACGCCTGTTGCTCTATGCGTCTTCTGCCCTCCACTCTTGCAGTGCAAAATGGTCGACCCGCAGAGCTGTTGCCACCTCGAAACAGACATCACATAAAATGCTTTTTCGATGATTCAGAGCAATATCTGTTGAACGGATAACGCAATGCGAATATCTCATGGAAAGGAAAAGGTTGCCATGAGCCCTGTCTGTTCGGCAAGGCAGCGTACGCGAATACAGTTGAACCTCATTAAAGCGAAGTTGAAGGGGCCTGGCGATTACTTCGTTATAGCCGCACCTTCGTTATAGTCCGCGTAGGCCGAGTTTCCAAGGGGAACCGTCATTCCTTCGTTATATCCAATATTTTGTTATAAGCCGTTTCGTTATAACGAGGTTCGTCTGTATCTCTCTGCGCACGCCGATTTCTCTCCTCTTAGAAAGGGGAAACGTATAGCGCCAAGCAGCTGTGGCGGGAAGAAAAAAGTTAAGAAGAAACGCTCGCAAAAGCGTACGCTGCAGGCGGCGTCGCGTCACGAGGCGCGGAGAGAGACCGACCTCTGCCGCTCCGTTGAGGAACTGTGCTCCGGCCAGACCGTGGATGCCGAGGTGAATGGCCAGCGGAGCCACTTCCAGGAGCAGCGAAAGAGTGATCAGCGACGATCCGAACACCCTACGTCCCAAGGAGGAACAGTGGAGCTCTGTATTAGTTCACATACAGAGTACACGTTTCTTTCGTGCCCGCGAGTGCGTCATACTCCACCCAAGCGTCATTCGTATCAGGAGTCAACTAGCGAGGGCTTCTAAGCTTGATTTTTGCGGAAACGAAACTGTCCGCCTTGAAAACTACGTTTCAAGACTTGCTCAAGCAGACCACGTGCTCTATGCTCGCAACATGATCGAGCATTCTAATAATAATAATAATAATTGGTTTTTGGGGAAAGGAAACGGCGCAGTATCTGTCTCATATATATCGTTGGACACCTGAACTACGCCGTAAGGGAAGGGATAAAGGAGGAAGTGAAAGAAGAAAGGAAGAAGAGGTGCCGTAGTGGAGGGCTCCGGAATAATTTCGACCACCTGGAGATCTTTAACGTGCACTGACATCGCACAGCACACGGGCGCCTTAGCGTTTTTCCTCCATAAAAACGCAGCCGCCGCGGTCGGGTTCGAACCCGGGAACTCCGGATCAGTAGTCGAGCGCCCTAACCATTGAGCCACTACTGCGGGGCATGAGCATTCTACAGCCCGATTTCAATTATCGCTTTTTTTTTCATATCTTTGATTTTAATGCTTTCTGCGCCTCCCTCCTTCCGTCTTTCCCCAATTCTCTTCTGCACGCAGAGTAATACGTCAGCGATTTATAAACGCCGGCTAAATTTACGGCTTTTCATTAAAGGGTTTCTCTCGAAATCGGTCTGGTACCCTAGGAGACCATCTGCTAAGTGACATTCGCTTGACGTCGTAATGTGATGAAAAGCAAAATGCTTTCATTTTGTTTTATGCCATTTATTTGCCTCGAGGTAGAGATTTCTTAAGAGAGAAAGAACATGAGAGAATTCAGAAAAGTAAGCCAGTAACAAAGCTCGCAAAAATAAAACACTACAACGGAAATAATTCAAAATTCTGGGCTGGCACCCGATGACGAAAGAAATACAAGGTACAAAGTGAACGTCGGCAAAGCATACACAGATACGCGGATGTAGGACAGACCTTCAATATTTCTTGTTAAGGTTTCAGCGATGATGCAGATTAATGCGCGAAAAAAAAGCTTAAATATTAAGCACACGTAGGAAAAATCCCAAAATATCGTCCTCAAGCATGCTTTTAAACATAATCTAAATAATTACTTTTTAGTGATGGACATAAGTAGTTCCAGTCTTTGCTAGATCTATTAATATGAGTTGGCTCCAATGACAGGGTAAATTGCGGTTCACTGACTTTCTGACTGTGATCACAACGAGAATAAATTAAAGATGCTGACTTGATCCAAAGAGCGTGTAAAATACTGTTAAAATAAAACATCTTGTGGTACACAAACTTGTGAGTTTTCGGCTAGTGGATGCTTATTCGGGTCTCGTAGACAAGGGCCCATATTCTGGCAGTGCCTAAGAAGTGAACACGTGCACTGCGATGCATGGTTGGCGCCTTAAATGCGGAGCTGACTGCTTCGTGATGACTGCTCACTCGCACTTTTTATTACGACGTCTCGTCTGAAACAGCGCTCGCCGTTAAGTCAGTTATTGCAGTGCAAGAGTTAACATTACAAAACTTGTGTTATGTGCTGTAAACACACTTGCGATTGAAATCAAATAGTTTGGAGCCACTCCGTGCGTACCTGTTGGCCCCGTAGTCGACGCTGACCAGCGAAGCGGGGAGTAGCGAAAGCAGGAGACCCACTAAGTGGGAGTAGACGAAGGGCTCTTTCTGCTGGTACGGGAAGTAGTCCTTCCACTGAAAAATACACGGCGCGTGCGTTATAACGGGCGCAGCTCTCGATTGCGCCCTATAGTGTGAGCATCTTCACTGTGTTGTATTGGTGGGCTTTAGAGTCACGGTGTGCTCATAGAAGCACCTGCAAGATTATCACTGAGTTCATATCCATACATTCTCGACAAGTTCATTTTTTATGCACTAATTATATACATTATGAACGGAATTTTGTTTATATCGTAAAAATAATGATAATTGGTTTGGGGGGAAAGGAAATGGCGCAGTATCTGTCTCATAGATCATTGGACACCATAACCGCGCCGTAAAGGAAGGGTAAAGGAGGGAGTGAAAGAAGAAAGTAAGAAAGAGGTGCCGTAGTGGAGGGCTCCGGAATAATTTCGACCACCTGGGGATCTTAACTTGTGTCGAACCCGACCGCGGCGGCTGCGTTTTTATGGAGGCAAAACGCTAAGGCGCCCGTGTGCTGTGCGATGTCAGTGCACGTTAAAGATCTCCAGGTGGTCGAAATTATGCCGGAGCCCTCCACTACGGCACCTATTTCTCTTTCTTCTTTCACTCCCTCCTTCACCCTTCCCTTACGGCGCGGTTCAGGTGTCCAACGATATATGAGACAGATACTGCGCCATTTCCTTTCCCCCCAAAAAAACCAATTATTATTATTAACTTGCACTGACATCGCACAGCACACGGGCGCCTTAGCGTTCCGCCTCCATCGAAACGCAGCCGCCGCGGTCGGGTTCGAACTCGGGAACTCCGGATCAGTAGCCGATACTTTTTATATCGTAAGATATAAAAAAACACAGCACACGGGCAGCATTTGCGTTTCGATAGAGGCTAAACGCTGGTTCTTCGGCTCAGAAGACGAGCGCCTTAACCACTGAGCCACCACGGCGGGTGAATGAAATGTTACGAAAAAAGATTTCACTCCCCGAAGAACCAGCGTTTAGTCTCTATGGAAACGCAAATGCTGCCCGTGTGCTGTGTGATATCAGTGCACGTTAAAGATCCCCAGGTGGCCGAAATTATTCTGGAGCCCTCCACTACGGCACCTATTTCTTCCTTCTTCTTCCACTCCCTCCTTCATCCCTTACCTTACGGTGTGGTTCGGGTGTCCACCGAGATATGTGAGGGAGCTACTGCGTCATTTCCTTTCCTCAAAACCAATTTTCATTTCCCATTTCTTTAAGATTTCACTATAACAATCAATATATCCGCAGATCTCCCGTCGGCATACTTGCTTTTTTTTTTTAGAATGCCGTTCTTGCTGTCGACAAAAAAGTTCCCCGTTGGTTTTGTATGGCGGTCTTAACTACTCGATGCGAGGGACGGATTAACTTTATAAGATTTGGCACATGTTGGAAGAATGGACCATTACTTTCAATATTTCCATAACAGTTCCTTACAATATTCCAATATTCGAAATTGATATCCAAGAATCCTGGACGTGTATTTTTCCTCTATCACTGAGATCTATATACCCAGAAAAGGCGCTGAAAATCATGGTCACAAAGCGTACCTGGGGTCAGAGAACTCATACGCTCAGTTGTTCGCGTTTTGTCCTTGATTGCCTTTTGTTGTTTTTTTTATCGGGCATTCAAGCCCACAATTCAATGTTGACAGATTAAAGGCTTCCTGAAGTGTAGCACCCGAAACGTTCGGTTACCCTTCTAAGCTCTCACTCTTTTGATTTTTTTCAGCATTTAGGTCCCGCGTGCAGTCCAGAAGATAGACAAGGCACAGTTGCTGACAGATCACAACCCACCGCGGTGGCACTCACGAGCGTTGGAAAATTGCACCTGCGTCGACGCAGTGATCGCTCGCTTTAGAAAGCGTTCGATACTCACTCTTGTAGTCGACAGTATCCTCCGCGCCTTTCTCGCCTGATCTCTTGTCCAAGCAGCCGAATAAAATTACCTCCATGTCATGTTTCCTATCCCATTTTCGTACGCAGCCATCTCTCTGCCTAGTTCAGCAATTATTCTTCTCGCGACAGCCAAATGGCCACACACGTTTGTCACCAACAATACGCGCACAGTAACAGCGCCACTCATTCGAGCGGATGACAGCGGATGGCGTCTGAAGTTGGAACATAGAGAAATAAGAACCAACGAACCTTGACGCAGTACGCCGTGTAGCTGATGGTCTGCCAAAGGACGACTTGGACGCCGATAATCACGAGGGCCACCATCAAATATCGCTTTGGCACGACGGTGCAACTGCACTTGTCGTTCATGGTGCCGCTGACTCGCGGGCCGACCTCACGGCGTCCCGTTCGTCAAGCCCGCCGACGCACACACAGCACCCCGGACGACACTCGCCGTCTCCTGCGGCAGCTTCCGAAGCGATCACAGGCTCCTCTGTGTAGCGCACGTTGTCAGTCGTGCCGTAATTCATTCTTCACATTGTGGTCCCCGCATCTGACGCAGCTTTATGACAGGAGTTTCTGGTCCGAAGCGCGCCATCGTGGTCCCGAGGTTCTTTGTTAGCACCCTTCCCTCTTTCGGTTCATGTCACGGATCTGTTGTGGTGCGAGCTTAACTTGCTCGCATACATTCGTTTCGCCAGGTCCGCGTCTGCCGCTGTAATATGGCATCGCCTACGTATACCTATAGCTACAGGGGCCATGCATCCGCGCTCGCCTTGGAGTTACGCCGTGGAGGTCGCGGTTGGGTGTGTACATGCGCCGCGTCTGCCTGTCACGCCTCGCCGCGAATCCCGGAATGTGCGGGTGCAATGGGCGGAATAATATCTGGGTGACACGCTTATTACTTGGAATGCGTGCCTCCAGCGTGGTGTGCTGAGTGTTGACGCGCGCCGCATGATTATCGTCCGCTATAGACACAAGGAAGCACGTAAACAGGGCTAAAATTACATCAATTACCGCTTTCTGCGTCTTTGCATAGTATCATGTAGGCTAATCTGAAGGCAATGTATACTGGCGCACTTCGCAAGTATACATTGTCTCGGCGTTTTCGATAGTCTTTCACCTAGCAAGCCCCTCATTCCCAAGAAATGCACAAGCTATATGTGCCATAAAATTCCAGTATGCAACCGGCGGGCTATACAGCCGTTGCCTGTTAATGCGACCCCCGTTAATATGGACGACTCAAATTATGGACAATTTTTCTGGGAGTCAAGCTTCTTCAGTGTATTTACGCCTCGTTAATATGGAAACTCGCAGTCCAGACAGTTGGCACGGCAAAAGAGCCTGAAGCCCATTGGGACCCATGTATTTTTGCCCCCTTAATATGGACAGCTATAAGAACAAAATTTCGACCGCCTCTACCAGATGTTCCATCCCTTGCGTTTTGAGTGCAGACCACCAGCGAAAAGCATGCAGTGCAAAAGGGCAAATGCCATATAATGGCTTTTTTTTTCTATGTGTGTGGTTTCATGCTTTATTGTTTCTCCATTCTGCCTGCTGTCCTTTATTTCCGCTGCCCCAGCTCAGGTGCTTCAGTATCGATGGCAGATGCCGGGGCTAGCAAAAATCTTTTCCTTCCTTTTTACTATTATTTTTAATAAAACCACTACCACCACCACCTTATTGTAACAAGGTGTCCGGCCAGCGCACCTTAACATTTCTCGCATTGCATGAATGGCTGCGGCAAACGTTCTCTCTGTGCACTGCGTTGAAAACAATATTGAGCAGCTGACAGCCGAGCGAAAACAGGGTACTTGAGATGCGAACAGTCGTAGCAGGAGCAACTGCATCACACCAAGAGGCGCCATCACACGTGCCATGGACGACTGAGAGGTTCAAACATGCTTGAATAATAATAATAATAATAATAATAATAATAATAATAATAATAATAATAATAATAATTCGTTTTTGTGGAAAGGAAATGGCGAAGTATCTGTCTCATAAATCGGCGGACACCTGAACCGCGCCGTAAGGGAAGGGATAAAGGAGGGAATGAAAGAAGAAAGGAAGAAAGAGGTGCCGTAGTGGAGGGCTCCGGAATAATATCGACCACCTGGGGATCTTTTATGTGCACTGACATCGCACAGCACACGGGCGCCTTAGCGTTTTGCCTCCATAAAAACGCAGCCGCCGCGGTCGGGTTCGATCCCGGGAACTCCCGATCAGTAGCCGAGCGCCTAACCACTGAGCCACCGCGGCGGGTATGGACGACTGAAAGGCTCAAACATGCTTGAACCTGCATCGCACGATTTTAAAGATAACGGCGATCAGAGTAATGAGCCCGGAACTTTCAAAACTGCCCAGTTTGAACTTCACTGCCCGCCTCTACGCACAGCAGCTGTCCGTAATCATAAAGGCTTTATTTTTTTTCCAAATATTCGTGCGAAAGTATTATTCCGATGGGTAAACCCCGAACAGGATGTTGCGATGTTTGTGGGTTTGCGCCAGGTTAAAGAAATAAATATCCGCGACTGGGATTCGAACCCGCGGCGGTGCGAACAGATCAGCATCGCTGGCCACTGCACGAGGGCACTATATGCTATCGCCGCAGCCGAGCACGCTTTGTGTGAAACTGCAACACTCTCTCGCGCTGTGCATTGCACATAGTCTCTTTCATCAACTTATACTACTATCAAATTAATAGTAAAGGTTTGCCGGTGGTGTTGGTCCGGTGATTTGCAGAAACTGGATGCACCGCTTGAAGGCTTCTCGATGATATGACTCGCAGGCGAAGCGATTTAGTGAGAAACGAACTTTTATACAGTCTATTTACAGATGGGTACAAACGAAAGTCAGTATACGGCCACAACTATCCGCCGCCGGCCTAGCCGACCGCCTGCACAGAGGCGAGGGACACCGCGTCCCAACAGTCAAACTGGAGCGCCTTGCACCAGCTCTCAACGGTCACTCCCTCCGCACTCGGCCAGACCGAGCGCCTGCCCGCTAGGAGTCACCAGAGACAAAAGCACACGGGCGCGGCTCCCTTCGCGGGTACACCCCGAAGATGCCCGCGCCCCTTTCCACACGTAAGAATAAACTGCTAACTGCGGCTCATCATTTTTGCCGAATAGGAAAGCTCAGAACTGATGTCAGCGTTTTCCCTTACCCCCGAGTTCCTCCCTAGGTGGTCTCGCAATCCGCCAAGGGGACAGGGGTCCAAGGTCGAGGCCGGCAGATAGCCCCACCGTCCGGAGCGGCGAAGGGAACCGCAAGGACGAATGGGGAGACTAACCAAAAAGGCACGAGTCCCCTTCTAACGGCATGCACCAAAGCAAAGCAAAGTAAAACAAAACCGGACGCGCAGCCTAGGTCACTGCCCTCTCGCGGAATATTCGCAACACATGTACAAAAAGATGCGACAGCGCGCCGAACCCTACATTAATATTCGCGCTTTGAGCTATGTGGCGGTAGTGACAGAAAGATGTGCGATGCATGCGTTGGCGTGGACAACGTTCTGGCAGAAGCGCGCACTAGAGTAATACGCGTTGACGTTGGCAACGTTGTGGCAGAAACGCGGCTCTGGAGCATAGGCCGCTGGCGTACATCGGGTAAATTGGCACTGACGATGAAAAAGTTGGACGCGCATGTAACTGGCTTCCTCGGTCAGTGGGGACCTCAATCGAGCTTTCAGGTACGTGGCGATGGACTCCACCTGCACAATATTTCGCACTTAGCAATGATAAACCACCAGCCATTTTTTTCTTGTTTTTCTTCATGGTTCGTTATTATGGACGACTCGCTTTATGGACGCTTTTTCTCGCGAACCACAGTGTCCATATTAACGAGGCAAGACTCGCATGTTTAGAAGGCAATATTTCAGGCTTTGCGGACTACGCACACGTGGGAACTAGAGAATTTACTTTTTTTTTAGTATCAACCAATATACACCACTAAAAGCCGAACGCGATCCGTTGTACTAGATGCGGACTATGCACCCGATGCAGACTACCAGCTGCAGATAATCTTGAAAAAAAAAGATTTTTTTAGCCATAATGTGAACCCTGCGTACTACACCGGGTGCGCAGCTGAGTAATAATAATAATTTACGATATGTGCACGCCGCGCGAGGCCTAAGTAGCTGTGGAGTTCGAGTGCTGACCACTAGGGGCGGCATCGTATCCCGGCCGCGGAGACCGCATTTCAATATAATTGAAATCCAAAACTCTCCAGTGCAACCAAAAACCTTTATTTTTTCAATTTTATCTCGACACCACTGTACTAATTTCACCTCATGTGCATAGGTGTTTATAAGGATTTGCGTGCTCGAATGCATCAGGTCGCGTACCAATTGGGATGCCCGCTCAGCCGCGGATACCAGCGGCGCGGTGTTCTTCGGCACCTTTCACTTCAGGGAAGAAACACATGTATTTCTCTCCGAGCTTAAGTTGTGTTCTCTCTAAAGAGCGACGATTCATCCTTTGTGGAGCGTATATTATCACAATAATCACATTTTCATACCGCAATCGCTGCGTAGTTCGTCGGCCACAGCGGCCATGTTTTTTGAGGTTTTGTGGTTTTTTTATTGGTTTTTCAGGGAAACGAAATGGCGCAGGAATTACTGTCTCACTTTTCGGTGGACACCTGGTGGTGGTAGTGGTTTTATTAAAAATATTAGTAAAAAGGAAAAAAAGATTTTTGCAAGCCCCGGCATCTGCCATCGATACTGAAGCACCTGAGCTGGGGCAGCGGAAGTAAAGGATAGCAGGCAGAATGGAGAAATGAAATGAAAGAGGTGAGGGGACAGGAAGAGAGGATAGGGGGAGTAATATGTACAAACAATTTACACAATAAGAAATGTGCCCAGGTTGTGCGCGTGATTAGTTCATTTTAGAGGAATTAAATCACACACGCGCACAGCACTGTTGGCTACAAATGGAGTTTATTAGGCGCATGTTCTCGATGCTAGAAGCAAGAGGGGAAGCCCTGCAGAAGAAATGGGACGAGCAACGTAACACCTTTTAAGTGAACGCCGCAGTACCAAAGAATGGACTAATGACTATTGTGGTCTCAACGCCTTCAGGATCGATGGTGAACTGCGCCTCGATGAAAACATCCACCCCACTCACGCAGAGTTGTGCGCGTGATTAGTTCATTTTAGAGGAATTAAATCACACACGCGCACAGCACTGTTGGCTACAAATGGAGTTTATTAGGCGCATGTTCTCGATGCTAGAAGCAAGAGGGGAAGCCCTGCAGAAGAAATGGGACGAGCAACGTAACACCTTTTAAGTGAACGCCGCAGTACCAAAGAATGGACTAATGACTATTGTGGTCTCAACGCCTTCAGGATCGATGGTGAACTGCGCCTCGATGAAAACATCCACCCCACTCACGCAGAGTTGTGCGCGTGATTAGTTCATTTTAGAGGAATTAAATCACACACGCGCACAGCACTGTGTTGGCTACAAATGGAGTGGGGCGTCCGGTTATTAATTGTTCAAGGTAGCACTCGAGGAGCGTTCGGTCACTGCGTGTAACTACCTGACGGAGAACCGACGGGACGTCAAGCCCGTGTGTTCGAGGAATGCACAGAGGCTCACCAATGTTCGCTCACGAGTGCGCGCACTGCCCTGCGGCCACAATAGCGTCTTGATGGAGTCTGGTAGTATGCCCTGCGCCCTATAGGCCGCGAGCATATCGCGACGAGCATCGGCGAACGCGGAGCAGCGAAGGAGCAGATGTTCTAGTGTTTCCACTGCACCGCATCCGTCACACACATCACTCGTCGCGATTCCGGGACACCTTAGCCCCGTTTTGAGGGAAGGGAAGAAGGTTGGAATTAAATAGGAAAGGTTTTTTTTGGTTTATGGAGTTTAACGTCCCAAAGCGACTCGGGATAAGAGGGACGCCGCAGGGCTCTGGATATTGAAGCGAAAGCTACACTACGCTAGTAGTAGTAGTGGTTTATTAAAATAATAATAAAAAGGAAGGATAAGATTTTTGCTTGCCCCAGCATCTGCCATCGATACTGAAGCACCTGAGCTGGGGCGGCGGAAACGAAGGATAGCAAGCAGAATGGAGAAATGAAATGAAAGAGGTGAGGGGACTTGAAAAGAGGTAATATACAAAAACTATTTACACAATAAGAAAAGTGTACAGGTTGCGCGCGTGAGCAGACGAGGCTGCGAGAGCTGAGCAGACGAGAGCTGAGCAGACGAGGCTCCGTAAGTACTGTGTGTAGCGACGTTCTGTTGTCTGCTAGTGTCGTCCCATAGCGATGCAATGGACCCTTATTTTTGAAACGTCTTTCCCGAGGACTTTGCTGCTCTCCTCATGCAGTTGACGGCGCAACAGGTGGACATTGTCATGAAAAAAGACGAGAACGTCGAAAAGACAAGGTGCTGAGTGGAAAACGAAAACTGAAACAGAAAAACCGTGCTGAGGTCCGATTTCATGCACTGCCAAAGGCTGACTTCCGGACATGCTGCCCAACTTCCGGTGGCTTCACTGCGCCCGATGCGGCATCCAGCCCCTAGTGGAGATCAATGGGTCTCCCATGGAGGAAGGAATGGGGCATAGAGCTACGGAATGGGGTCTCCCCACTGAACCATGGCTAGGTGGCTAGTGGCTAGACTGGGGAGGTGTGAAGATCGCGGCGCTTTCCGTCGGCCGCGCGTGACCCCTCTGCGCACCGATGCCGCCAGGGGGAATGCGGCGCTGCAGCGAGCGGCGCGGTAAGCTCAGCCGCTCAGCCGCGTCGGCCTTGCACACGCCGTTGCAGTTTTAGTCAGTTCAGTTCGTTTCGTCGCCTGTATTGGAGTGTCTATAGCAGCGTCATTTTATACGAGGGCGAGATGCCTTCAACAGCAAAAGTGGCTGCGGGAAAAGTGGAAGTGGCTGTAGGCCATCACAGCTATGCTGAGTGACACCGCGATGCGCGGCTGATATATTACATTGCAGGCTAAGAAAGGTGTTTTGACAGCTCATTGTGAAGCCTGCAGAAGCTCCAGGGACTCCGGAAAAGGGGGGGGGGGGGGGGGGGCGGTTGCCCCCAAGCATTTCTCCGGAGGGGGCAGCGGCCCCTCCCAAGTCTCCTCCTTCTTGCACTCAGATCAGATTTCTCACAAACGCTTCAATTTCAGGACGTTATAAATGTAAAGCACAGTGAGGCTGAGCTCGTTCACTTCATGCCCAGCCTTAAACCAGCAGCAAACCAGGCCTACGGCTTCCTTCTGGGACCAGATGAAACCATTAGAAAGCAGAATCCTATTAAATTTTCATATGAAGGTGGGGGGGGGGGGGGGGGCTTTTGCAAAATTTTATCTACAACACACGAGGTTTCAGTGATTTCCGTTTCTTCGCACTATCCTCATACCCGTAAGCAAATTGAGTGAATCCTCGAGGCAATAAAAACGTACACCTGATGCTGTCAGCGCAACAGAATGCTCAGAACAACCAATTTTTGGCACTTCGCTAATTGACTGTAGAATCTCTGCCACTGCTTCAGCTGAATGCAAGTTTGCTTTCCAGGACGTTGACAAGATCGTAAAATGATACTGACGGTTGTAAAAGGCCCCCAAGGTCCAACTCATTAGTTGCCTCAGCTGGAAGTTCTTTGGGTATATTGCCTTTATCATAGAGACATGCTGTTCTGCTGGGACTCCGGAAGTTTTTTTTTTTTTCGAGAGGGGGCCAGGTCTTTGAATTGTTTAGTTGTTTGTCTGTTTATTCTGTCTTTTATTTAAATGTTTAAATAATTTTATTTGCTTTTTGTTAATATTTTCATATTTTGTTGTTCAAAAGTGTATTTAATTGTTATGCATATAAAACCTGAATTGAAATGGGCAACTTTATATACATGTAAAGATGTACAGATGAGGAGTGATCGACTGCATTAAAAAAGTTTGTTCATACTGCTGGTAATCATGCTCATGAACAGAGTTCAGTCAATTAACAATTTCTGCTGGGACATGATTGGTTTAGGTTACTGAAATTAAACGTTTTAATGGTCCCTGTAGGGCACCCAATGGTGTTTTGCTTGGATCTACTGGTCCCAGAAGGAAGCCTTCTGGTTTTGAGCTGGGGTCTGCTAGTCCCAGAAGGTAGCCAATTCTGGTTTGCTGCTTGTTGAAATGGGGCCTTCAGTTGTAAATAAACTATTTCATGGCCAGATGTGTTGCTTCACTGTCTAGAATCATCGGAAATTGCTTACATGAGCATCAAGATGGCATACATGCTACATGTTCGCAAGCGGCGACAAAAACTGGTTTGTGCGTTGGGGCGCCTTCAGCCAATGCGATTGCAGTTGCGAGGTCCTACGGCACGCATTACAACGTGCTATTCTCGCCGTAGTGGCCGCGTTTCGATGGCGGAGCAACGCACACAGTCAGTGCACGTTAAAGGAACCCAGGTGGTTGAAATCATTCCGAAACCTTCCACTACGGCGTCGCTCACATCCTGGGCAACGTCTCGAAATGTGCATGCACACCCGCCTTGGTGGCTCAGTGGTTAGAGCGCTCGGCTATACTGATCCGGAGTACCCGGTTTCGAACCCGACCGCGGCGGCTGCGTTTTTATAGAGGAAAAACGCTAAGGCGCCCGTGTGCTGTGCGATGTCGGTGCACGTTAAAGATCCCCAGGTGGTCGAAATTACTCCGGAGCCCTCCACTACAGTACCTCTTTATTCCTTTCTTATTTCACTCCCTCTATCCCTCCCCTTACGGCGCGGTTCAGATGTCCGCTGATATATGAGGCAGACACTGCGCCATTTCCTTTCCACAAAAACCAATTATTATTATTATTATTATTATTATTATTATTATTATTATTATTATTATTATTATTATTATTATTATTATTATTATTATTATTATTATTATTATTATTATTATGTGCATGCACAAAACGCGCTTCAGTCCAGCTACGCAATGTAAACTGGGATTGTGAAGCAGCATATTTCACAGGAATAGTGATGCGAGTAAACGAAACATTATTTTATGGTAACGATTCATTTTTGAGACACGCAGAAAACGCGCGGTAAGTGAAACAGGCTCATTTTCGCCTCAGTGGTAAAAATTTAGCCTACGCGCAGCGCCCATTTCGCCTGCATGCCTTACCGGATGGATGGATGGATGGATACGGCTGAACCCTTTACATCGGGTGGTGGCTCAAGCCACCTAGCCATGTCTTGTGAAATTTTACTCCTGTCTTGCTTTTAGCCACCAATCAGATAACCTTCGCTTGGTTACTTCTAACCTCTTAAAATCCACTTTCCCTTCACTATTCCTAAACCCCAATGCCTTGGGTAAGTCAGCCCCGCTGCTTTCCACTGTAGGGTGAAGCCCTTTACAGAAAAGTATCAAGTGTTCAGCCGTTTCCTCCTCCTCTCCGCACCCAACGCACAACGTGTCTATCTCGTGGTACCTGACTCTATACATCTTAGTCCGCAAAACTCCAGTCCTGGCCTCAAACAACAAAGAACTTCCCCTACAATTATCATAGATATTTTCTTTGACAATTTCCTGTTTAAAGGTCCGGTATGTTCCCAGTGCCGATTTCGTCAGCATCCCTGTTTGCCACAAAGCTCTCTCTGTTTAGTTAACCTTTTTCTTAACCGATAATTGCTGATTTGCCCCCTTACTGCTGTCCAGATATTTGCTTGTCAATTTTCTAGTTCGCTTTCTCCATTTCGTGTCAACATTCTTTATATACAGGTATCTGAAAACTTTCCTAGCCCACCGCTTTTCCTCCATCTTTCTCAATCGTTCCTCAAATGCTATCTTACTGCTAGCCTCTCTGCTCTCGAAAGACGCCCATCCCATATCACCCTGTACCCCCTGATTTGGTGTATTGCCATGTGCTCCCAAAGCTAACCTCCCTACTCCCCGTTGCCTAATTTCCAGCCTTTCTTGAACATCTGGCCTCATACACAGGACCGCATTACCGAAGGTCAAGCTAGGGACCATCACCCCTTTCCAGATCCCTCTTACCACCTCATACCTATTGTAATTCCACAGTGCCCCTATTTTTCATGACAGCTGCATTCCTACTAGCTTTATTCATTACATATTTTTCATGCTCTGTCAGATACTCAACACTGTTATTTATCCACACTCCAAGATACTTGTACTCATTCACTACTTTTAGCACGAACTCCTGTATTCTATGCTCGCCGCCCTCTTCATTAAATATCATGACTGCAGATTTTTCCTTACTATACTTGAAGCCTAATCTATCTCCCTCTGTACTGCATATGTCTAACAACTTCTGCAGGTATTCCTTGTTGTCAGCCATTATCACTATATCATCCGCGTATATTAGTCCCGGTAATGTCTGTTTAATCAATTCCCCTTGCTTGAAAAAAGATAGGTTGAAGCCTAGTCCGCTCCCCTCTAGCTTGGTCTCCAACCCTTGCAGGTACAACATGAACCGCGCCTCTTCCGTCAGCGCCGCCACACGGCATCGGCGCGCAGCGGGGCCATGCTTCCCCGGCCGGTTTTCACACCTGCCCACTTTAGCAACCTTACCCTGGCCAATCCCCCGTCGTGGGTATGTGTCATGTGACCATAGAGCTCACGTGGCAACAACAACTTTCGACCACCTGAGAATTTAACGTGCACTGACACTGCACAGCACACAGACGCCTTTGCGTTTCGATACAAATTTTGGCAAGATTTGTTTCGGTGAGGAGGAAGCCTGAATTTATTGTAGCGTTGCTGCCCTGTTGTGCACGCGCATGTGCAAGCGTTCACCAGCATTTTTCGCGTGCTTGTAGTTCTTCCACTGAACGCAGGAGCAGGCGTGGCGCCGCGATTTGCAGCGATCCATAATGTCCGTTTCGGCGAGAAAGGCGGACAAAATGGCTGACGGCGTGGATATTGATTTGTACGCCGACGACCTAGAGCAAGATTTCAACCAGGCAAGCCTCATTTTTGTCTAATCAACTTAGCGGAACGAAAACTTCCATCCTGCAAAGCGCCAAGTCAAAAGATAGCAATGAGCCTCTGCCGCAGTGAACACTGACGCGCAGTTCGTCTCGTCGCGTTCAGTTCTATTGTTTCAACCGGACACCGGGTAGAGAGAGCAAAAGAAAAAAAAAAATTGCTGTGTTAGTGATGGCTGCTTTTCCATGTACTGGCTTGCCGTGCTGGTCTAGATATTTCGTTTTTTTTGTTGTTGTTGCGCCGAAGCTTCAAAACTGCTGAAAAAATGCGCGCTTCGGCGGCAGCCGTTGCTTCTCATGCAAAGATATTGCCGGGCGAATGTGCTCGCCGGTCCTTGAGGCTGTGCATGCTCTCAGCAGCCTTACTCAAAGGGAGTAAAGAAATATGGGGGCACTTGACGTCCAACATCATTGTTGGCGCTCTCAAGTTGATTTGCGCGGTGCCTTCGTTGTGCGTGGCCTTTTTGGCGGTAGAACATGGCGTCGCGTTGGCGGTTCACAGGAAGCGGTACAACAGCTTGTTTTGCGTTTTTATTTTCTGTTCTTACCAGGAGGGTTACAATGAGCACGATGCGAACGTGGATCTGTACGACGACGTCATTGCTGCGCCGTCCAGCGATGGCAACGCAGATGAGGTATGTCCGGCGAGCGCAGTATATTTCGTGCAGCCATGCTTGGCAGCTGTGCCGGTATCCGGGAAATAGAAGGGAGAGAAGAAAAGAAACGTTGGCTTAGCCGATGTTCGGCCGGTTTTCAGCGTTGAGCAAACGTGAGTGGTAAAGGACTCATATTGCAGGCCTAGTTGCCTGCGTTTACTTGAGCCAAACTTAAACAGCCGCATTTACTCGGAAACGGCCTCGGAATACAACCACGCCGCATCCGAGGCGTGTCCAGCAATTTCAGTATCAATCGCCACGACTGGAAGTATTAGGGATGCTCAGTTTGCACAGAAAGCCGCTGATTGCACGTGTATAACTGCGTCTACACATCAACCTAGCAATTTCCGCGTATTTTTTATAACTTTATTGTCCTGACTGCCCCGAATTTAGATTGTCACCTGGAAGATTAGTGTCTCATTATTGGCCTGATTTTTCAATTGAGTGTCACGTTATTCTGCAGACAGTCCTTTGGAGCCGGTGCTTTTTTTTTTACCTGTGAGTAATATTTTTGTGTCACCATGAAGTGAGGGAAGATGGCTCTTCATTGCTAATGCTTCTATATCATCTGATTCGCGTGCACTGGAACCTATAAAAATGTGCCTTCCGATCACATGGGCACTCAGGGACATTAGAACAAACTATCAGCCATGGGGTCCTTGTATGCACTGGCATCTTCCAGCAAAATTGTTGCTGCAATGAAGTATTTTCCATTGCTGTTGAGTTATCTGTATGACTTAATATATAAAAGGTCCTAAAAAGCAAACTGCTTAACGAGTGCACATTCAACTGAAGTATTTTTTGGGGTCAGTAAGGTCTCACTCTACCAGTCAGCTGGAAAAAAAAAGTGCTGAAAAACGTTTTCTACAGGTAACCAACGCGCATCAGTTTTTGGAACTAAAATAGGCTTGTGTATGGCGAGGCTTATTTCTGTCACTGATTTCCTCAACTACAAAAATGTCACAACAGCAATAATTTTCACACGTCTCTTGTTTTCATTATAGCAGGATTCAGCTGCATGCATTGATTGAATACAGCAGCATTGATTGCATTGCAGCAGTCCTGTAATGCCAGTCTCAATGTCTAGTTTTTTTTATATATATTGCATGGAATGCAGCCATTCGACGCAGAGATGTCAGTTCTCTCATAAGCCTTTGGCGGAACGCCTTTCTTCTAGTTCACCTCCCAATCAGGCAGATCTCTGCCGGAATGTTCATGTTGCAAGCCATTGCTCTTGTTTAATATTTTATTGTTGATGCACCTCAAGCCTTGATGGACCTAATCAGGTCTGCAAGGTCAGACCATTTTGGTAGCTTTAGTGTTGACAATGCATTGTTGTCAATGCAGTGAACAAGAAAGAAAAAGATCTGTATCGTAATGTGCTTGTAAACTCTACAAGCAGCCATTTTATGTAATGCTGTTGTAACTAGTCCTAGCTACTGTACTGTAACTCATCTTGCTTGTCCTTCGGCAGAAAATTTTGCAATGTATCGCTGTGTACAGTTGTGCAGTCTCTAGCCAGAAAAACATTTAATGTGTGTGTGCACTTTTTCTAGTATGTGTTCAAATGTATTTGTATTTGCACATACTCAGGATTTGGCTTTGTATTGACGCTTGCTACTTATCAAAAAATGCAAGAGGGGTACTGTAACGAAGTTGCAACTGATATAGTTCCTCTTTTTCAGGTGTCTGGGATTGGCAACCAGTCCCAGGGAAATAGCCATCCTTCAAAGCGTGTCGCTCTGTACATTGGAAACCTGACTTGGGTAAGATGCGAAGGCAAATTCTAGTGAAGATGTTAGCAGTTGATTTAGCAAATTCTGCAGTGCTCTTTATGAGCTGAATATGGCCTAATGTACATTGGTGCTTGAGTTATGCTGTGCTGTATGAACTTCGCTCTTTTTTTAGTAGTGAAACAGTGATTGTTTGCCATGATTGTACTTTGCGTTCAAGTCTTGCTTGCTACTGTTTTGTGACCATAAAAAAAAAAGTGTTTTCCGAGAATATGTCTGACACTGTGTTGTGTGCTTCTACGAGTTAGTAGCCTTTGCTGAATGTGTGCTTAATGCTTTAAACAAATGCAGCAAGCTACAGTCCCTTGAAACCTCTCTGCAATATGGTGAATTATGCAGGGTAGTTGTGAGTAATCTCTGCAGCTTTATTTGATTCTTTTCTAAATTTTGTTTACAATATACTGGTAAACACCTAATACTAAAATTAATTGTTACTGTTTCGTAGAGTCCGATGTAGATTCTATTGGACTAGCATTTTAATCGCTCTATCGTTCTTTTTTTAAGCGATGTTTATTGCCGCAGTCCTTAAAAGGGTATGTAGTGACGGGTGATGAGGGCGCCTAAATAAATAAAAGGGTTAGCTGATCTAATGAAGTCAAGGAGTGAACGGTGGTATGGTCCCCGCAGATCCAAGCAGTATATGAATCGGGATTGTTAGGCAAGAGACCCACTGCCAGCAGGTGGTGAATATCAGCCTCAGCATCAGCCTCAGCCTAGACACCCTGGGCGGGGATATAAACCTTGAACTTGTGTTGTAATATAACTTGTGTGTTGTAAAAAATAACTAGCTGCCTAGCAGCTCCCTGTTATTGCTGAGCATTTGTTTGGTCATGAGAGCATGATCAGCATGGTAGAGGATAGTGTGTTTTCACAGGCATTTTAAGCGTGCTTGAAAAAGGTTGTACCGAGTGCTGCAGGATATGAACATGGCATAGGTAGCGGTTTCCTCTACTCAGAGGTGGTTGACACAGGTGTGTTCATAAAGTAGAACACATACTATAAATTTCCATCATTTTGTTTTCATCAAGATGCATGCGCAAGGTGCTTGTTCGGTGCCATAAGCTCCAAGCATTCATTCTGAGCCTAAACTGTATGAGCAGGGGAAACCCTGAGTGTGGGTAAAACTGGGCCTTGGCTGCTGTGTGCTGGAGAAAGTGTTCTTGGTGCTAGTTTACTCTTTGCCAATGAGACAGTTGCTAGCGTCAGAAAAGGCTGCCTGGGGCTGATGTTTGGTGCCAGACATTACGTGGTGCCTTGTGCCCCATGCCAGTAGCTAATAGGGGCTAGTTTCTGAAGCCTACTTACCTAAAAAATGCCCAGATTGAGCTTTCAGGGTTGTTAAAGGGAATATAAACTCAACGGAGCCCAGTTCAATAATTGGGCAGTGCGTTTAACTTTCGATATATCAGCACTGACAGATGCTTTCATAGTCAGTAAACGCGTTATGTGCTGCAGCTATAAATTTGAGGCATTAAGTGAGGCGTTAAACTCGCTATAGTTGCATACAACTCAAGAAGGAAGCAGCAGCTGCCCCTCGGAGCAGGCTATCCAACTTGTGGCGTTGACCTGTTCACAGAATGCAGTCAGCCGCCTTGCACTTTCCATCACAGTTGTCAGGTGCAGCAGGTGCGAGGCTGTTGACCACGACGTCATGATAGTCAGTGCCCTGGTTGGAGGGTCTTCTTTAAGGGGAACGTGTCGTGTTATATTCAACCGCAGTGAATGTGGTGGCATTGCTAGTGACTTCTTTTTATATATATAAGTTTTAGGTTTTTTGTGCTTAGCATACTGTTTATATGTCACCATAAAGAAACTGCCTCATTCTGGATTCTCTTATTTCGAAACAGTCTTAGCACTATTTCATGGAGCTTAACAGGCATAACAATTCGACTTGTTTGTCAAATTGTCATCATTTGCAGTGTTAAAAAATAGTGTGTGGTGAACATGGGCACATGACGTCTATTTATAAACACTGTGTTTGGCCAACTCAGCATACTTGACATCCTTGATTACCTCTGCATATTTTGTGGAGTTTCTGGCTGGTGTGTTTTGAAAAACAGAAGTTTCCAAAAATGAAAACATGGTTGTCGAGACTACTTACTAGCATACTTCTGGTTGTGATCACAGTTTTTACTAACCAATCCATTCTCTACACTCGTGTTCACTAAAAATTGCATTTCAGTGATAAAATCTACCTGGCCTATGCCTTTTTCTACTCTAAATACAAAATTGATGCTGTCCTCCCATTTTTTTATTACTTAAAAAAAAAAATTGGGAAAATCAGAACTACTCAGTCTTGTTGGTAAACACCCTGTAAAAAAAAGAGAAAAAAAAAAGGTGAGAGATTTTTAACAAAAGGGCTGTGTGCATGAAATGAAAATTGTTACTCTTTCATGCCCATGTGTGAAACTGTACCAGTGTACCAGCAACCCCTGGTTATTTTTGACATTTAGGTTACATAGCATACTAAGATTGGCTCCTAGGTGGCAGATATCACACAACCTGATTCCAATAGTTTTACTCAAACTATAGTCATCTTAAGTGTGAGCCAACAGTAATTGTGGCAGCTGATTCTGTTAAAAGTGTGCCACTTTATTGCTATATCCACCTTGAAGCAGTGTGGGGCTCGTTTATCAGAAAATTGTTTGTAGAACTCTTATAGCATGCAGTTTCCGTTCGCTCTGCAGTTAATATGAGATTAACACCATTTTTGTTACGCCTTCCTGTAATGTGTTAACTCCTTTGTAAAGCTTGTACCTTGGCACTAATACCTAACTTCCTTTTTTCGATCTTGCGAGGTTATCATAAAAGTAGCCTAGGTTCTGCTAATAAACACAATATTCATCGAGCAGCAGACGTGGTCCTTTAAGGGCTGCACTAAAGCTGCAATGAAGCTACAGCGAAACTGGCAATTAGCTATTAATGGTTGTGGCTTGCCGGTAGCCATGATGTAAAGAACCGCTGGCAGATTTCTTGAGTGAGCAGAGCATCGCATAGTCGTCATATTTTAAAAGCTCTGCTTACTTGAAGCAATTATGGTTGCATTGTCACAAGCAAAAGCTACAGGCTTTTAAGTTCTTTTCTTATGAAGTTGGATGGGGGAGAGGGGAATACTGTGGATGGCTCTGTATTGTCCCTTAAGGGTTGCCATGCATTTCTGTTCACAAAATTAAAGTGGTAGTTGCATGCTGATGTAGTAGTGTAAGCTGATGCTTCTGTCAATATGTCTTCGGTTAAAATAGGGAGGGGGCATAAAGTTTGTAAATTTGTTACTTAGTACAGCCTGGTAGTGACATCAGGATATCTTTTGTGTACCTTTGTTGACTGCATGGAATAGTGCACGCACCATTAGTTTCTCGAAGGAACATTGTGCTGCTTTTACGTCTGGATCTGTGTGCTTGCTGAATTGTTGCAACACAGCTGAAAAATATAGTTACATTGTCATGTCATAAATGGCATTTTGCTCTTTAAAGGCCAACTGCAACGAAATCACGACAGTATTCTACGCTTGTTAGAGAACCAGTCCTGTTGTTATAAGCATTTAAAAAGCTCTAGAGCAGATGACGCGTGCACCTGGCGGCGTATCGCACAGTTAAGCAGTTTAGTTGACATGAATAGGTATTGACCACTGAGAACCTTCTCAAGCCAAACCTATCGAAAATAAACAGATTACGGACTCTGTGGATTGATAAGCTGGTGGCTGAAATGCTGCTTGGCTGACCTACTTCGCTACCTTGCAGCAAGCAATGGGCTTTGGGCAGCATACAGCAATTTATTTTCTTCGGCATAGTGTTCTGGTGGGGTCTTTGCCTGGTTTGGACAAAATTAATTGAAACTTCAAGTTGTCTACGGCTATTCTCAATGAAAAAGTTATTGCAAAAGCTGTGCTAGCAGCGGAATCTCTTGTCAGTGAGCGAAGGACGAAAGCAGAGGTCGGAAGACAAGAGGTCGTTCTGGTTGGCGGGCATTCATTAGCAGTGCTGCAAAATCATGCAATCGACATTCGTGACGCTAAAAATACACGATTGTTGCATGTGCCCAATCCCATCTGGGGTTTCTGCGCACAGCAGCGAGTTGCCAAAAAGCCACAACTTCAGCGCCCAAGTGGTTCCGAGTGCACCCATTTTTATATCATTTCCGGCTCTTGGTAATGACAGCCCTTTTTCCAAGTTCATAACGATAGTTTTTGCGAGCAATCCCTGGCACACGCGCTTCTATTATGAATGCCATCCTTTGTTTTTAGTACCATATTTATACGATTGTAGGTCGACTTTTAATTTGAAAAGCCTAAGTGGGGTGGGGCAGGGGTCGACTTGCAATCGAAACCAAATCATGCCGCCATAAATAAAGGCGAGACAAACGACATATCAGGGTTACTACAGCGTGGTTGCATTTTTGCTGTGGGGCTCCGTCGCATCCCTCTTGGTGCTGGCCTTGAGCAGCTGCTCTGTCAGTGCGAAGAACCGGCTCCCCCTCTATGCGCACAGCGGCCAATGGCAGCTATTGATGAGCGGCGAACTGGTACCTCCTCCCCATGCTTGGCTGCTGATGAGCGATGGCGGCCCGATGATGCTATTGAGTTCTACTTTTAAATTCGAAGCTTAAGCGTCTTTTTCTTTTTTAATTTCAACGTCACCACCATTTGGAACTGCAGCGGTGCCGGGGAGTGTCGGTAGCTGACTGAAGAGCCAACGCCGCTCACACATAGTTTCTCTTTTGCATTTGACGACTGCCCACAACATTTTACCAGTTGCTGTCATTTTTTACATTGAATTAAAGAGCAACTGCATGCTGGGCTGCAAGTTTGAAATTTCATAACGGGTGATAGAGGTGTTGGCAGGTGCAGCAAGGCAAAATTTTCGGCTGTTTCACGCGTTTTCATGATTCAGCTGTTTGCAAAGTGTGGGATTTCGCTGGATGCTGACGTTAGAACGATGTGCTGTGGGACCACAGCATCCATCATGACGGCAGTCCAGTGAACATTTCCGTTTTGGAATGTGCTCATGGGTGCGGCCACGCGCGGCTAACAATAAGCGATGCCGGCTGGATAATGTTATCGCGTTCGATTATTAAAGAGGAAGCTTTAGTGTCCTCAAACTTTTTTCTTTTTCTATGCAATATGGGGGGGGGGGGGTCGAATTACAATCGTGTAAATACGGTGCTCTCTTGACGGTCTACTGAAAAGTTTTTTTTTGGTGAAAAAATTTTGTTGCAGTTGGCCTTTAGTGATGGTGAGGGGATAAATCATCACAGTATTATTTAGGCTGCTTGCAGGGAACAGCTTTGAAGACAGGTCTATGCATGCATAAAGCTTTTGTTATGGCATAAAAACCTCGAGGAACATTCGTAGCTCCATCTGGTTAGGCAGATGAGCTGGGTCACGTGAAGTTACTCAAGGTCGCTTTGCACATAACTGGTTGTGTGGCCTGAGCAGAATCCTGTATCTGGTCACCATGGTACTTGTCATGGTAGCATATAACACAAATTTACAATTCCTTAAAGCTAATAAAAAAATTTCAAAGTGACAGTGAATATAACTTAATAACATTATGCTGACGAGCACGAACGTGTAGGCAGTAGTCTTGATTTTTTTTTGTCCCATTTTTGTGGACAAAATCAATGTTTTTCATATTGTTTTCTGTAATATGCTTGGCCAAGTTTGATTAGTGTCTCCAGTCGCGTGCCATGACCCACGTATGATGATATGGATTTTGCATATCATTTTTGCAGTGTTGTCATCCTTTTTGTGTGTACATACATCATTAAAGGACTATCCATTTGGTAGTGGCATTTGCATTCCCTATTACTTTGCTTTGCGTGCGCCTACTGTTGTAGATAGCTCTGTCAGCATGTGTGTTGGCAGGCAGAGCAGGCGGCATAAAACTTCAGCTCTTTCCTTTGTGCAGTCCAAGAGTTCTGTTTGCATTGCTTCTATAAGCGTGGCTCTTCTGAAGACGTGTGTCCATTGCGCTGTGAACTTCCTATTTGATGGCACAATGCACACTGCTCTTCAGCAGTTCTGCACTGCTTCTGAAGGAGGCAGAATAGACGTTTGCACTTGACCACAAAACTTTACAGACCATGTCAGCACATGCCCAGTTGGCATGCACATAAGCGCACGCCTGTTGTTGCAACATCCACTTGGAGGGAAGCTCGTATTTTTGTGCTGGCATTACGGTGCTTCTGCTCAGTAGCGTCAGACCTTTATGGGTGTGCCGGGCAGGTGCTGCTGCTTCCGGAGTTCGTGCAGGACACACTTTGACCTGTCGAACGGGTTGGTTCGCATCAAGCACTGCTATCTTTGAGCTTCATCTTTCACTTTACTGATGGCGTTCCGCACCTTACTTGGAAAGCATACACATTTCTTTTGTGCTCATTTTCACTGAGGCTTTTCTGGATTAAATTTCGCATATTGGTACTTGTAAAGATCTGTATGAAAAAGACAACTGAAAATTTTTGTGAAGATCATGCATCCTGTGCTTTGCATATCAAAAAATATTTTCATGCCAGTAAATAGTCTTCAGTGCGTATTCAGCATGTGATTGTTTGCCTTCCCTTCTACAAGGAAAGTTCTGTTCACTGTTTATTTTTTTTTGCTGCTTACTTATTACTCACTTTACTGCTTATTAAAGCAGCCAGTTAGAGTGCAGCTTGCAAGATCCTGCAAAAATTAAGCCTGAATGATTTCTGAAATTGCCATAGCAGTCTGCAGGAGGTCGTGAACTGAGCAGAAAATAATTCTTGAAGATAGCAGTGCCTGTCACTTCGTCATGGTAAAAAAAAAGTGTAATGCCAGATTTGAAACAATGCCTGGAAGTGACATCGGAAATTAAGGAGTGTCAGGCAGAACTGAGCAAGCCGAAAAGTTGCACTTCCACTGAACGCATGCCTTGGCAGCAGGCCCTGTTCTTGGAAGTGGCACAGTGATAACATTCAGTGTGTGCCTATATGGTGTGTAATCTTTTGGGGCTGACTGTAATCTCAAGGTTGTTGGTCCAGGAAATGCGTTTTCCTAGTGCTTCATTCCAATCCCATTCGTGATTAATAGACCAAGACATTTGTTCTCGCTCAACCAATGGGGAGCTGAAATCCCTACACTATTTGCTTGTTAACACTGTGATATCAACAGACTGGTACATAGCGGCTATGTTATCGTAACACAAATGGCAAAACAAAGGCAAGAAATAGTTATGGGGAAAATGTACAAACAAATTATGTGGATTTGTGTCAGAATATCACTACACATCTTGTGTTGTTACATTATCTTAAAGTTCATTCTTTTCAGTGAATTTCCTTGGGAGAACAAGTATGTGCAGCAGTTACTTCTTGTTATTGTATGTTGCTGTCTTGTGACATAGACAGCCATAGTCAATGTCCACTGGCGGAGTGGACATTGACAGGTTGGGAAGAGGGTGAGGGCGAGTGAAATTTCTGATGGCAATAGAAGGCAAGTGAAATATTGTGCAATGAAATCATTAACAGAACTATGTTCAAGACAACAATGTAGCAAGAGTGCATGCAAAGACTTAAACTGCACGGCGAGAATGGGTAATGGTGAGACAGTTAAGTTACACTCTAAGCATCCAGTATATATTGCATGTTCGGTCTCTGTGAGTTGACAGTTGTTGTGTTAACGATTAGAACATTCATTGCATCTTTTTCGAAATATTAGGCAGCCACCAATATGTGCGGCCTAAGTTCTTTCAGGTGTGAACTTGTGAGAGTTTGTTGGTTTCATTAATTATCGTCTCTTCCTGAACGCAGGCACATGAAGGCTGCCGTTGTATAACGACCATTCCAGGCTGTCTAAATTTTTTTAATGTGATGTCTGGTGGCGGATTCTGTGGCTGATGTCGCATTTTACATGGCTGTTTGACCAGCAGAAGACCTCTCGGAAGAACATTTTGCAGTTCACCTGTGAACAGCTGGATTGGAGTGTAGCATAGCTTTGGTGGTGCACTGCACTGATGTCACAAACCTGTATGCTCCTTGTAACCATTTACATAATGTCACGCCCATCTCGTAAAATGTCAAGTGGCTCTTATGCCACTTTCAGTGTGTTTAGACAGCAAGAGTTGACCTGTAGGACATTGATCTTACATGAACCGTCATGACATTGCAAGGCGTTTAAAAATCAGCTTACCTGGCAATAGGGTGTTGGTACCTGCGATCTGCATGTCACAAGAATTCAATTTCATTTTGCGGCTTGCTTAGAAAGGTTTGCTGTGTGCTTGCTCTCGTGATATATAACGGCCCTCCCATTAATGATGGCGAGAGAGTTCTGCAAGTTTTGTGTTTGTGTGGCCACTGCGTCCATAACGGTTTGGGTGCGACACGTTGTAGCTTTTAGGTTTTAATGGCAAACATGCTCGCAACACTGTTTCCAGTGTTTCTGTGATGCACAGCATTTTCTGCACCTTTTATTTGGATTTGCTTATATACTTCAGAGCTTTGCCAGTGGCTGTCATGCCCCTCATGTAATAACCCCAACTGGGGCATTTGAGGTATCGGTACATAAATAACTAAACACTTTGTACATGGTATGCTCCTGTGTTTATCAAGATATGTGCATTATAAGATGGTGAATTATAATAATTAGTGAGCTTCTCAGTCATGATGCAACTTTTTTTTTTGTCACTCTTTTTCACTCTGCATACGGCATTTACGGAGTGCCAAGCATGCTGTCCCTGTGTTGAGTGTTGTAACCAATTTCCTAACAGGTGGAAACTTCGAGATGGGCGTTGTTAAATAAAGAGGCATGCATTAAAATGCCCAATGTGAGGTTCATCAGCACTGGCAGTGCCCTTGAGTATGTTGTGTGACATTTTGCTGCATATACTTTTTTTTTGCTTGTGTGAAAACAACATTGACGGAACTGCCTTTGCCTTGTGGGACAAGGACTGTGCACTGTCGTTCATGTGTGTCATGCTATGGTGAACCTTTCACGCCCACTCTCTCTGCTTTTGAGAAGGTTTGTCACAGCGCATGGGAGACCACCGGTGTGCGTGCACAGACCGGCGCACGGTTGTCCTCCTGCAGTGCCTCTGACCCTTACTGCTTGACCACCATTTCTAGTGGACAACGGACCAAGACGTCACCGACGCCATAAGCGCCGTTGGGGTCAACGATGTGTTAGACATCAAGTTTTTTGAGAACAGAGCCAATGGCCAGTCAAAGGGGTAAGATTTTTTTTTCCAATGTGCCAAAAGAAAAAGTTCCGCACCCTCTCTGGAACTTGTTGCTGTGTAGTGTGCTGCTGCTGTTTCTTCTTCTTTCCTGTGGACTGTACACCCTGCCATCTCCGAATTTTTCTCACGCAGAGAAGTTTAGCCGACGTTACGCTTCGGCCGCACGTGCGTCGGGAGCCTCCTGTTCGGTTCACTACTCGCATTTTGTTTGTCTCGCGGACGGTGACTTGTAATGTGGTGGACAAATCTCCAAGAGCTGCGCCAAGTGTTTTCAAATTGAGGAAAACCGTTCAAGATTGGCTGTCGTGTAACGTGTGAAATCCGAGTGAAACGTTTCTTGCAACGTGAGGCAGTGCAAAGGCTGTATTGTCAACGGTTTACATAAATTGGCATGCAGTGTTTCAAAATACAGAAGGCTTTTTTTTTTTTGTTGAATTTCTTCAGCAGCCAGACAGTTCTTGTTTTCCTTTGTGCATGTTTCAACTGATGCCAAAGACTGACAAATTGTAGCAAAACGACTGTAATTCCAGACTGTGTTTGAGTTTTTGGTGCTGCCGGCCTTGTAACTGATGCAGCATATAGCGCCTTTGTTTCGGCTGTTTTATTTGCAAACATGCAAACATTGTCATTCCTATTTAACGTGGCAGGCTTTTACATTTCCTTTTTCTTCTGAAATTGCTTTTTTTTTTCTTGTTGTGCACCCTTTCTAGTTGCTGTGCATCCATAACATTGAACTTTGTACTGTAGGGCATCTAGCCAAAGAATGAAATGTCTCCTTCATTTATTTGTGAAATTGACCAACCTTTGTGATACCTCCCATATTCCTAATAATGTCTGTACTCTTGGCCATTTCATTGGCTGGTGGACTTAGAGGCCATTTTACGTATTTGCCAACAGATTGAGTGGAGATACTCAGCAGAGCACTTATATTGATTAAAGAGAAGTTCTTGTTTATATTATACCCGTCACAAAGCCTTCGACAGTCTGATTACATTTTAGTATTTTTCTCGTGTGCGTGCTTGTGCCTGTGTGTGTGTGTGTGTGTAGAGCATGCTGCAGATTGTGCACTTGATGTGCCTTCTGTTGCCATGGCGTATTGGTCTAATCACTAACTACAGAGGCCATTTGCTGGAACAGATGTGCTCGAGGGTTAAAATATAGCATAGTTTTAACTGGGCCAGAAGCTTCCCTGTGGGTGCTCAGAATTCATGAAGTGTTAAAAGTTTAAAGTATGCACTTATGTTAGTGCACACTGAATAGCAATAGCAGACATCGTTTTGAGGAGACTGGAATTGTTCCTGCTGAAGGCCTTGCACAGTGTGTGACACTGGCACAATTTGAAGGAAAGTCATGCTAGTTGCAAGGTGGTGGCAGTGGTTATGCTGCTGCTTGGCTTTTTTTGCTGGCTGGACTACCTGCAAGGCTGTACTAGTCAGCCTAAAACAGATCTTCAGAGAAAGATGCATCTAGGCTGTGTCGTATATGAAGGAATAAAATCTGATGCTCGAGCTTAGAGAGGCATTGCACATGACTAAGAATAGTCAGATTTGAGATTTTGTGGTGTGTGGCCACAGTGCCTCACTGCCAGGTCTAAACTGATCTCCAGAAGAAGGTGCATTTAGATTGCATCGTACTCAAAGAAATAGTCTGATGCTGGAACTGCTACAGGTTAACAGCTAAGCCTAATCAGATTGAGTGTTTGTGGGCTGGTATGACCAACCAAATGGCTATCTGCTGAGCCTAAATTGGCATCCAGAAAAGTGGGTATCTGAATTTCTCATTTGACAACAAAAAAAAAAACCTTGCAGGAAACTAGGAAGCTGTTGCATACGACTAAGTCAACTTGAGCTTTGTAGTGAACCTCAACAATTTCGCTTAGCAGTAAGGTTTAGAGCCGAGTGATTTATGGCACAGTTCTGATTGGCATGTCTGCTGTAAGAAGGCGATCACTGGCATAGCGAGCATGCTTATTTAACTGCATTAACACAGTTTATCGGGCAGGTTGGTGAAAGTTCATTTTTTACAAGAGCGCAAGTAGGACAAACTCAGCACAAAAAAAAGAGAAACAACAAGCGATGCTGCTAAAAATGCTTATGTGGGCTGCCTGTAGTACAAGCAAAGCATTGTATTTTATGGTGGAATTGTTAATAGAAAAACAATTACTTGAGACTTTGCTGTTGCCTTCTATTGCCTCACATACAATTTGAGATATGCATTAGAGAGGAAGTGATCTCAAGGATTTTTTGAGGGCGCCTTTTTTTTTCTTTAATTGGGTTAGCTTACGACCTGCGTACATTTGTTCCAGCCAATGGTTGTTGGTCACACTCCTGAAATCTTTGTGACTAAACAGGTGTCTTTAATCTTTGTGCCTTCTGACGCGTCAGGAGGCACGGTATTTAATTGCTGTGTCAAAATCGGTGTCCAGTTCTGTCATCAACGCAGCATGTGCTACCGTATAGTATAATTTACAAGCTGCATACCACCCTGGTAACGCTGAGGCCTGCACTGTTACCATACCAATTTAGAGGGATTGGTGCTAGTCTGTTCGAATTGCAACAGAACAGTGCCATGTCAGTCAGGCATGTTGCTAATATATTGCTTATGTAGCAGCAATATTTGCTGCAGCTCACTAGTCAGTACTTCTGTATATTGTTGGAAGCTGAAAACGTGCATGTGGACTTCTTTATTTGTTTGGAGTTATTTCACTCAAAACAGTGTGCATACAGATGTGCTGTTTATGGGAGCAACATTCCGGGCAACTCTGCTGTTCATGTTATTTGACGTGAATTAAATGCCATTTTGTTCTTGCTGGACTGAAATAACGTGCGATTGAGCAGTTAATGCCTTGAACTTCGTCTGAGCCATTCCTGTGCTTTCCTTTTTGTGTTCTCTTTGTGTTAAGGCTAGGAGACCTGTTAACATACTTTTTCGCTCTAACGTGCTGCATTTGTGAGCTCCAAGCATTGGGAGCTGTAACTCCCAGAAGTTTCTCTGTACCGTGGCATCGTTTTGATTCTTGTAGCATGTTCACAGAGGACTCTTCCAAGAATGGAAACACAAAAACCTTGAAGCATTGTAATGACCTTCGCTTGTGTATGTGAACAAAACATAGCACAGTTATGGCACTTGCTCCAGCGGTTGTCAAGCAGTGCTTTCTTGCGTGCTTGCTTTTCTTTGTTTTTGCCTGTGTAAAAAAAAACGGTGCATCCTTGTTTTGATTTTTCTGCGACTATGCCGCAAGGTGGTGTGGTCTTGGTGGCCTTCCCTGTAACATTTAGTTCATGTGTAGTAAAAAAAGAATGCTTGGTTTGGCCAGATTCTGCATTGTGACTTTGGGGTCGGATAGTGCGGTCCGAGCTGTCATGGAAAAGCTGCCTAAAAAGTAAGTACAAGTTTTTCCCGCTGGGGTAACTTCATTTGTGGGGACAGCTCGCTCTTATTCTGCTCTATGGTTCAGTAGGCATTGTTGATGGGAGCTGATGGGTGTGCTTCAGCAGGTGGTTACATGCCGATTGTTATCTTTAGTTTTCGATGCGGCACTTTTTGTCAGTTTTAGACTAGCGCATAAGAAATGCATCAGTGGGCTGGTGATGGGATTTGTTGTGATAGGGGAAAGGAATAAAGACGCCAATCGCTGCATACCATGGAACTCGTTACCACACCACTATTGACTGGCTTGATAGTGTTGAACCTGGTCCTGGGTTTATTTTGGAGGTGTCAAAATGTACATGACTTGGTCTTAGGTGCATTCTCTTGCTCCAAATAACTTCAAACACTGCTGCCTTGGATGACGTTAGTTGCCTAGAAGCACCCATCCCTTTTAGGTCCAACAGGCACCCATTCCTAGTTTCAAGAGTTAATATAGATTTTAAGTATTGCTTTAGTTCTTGTTTGCTCCACCAATTATTGCTCCAACGATGGGCGCAGACTGCAGTGGATATGTGTCCCGATGCTAAACAACTGCATCGGTTTTCGTGTAAGATGGCATAGTAGTGAATTTCAGTTGGCAGATATTTGGGGCTTAACCTGGGTATTTAGCACTAACCAGCCATGGTTGCGCAGTGGCTTTGATGTTCAGCTCCTGATTCCAAGGTCATAGATTTTATCCCAGCTGCAGCGGCCGTATTTCAACAGGGGCGGAATACAAAAACCACCCGTGTGCTGTGCAGTGCTTGCGCATTTTAACGAACCCCTTCCAAGTGGTCTAAATTAATCCTTAGCCTTCTCCTACGACTTCCCTTGTAGCCCATGTGTTGCTTCAGGTCATAAAGCTCCAAATACCGTAGCACTTTTCATTATCTCGTATCAGCATAAAAATTTCTGCTTGGCCTCCAGGCAGTGTGTTAAGGAGGGGTTAAGGCCTTTATCAGTTGCTGTGGTGGTCTAATGCCTGCACTATGCACAGAAGCTATTTTTAGAGGTGTCGGTGTATGTGCTTGTACTTGAAATGATGCCATGCTTCACTTGTTCTGATTTTTTGTTTGTTCCATTCCCCCCACTTCCCATCCCTTTTCCTGCAATAGGGAACTTCATGGTCAGAACCCAGTGGTTACGACGTGCAGTCGTCAGCATTTGAATCACTTCGAAATGCAAAGCCGCAAGCCCAGCCAATGTACGCTCTATTCAGATTTTTGCGTGTGTGTGGTGGCGTAAACTTTATTCAGGTGCTTCCAGAGCTGATCATTTTTTTTTTTTTTTTTACTCTGGCTTCTGTACTGAAAGACAGTTTAGTAGCCAGCCATGGATTCTCTCTGGCAAAGCTTGCACATGATGTCGGCTCTATGGAATAAATGTAATTTACCTTCTTATTTCGATCCATAACAAACAATTTTGTTCTTATATAGTATATCCAGATCTCAGTCAAGTCATTTCTTTAGTTTTGTGATGCAAATCATGAATGGTTGGTTTTTTAGAAGCAGCCGCCGCAGTGGCTGAGTGGTTATAGTGCTCGGCTGCTGACCCAAAAGACGGGCTCGATCCTGCCGCAGTGGTCGCATTTCAGTGGAGGCGAAATGGTAGAGGCCCGTTTACTGTGCGACGTCGCTGCACGTTAAGACTCCAGGTAGTCGGAATTTCCAGAGCCCTTCATTATGGCATTCCTCATAGCCTGAGTCGCTTTGGGACATTAAACTCCCAAGAACCTACTTGTAGAACAACAATGGAAGGAAAAGATGTTAGCCGCGGCATCTGCCATAGCACCTGAGCTGCGACTAGCGGGAATAAAAGGACAGGGAGGGGAAAAGAAATAGAGAGCAATAGTAAGAAAGGATAGGGGTAGGGGGTGATATACACTATGTACAAATACACATGGAAATAAGGGGGGGGGGGGGGGGTGCTATGCCGCCCGCACATGATAGTTAAAAAATTGCCTACCCAATGAACCGCCTGATATGTCTGTCTGGCATGAGACAGTCGATTATTACCACGTCAAGGCACAGTTCGAACAAATTAAAGCACTTCGTTTGTGTTCGTTCTTGTGCCAACCCGTCTCTGTACTGTTTTGTACTTGTTTGCCATGAGCCAGCTGGTCCAGATTTGCACTTGTCTGAATCCCGTATTGAAAATTGCCAGTTTCCGGTACGCGCATTCAGGCTGCGCAAGGGTCGTTCACGTCCTGTCCATAGACACTGCCGGTTGGCCTCACGATCTGTACATAGCTTGGTTCCTTCATGTGCAGGTGTACGTACGCGTCGCGCTGCGAGCGCCGGGCCTTGTCTCCGCTTTAGTTTGCTTTTAGCCCTAACGCTAGCCTTGCGGAATCTTGTACGCTGCGGCGACTACGGAGTTTTGCGGCGAAGGGACGGCGAAAACCACGCGAAATTGCCGATGGCAGCACAATGCACTGCAAACGTGAACTGCATGACAACTGTGGCGCGAACACGCCAAAAACTCGTATTCTGGTTGGCTGCTACGCGCCTGCCGCCTACATAATGCGAAAGCCGATTCGTCATTGGCCGGCACGCGCCTGCAGGTCTGTGCGAGAAAGCTAACCGCTGCAGATGCGTTGAGGGAAAGCCAGCTTCTTGAGTCGACTGCCATGGTTCGAAGTTAGGGCTATCGGCT
The DNA here is from genome assembly GCF_052857255.1 of Amblyomma americanum. Lineage (NCBI taxonomy): Eukaryota > Metazoa > Arthropoda > Arachnida > Ixodida > Ixodidae > Amblyomma > Amblyomma americanum. The sequence goes on from NC_135500.1 coordinate 154,045,080, forward strand.
GTGACGGCTAATCATTGTGCGGTGTAGCTGTAGCTTTCGTTATATGTTCTCGTTGTAGCTACAGTGCTCGGAAATTGTTCGATATACAGAATAATTTGATCTAACGAAGTTCAGTATAATCAGGTTCAACTGTATTTGGCGCAGAGATGTATTTGCACACCTCTGTTCAGAATCTTTTTAAACAAGCAAGGTCATATTTGTCAAGAGGTAATGTATTGGAAGCCTCTAAAGCTACAAGCTTAGTGCGACGTCCATTGAAAATGCCTTTATATCTCGGAAAAGATGTGTTGTCTAGGAGGGCTAATCATATTGTGAAAAAGGGAATTAAAAAAAATGTTGGTAATATGTGGCAATGCTTAAAGGCCACACTTGGAGAAATTTCATGTGCAGCTTAAGAAAAATTGTGTGCATCCTAGTTGCAGAGGTGGGTACTTTCCAAAATCATCTTTGCTTGATTGAGCTGTGGTTAATTTATGCTGCTACTTTTGATATTGAGAAAGAGTGACTGATGCTTTCATTGTTTCTTCCACATTTGCTCTTTGCGTAGCTTCGTCACAGTCGCGGGAGTATGACGAGTTCTACCGTGGAGAACGCCGCATGGATCGGTACATGGGAAAGTACGATCGCAACTCAGGTACTTATCGCCCTCCTCCTTTCTGTTCTCTGTGGCTTTTTGTGACATTTCTGTGACTGCTGCTCTGGCTCTCTTGGTTTCACCTCGCTCTGAGCCCCATTTCTTTCTTTTTTCTGCCTCGTGTAGGTGGCTATGAAGGCAAAGGGCGAGGTGAACGTAAGTTGCTCCTGTTACTCTTGTGAGTCCTCTGTGAGTACTTGTGCTGGAAAGAATTTTCTTGTTGTGAGTGGGTCAGATCTGAAACTTTGCATGTTCAACCAAATGAGCTTTCCCTTTGTTTTTGTTGCTATGACAGTGTGTGACTGTCGTGGTGACACAGACACTCTGCGAAAAACTCCTTCGGTTGTCTACTGCATGGCCCTAAGACAGAAAGGCTTTTGTTTTTGAAGCATTCATTAGGGTTTACGAAATTCAGAAACGGTATATTCTTTTTTTTTTTTTCCTTTACTAAATTCAGAAAGGGTTCTGTTTTTTTTTTTTTTTTCCTCTACTAAAAGATTGGCTTAGAGTTGGGCACATATCAGGCCAGTCATAGGTGTAGCTTTGGAGTGGGCTTCCTGTCAGCAGTGTGCTTACTTGCTGCAGTGGTGGGACAAGTTCTCTATAAGCAATCCTGTACGTGTTATAACCTGTATTGGATGCTTTGATTGTCTGAGAATTTTGTTTAAGGGGCTTTTGCCCATGCGTTAGCTGCTACCAACTGCCACGAAATGAAACATAAAGCCACAGATGCATGAAAACTGCATCATCTATGTGCCTGCCTACTCATTTTTTGTGTGTGCAGCATTACAGTGATTCATGTTTAATGCGGCCTGGGAGGTGGCTTTATCAATTGTTTCTGTGCTTTAACCAGGTGACCCATACCATTTGGGCGGTGGCGACCGGGGTCCTCCCTCTGGACGGCTGGGGCCCCGAGGCCCCTCTCCACAGGGCCGCTCTGAGAGAAGCCGCCCCTTCCCTAACCAGGGGCGCATGCCCCCCGTGGGGCCACCGCTAATTGGGCAGGCCCCTCCACCACCGCAATACACCCCAGGTAACCAAGTCCCACATTGTGTTCGGTTCTATGGAGGATATTTTGGCATGTGAGTGTTGTTTGGAGGAGGTTAGATGATGGTTTGGGAAATGGCAGGCATTTGGTCATGAAGCAACTTAGTATTACTAACACTGTACAGACCTCTATTTCCTGAAATAAAGTCTCGGACATAATCTACCAAAGCAAACGCACATAACAGGGACGAACGTTGTGCTTGCAACTACAGTGAAACTCCATTATGCGTCCCCCGTCCGTGTGATGAACTCTATTTTACAAAAGCTTAGCACGGGTCCAGTGAACCCTCAATGGAGATAATGTATTCAGTTCCGATTTTACGACACAAAATTGTACACTCCTTGCTTCATACAATGGTCAGCGGGAACCGTCCAATATGGGAGAGGCTGGTGGAGAACTTCATTGGCAGGTGTCACATCTTTCCGGGCCTTTCCAAATCGGGATTAATGCAGGGGCTTGCATGAAACGATGTGATTGGGTGCACGACTGCCTGCAGTGGAAGTTCTGCCAACAGCTCAGACTGCGTGTGCAAGCCGTGGCCGTCAATTTGAGGCGACTCTTGCTTGGCACGAATTTCTGCTTGCTTCACTGGCGAAGGCATAAGGAAGTCAATTATGCCTTCATTTCAGCATGAAGTTGTTGTGCTGGCAGTAACCAGTAACAAGATTAGACGCTTCTATTATCAGTGGTGGCTAGTTTGAAAACACCTTCTGCTGCAGCCTCAGTGTGGAGAGGTTAGGCCTGGTGACACGAGCGAGCCGTGGTGAGTGTTGGACGTTTAGAGTGGGGCGTGCACAAATGTGGACATGCAGATGTGGTGCAGAGAGAGGTTGGAACGCAAGAAAAACTTCAAGTTCTTGCTTCAATGTCGGCAACGACATGAAAGCTGGATTTTCTCACGCTGACGACAGTGCAGTCGCACCAGTCGACATCGAGCCGGGCTTCGTTATCGTCAACTTGAACTCCGTGAACGCGATGATGTCGTGCGTAAAGCACAAAGTATGTGGCGGTAACGTCGTTGTAGTCAGAGGCGAGGAGAATATGGTCTTGCCATCAAGATTGTTATCAGGTGTGCTTGCTGCGGTGATGTTGCATCACCATGGAGTTTGCCCCGCGTGAATGACAACCAGAAGGCCAACCCTTTCATTGTACATTCTTGCTGCGCGCGTGATGCAAGCCACTGGGAATCGGAAAACGGCATTAAACAACGTTTTTTCCGCGATGAACATTTCCCACCGCGGCTTTCACATGGCAGAGGTATGTGAAGACGAAGTTGGCGCCCGCGGCAGCTCTTGCTGCCGAGAAGTAGATGCCTCGGGCGCACGCCATCAGTTCGGGAGCTCTACGATGACTTGAAGCTTGGGAATCCCGGAAACATTGCCGTGTCATACGATGGTTTCTGGATGACATGAAGCTTGGGAATCCCGGAAACATTGCCGTGTCATACGATGGTTTCTGGATGACATGCGGCCACTCGTCGCACATTGGCATCAGCACGGTCATCAAGCTCTTCACGGGGCTAGTTCTCGGTTCTGTTGTTCTCAGCAACTTCTGTGCTGGTTATGAGCGTGGGCCAAAGGGAGATGAGCTGACGTACAAGGCCTGGAAGGAGAGCCACGCCTGCCAGAAAAACACCACTAAGAAGGCCGGTGAAATGGAACTTGAAGCCGCCCTCATTCTTTTTCAGAGGTCGCTACAACGACATAACCTGAGGTACACGACCCTACTCTCAGATGGTGACAGCCGTGCTTTTCTTGCACTGCGGGAAGCCAAAGTGTATGGGTACATTTCGGTGGAAAAAAAGAAGACCGTATCAACCACGTACAGAAACGGATGGGCACAAGCTTGCGAAACCTCATCACAAAACATAAAGGACCTGGATTAGAGAGCCTTGGCGGCAAAGGCAAACTGACCGCTGACCTAGTTGCAAAGCTAACGTGGTACTATGGCTGGGCCCTGAAGACTCACAAGGGTGATGTGCAGGGAATGAAGAAAGCAGTGATGGCCACCTATCATCGACCTGGTTTCAGACCACAGCCATTGCCCACCAGGACCGAGCTCATGGTGCCACCAAAATGTAGGAAGCGCTGAGGGCGAGACAGCTCCTAAGCACCGCTACAATCTGCCTCCATACGTCTGTGAGGCCCTGTTGCCCATTTATGAGCGCCTTTCTGGTGAGAAACTTCTTGAGCGGTGCCAAAGGGGCTTTACTCAGAACAGCAATGAGTCCCTTCACTCCTTGATATGGGCATTGGCTCCAAAGGAAAAGCATGCCTCACTGTTCACTGTACAAGCTGCAGTAGCTGGGGCTGTGATGACATTCAATGCTGACTTTGTGAAGACATCCACAGCAATACTGAAAGAGCTGCACCTCAACTCTGGAGCGCTGAGCATTAAGCGCATGGCAGAGAAAGACCACCGCTGAGCAGTGGCATCTGCAAAAAGCGCAAGACCACTTTGGACATGCAGCATGCTTTCAAAAAGCGCCATTTGGGCGGCCATAGTCGACTCACTACATTCCTGGTGGCTTTTAATTACATGGGATGTAAAATATGGCGCTATTTTTTCTCCACTTTTGATTAAAAGTGAATTTATTACTTTTTATAATTTTCTCAAAATGCCCATTTTTGACTTCTTTCTAATTTGTGGACACGATATCTCGGCCTTCGAGGCAGGTAGAACCATAATTTTTGTTGTGGAATGTAGCTAAGAGTGCAGAGCACACAATGTTAGTTGCAGATTTTGGAATTTGGGTTTTAAAATTTACCAGTACTGCTCTATATCAGATAATAGGGTACCCATATTTTGAACAGTGAACTTTGGATTGCTCTAGCGTCGCTAATATTTGTTAAATCAAAAAAGTACTTATAACATTGTATTCCCTATGCTTTCTAGTACCTAGCCATATGTTAATATCAATTTCTGTAGTGTGGTTATTTTTTCATTGTTTCTTCAAATTATGAACCATTAGTTCCATAAGTAATTGACCTATTGAAAAACAAATTAGATATTTGAAACCAGTGCAAGAAACTGAATAAGACTGGCGAATTCAATCAAATTTGGCCAGAAAATAAAAAAAGCTTCAAAAGCCATGACCCCCCTTAAAAGCGACGTTCGTTGCTCGAAATACCGAATTTTCCTCTGCCTGTTGTCTCAGAATGACTGCTTTTATCTGTTTTTTAAGTCATGAACTCCAGAATAATTGCCTGAAGCTTACATTCTCACAGCTAAACACTTATTCATGTCTAACGATCAGTTATAAAAGGCAAGCAAATGTAGGTAATAGTGTTTACGTAATAGGTTTAATGGGGGGAAGAGGGTCTTGGAGAAAAAACTTTTAATATTGGACTTTGCAAAATGGAAACCTCAGCTTTTATGTATTTAGTGTGCTGATTTCAAATATGGTGTTCATTTTTGCGTATATTATGTCATTGCTTATTAATTCAAGAATTTCGGTCAAATTATTCTGACAACTTCTTTGAAAAAATTGGCTACTCAGATTCGGATAAATTTTATCCCAGTGGATTCTACTATTATTAAGGCTTGCATAAAGGGTACTTTCATTGTTCTAGCCCTTCTGCAACCAAAGTTACAATGTCCTGAAGTTCACATAAAAGTGGCAAGGAAAAAGGTGATTTTTCTTTATGCTGTTTAATATTTTCACATTTTATTAAGAGTGGTGTTAATCGTTTTATTGCAAGCTCCAATCATTCAGCTTTCAAATAAAGCAAGGGTGGTGAAAATCGTTCGAACCGAAGCCGGGAAAAGCTTGTCAGCAGTGTGTAGGGTGGGGCAGAAAATGAAACAGAAAAATGCAAAAAACGACGTGAAACGTTTTGAAGCTGTGTAAGCACATTACCGTGCTTTATTTTCCGACACAAACAGCTTAGAAGGTCCCTGCTGAATAGTCTGAATCACATTTTTGCCGTTGCTGCCACTTAGCAAGCTGCAAAAATGAGGTCAAGGGTTCACACTGTATTGTGTAGCAGTCTGTCTATCGCCACCAAATCTACGACCACGTCGGTAGCTCCACAGGCAACGGCGGGTTGGCGTCTACATGCTCGTTCGCTAGCGTCCAAATCTTGCGCTAGGTTGCAGAAATTGCTGCCAAAGTGGTGATTTTATCATCGGTGTGCTTCGCAATTCCTCGTGATCAGCACTGGGTAGAAACGTGTCTACTCTGACCCGCTGCTGCCAATCTCGCTTGAGTCCGTGATTTGTGCCGTATCGAAGGTGGACAGCGAAGCTGGTAAAGAAGCACTTATCATGACCGCCGAATTGCACTGCTGTGCTTCATCGTTTCCTCTTCCGATCAGTGGTTGTGAAGCAAAAGCTTTGTTCGATTCAGCCTTCGTTCTCTGCACTGCTGGCACTGGTTCACGGTGCGCTGCACCAAAGCCCTCGATTCACAGCGCCCCCTGCACCACTGTCCACGATTGATTTGGGTGCAGCCGTGGTGTCGCTGTAGTGCAATGAACCTTGGCACCGTCCGCGAAGGAGGTGCAAGAAAGTTGTGCGTGTTGACGGCCTTAGCAGACGACGTTTGCAGCCGACGATCGCAATGCTTGTCAATATCGATGGACAACTTACGGAAGTTTTCCCCGTCGCCGACGAATCCGGCGTCGTTTTCTGTGAGAATGGCGGAAAAATCTACTCAACACGAGGTAGCTGTTCTGAGTTTTAGCTGCGAAGCATTGTGACAGGCCGCCCATGTGCATGCGTGAGTTCACATGATTTTTTCTTTTTCAGACGGGGCAACAACTGTTTTGCCCACACGATGACATCTTCACTGATGTCGAATAGGAAGTGCAGAACTCTTTTTCAGGCACAACGAAACCGGTGACTCGGACACATCGAACGCGTCGGCGATCCTACACATGCTGTTCTGCGGGCCCAGGTAGCTGAGAACAATGAGGCATGACTTCTCGGCGGGAATTTGTGGGCCCTCCCTCGAGGCGTCAGAAAATGCACAGATACCTCGAAGCGCTCTGAAAGGTCCTCAAATGTCTCTCGTGACAGCCTGAATAGTCTCACGAATCCAAAGCTGAAATATCTAGCTACAACGCTTTCGTAGTAATTGGGAATTTGGTTGCGGTCTGTCCGAACCAACTACGTTGCTGCGAAGGAAAGCACTGCATCGGCTTCCTCATCCTCACTGTCGGAGGACTCCAGAAACTCCATAAAAATGACTTGGTGATGTTGTCGTCCATGGTCTCGCGAGGCACGAAAATAGACGCACACCGCGAGAACTGACAGCACAACGGACAAGGCCACGAGCTGCGGCGAGCAGACGAGGCCTGTGCGTGCGCCCCCGATTGAAAATTTCCGCACCAGTGAGGTGTGGCGCTACTGACGCACACTGCACCCGCACAGACCTGGAATGGCACCACGCGGCACCTGGCCGGCACCAGCGGAACTTTTTCAGAATTGGTGCTGGGAACGAGTTCTGAATCGAACGAAGCTAAAACCATCCTCCGGCTCTCTGTCATCCGCTGCAGCTACGATATGCACTGCGCTCGGAACGAACGCCGGAACGGCTGCCAAGGTCGCGTCATCCGTTGGTCCACGCTCAAGCACTCCGCTGCTGCTGGTTGACATCACTGCCGACAAACTTGTGTCTTCCTCTTGCTTTCTGCGGCCCTTTTTACATTTTTTTTTTTTCAAAACTTATGCGCGCTGCGAACTTCCGATAAGGTTTCGCGCCACGGTGCTCTTTTTCAAAATGGCGTCGCAGGACGAGTGCGGAGCGTTCAAAAAAATGGCGCCGGCCAATGAGGCGCTTGAATATCGCCACGTGACATCCAACAGCGAATAAATAAATAGCATTGCCGCATTTTATATATTGTTTTCTGTTTTTTTCTCTGCTACCAATCGCAGTAGACCTTTGTACTGGTGGGATAGAAAGCTGAGGCATCGCTCTTTCAAACGAGACCAAAGTCGCCTTGCTGTGTAGACTACTTCTGAAGCGACACGCGACGCAAAATGGGCATTTTCTAACACATTTTCTCGTGCTCCGCTGTCAAGATTGCATCTTTGCTTGTCACTTTTTTGTAAACTCCGCGGTATTCAGCCATGACACTTGAAAATAAGATGAAAAATGATGAGACATATCCACGTATGACAAAATCGAAAAGTCGATCTGAGAACACTGACCCTTCATGGCGGTCCTCTGTGCAGACTACCCACCTCCCCCAATGAGGCTCGGGGGTCCCCCGCCACCCCAGGTGCACCCTCCTGGTCCCCCGCCGCCTCTGCGGCCACCACCACCCCAGAGTGGGCCTCCGCCCCCACTGCCAGCCAACCTGCAAGGCCCTCCGCCTCCCACTGGGGCTGTGCCTCCACGGACTGGACCGCCACCGCCAAGCATTCTGCGCATGGTGAGCAGGGAATGCTGGGTGTCGTCAGGTGTGGGAATAAACTACCCTGTCCTGTGCTGAGCTCGTGCTGTAGACTGCCATACGGAAACTAGACTACCCAGCCGTTGACCTTCCACCTATTGCATTGCAAGCACAGATAGTTCACTTGTATATACAAAAATGCAAAGAAACCTTTGTTGGTCGTCTTTAAGAAGTTTGTCTAATCAGGGATGCTTCCAAAAAGGCTGTTTGGGAATCCAAAGTGTGTCCGTATACCCCGTATCTGAGAACTAATGAATGAAATGGCCTTTCAGGAAAAAGATAACTGCAATATAAGCATTTTATTCACTAGTAAGGCATCAGGCACTGTTGACTGTTGCCCAGTCTGTCACTTTTTTTTGTGTGTGCTTGTTGTGAAAGCCAACTGGCTGCTACAAAAGCAGACTTCTCACTTAACTTTCCGAGATATTCTTCAATGCCCTTTCACTGTTTGAAAAACTGCACTAAAGTATCCAGGCAAGTGTCAGCTGCATCGCAGGTCACTAATGCAGATTCGGGGATAACATCTATGCTGTCATCATCAGCAGCAGTTTCTGATGGTGGGTTGAGCACCTCTTCAGTTAGAGCTTCTAGTGTGTCAGCCCTAAATGTTCGCACAGTTTCATCAATGCTGACAGATGCGCTCATGTTAACGGAAACGCCCTTATTGCTCAGCATAGAAACAATACTTCTCTCCTCCAAGTTTGCGGTGCAGTCCTCACTCATAGTATTACAGTCATTCTGTGCTGAGCAGTCACTAGACATCAGAAACCCCAAATGGCGGAAGGCATTGGCAATGGTGGCTTCATTAACTTGCTCCAAGGCACTTGTCGGTAAGTGGGCAGCACCTAGCAGGTTCACTATGTACTCCTTACTGCTCTCAATACAAATTAGCGTCCTTTGCTGCAGAGAGCGACGATGGTGCCTCTTCAAGCTGCTTATCACTCCCTGATCTGTAGGCTGCAGCTTCACTGTTGTTTTTGATGGTAGGAACTCTAGACGTATGGCAGAAGTCCGGCGATGTGACCATGCCTGGGGTAGCTATTTACAACAGAGAGAACATTTCTCTCCCTGGAACTGGTGATCCATTTCGTGCAGCCACTGCTTGAAAAGAGCCTGCGTCATCCACGCTTCCATCCATGCGTCCGTCATCCATGTCACATACATGCCTCATGTACGGGACCAAAAGCATTACAGTCGAACTCTGCTACAACGGAATTCACAGGGTGCGTGAAAAATTTCGCTGTATCGAAATCAGCCCAAAAACACTGTCAGGTTGGACAAAATAGTGTCGAAATATCATTTATTTTCAAGGAAGTCTGTCAGCTTCTGCTTTTTTTTCTTTTTTTGCCACGAGTGCTGTGGCATGACTTTCGCACCCTGTGAGCAGTTGCATCACGACGTCATCATCGTGAGCACCAATAAATCTGCGGAGCACATCAAATGCTTCCATCACTTCTAGTGCAGATGGTGATGAGTGCTTCTCCCCTGCAACCATCGCAAATTGTTTAGCAAAGTGTGGGATTTTTAAATCCACAGTGGCCACCACCTCGCAAGTTCCAGATCCAATTCCGGTTGATGTCTGAAACCAGCTTGGTGTTGACTGCAGTGTCGACGATTTCGTCACCGCGGACGACGATCTCGTCACCTGTGGTCTGTGCACAGTGGAAGACATCGTGGAGGATGTATAGTTTCAGCCTGGAATTTCGACCAGTGACGAAGAAGAAGACTGGTGACAAAATGTTGATGGCCAACCACCGTCGGCAGCAAAAACTATGCACGCTCTCGATATTCTGCGGCGTGCTGTGACGTCCGAGACTGTGCGTGTTCTTCAGCTTCGAAAATTCTCTGCTGGCCGTCCTCGCGGAGAAGAAGACTCAGAAGGACATACGTGACTTCTTTCCACGTAAATAAATGTTTTTGTGTGCGTGTCTCATGGTTTCGGGACGGATTTCGCTCGTTTTTTGGTGATACAGTAGAATCTCGATAATACGAATTCCGCGGGACCCCGAAAAATATTCGTATCATCCCGAATTCGTATGATCCAAAACAAGCCAAGTTTAACACGGAAATGAAGCAACGTTTATTAGCTCAATTACTTTCGGGCAAAAAAGTCAGTAATGCTTGTTCGCACTTTCTTGGGCTCGATTTGGCCAATCAGCCCAGCCTGAAAAAATAAAACCGTGCCGCAGTTTCGTCGCTCACGCTGGCGGAGCTGACGGTGCGGCGCAGGATGTCAAGGGCGTTGAGGGTTTCTGCCGTCGATGGTAGCGGTTCAGCCTCCATCACTGTCTGATGAAGACTGTTAATTTTTTTCGCCAATTAAATCCTCAGTGGTTCGCAACCCGCAAGTTGCAACGTTGTCATCCGCAGTGACAAAGTCAAACGCAGAAGCTTGAACATCCAGTGTCTCCCAACCTTCAATAGCAAAATCTTCATTGGTCTCTTCGGCAATCGGAGTTGCTACCGGTGCAGTCGTGAATCCACACTTGCGGAAGCAGTTCGCGATTGTTTGCGTAGTCACACTGTCCCAAGACATTGCCAGAAAATGAATTGCGTCCAGCAGACTAATCTGCAAATTGTCATCTTTGCGAGTAATCGCCTCACTAAAAGGCCTTTGAAGTGATGTTTTATGTTCCGAATTATTCCGGCGTCCAACGGCTGCAGGTGGGTCATCGTGTTCGCAGGCAAGAACATGACTGGGACATTGTTTAATGTCACTTGCTTGGGGTGGGCGGAGCACTGATCGGCAACAAGCTGCGACAGCTTGCAAGATCCAATCAGCAACTGAGTGGCATCGCCCACGTGCGTCGTCCTGCTGTACGCGAAAGAGAATGGGCGGAACTAGCAGCCGGTTCGGTCGGTGCCGCGGCGGCCTCCGGACATTGGTGGCAGGGGCTGAGGCTGGGTGCGATGCAACCGCGCGTGCTGGCTCCACCTTTGTGGGTGGTGCGGGCTTGAAAATCTGCCACGGGACATTTGCACGGAGGGAGGGGGGCCCCCTCTCCGAGACGAGCGTGCGTGCTCACTTGCTTGCGTGGGTGGTCGCACGTTCGTATCATCCGCGCGGGCTTGAAAATCTGTTCTTGTAATTATTGTAATTATGTAACGTATTCTGTACAATGTAGACTGTTCGGGACACTTTCAAAATTCGTATCATCCCGAAATTCGTGTCAACCGTAATCGTATCATCGAGATTCTAGTGTACGAAATTTCAGGTAATACGAATATTTTCGCCTCCCCTTGAGATTCGTATCACCGAGATTCTACTGTAGTTGGCGTGGTTGGTCGGCGGTCAGCAAGGACGCGGAGGTCGGCAGCACTGCCCTGACGACTCTATCACGGGATCACCATTGGAAAGTGGCATTGGCTGCTTTTTCTTCGCAGAATTGCATTTCCGACGCCGGCGTAGTTGGGTTTCCACGCGTCAACAGCACCAAACAGCTTTATTTTTTTTTCTTTCTTCCTTTCCACTGCAGTGTTGCTTGGATGGTGGAGTAAAGCTTCATGGGTGGTGTGCGGTTGGCCGTGAAAGTTAATCTTAACCGACTAGTGCGTGCAAAATGTTCATCTTTAGCAGATTTTTTTTTGCATTGACTTTGTGGGAAACCAAACAAACGACCGCCACTGTTCATATTTACTGAGAGTTCATCTTAATGGGAGTTTCTGCATGTACAGTTCATCCTAAATACAGTGAAGTTGAGAAAAGTGCACAATTTTTCGTTGCATGCAATTTTTGCATGAAGTCTAGAAAGGAGAATTTGAAAACAAAACCAAAACGACAAATAAGTCTGGCTGATAGCACCTAGCAAATGTTCACAGTAAACCCCCCGCCCCTTTAATTGGTAGAGGGTCTTAGAGAAAAATTTTTTAATATGGGACTTGGCAAAATGAAAACTTCAGCTATTATGTACTTTAGTGTGCTGATTTCGAATATGGTGTCCATTTTTGTGTATATTATGTCGTTTGTTATTAATTCAAGAATTTCGGTAAAGTTATTCTGACAACTTTTTGAAAAAAATTGGCTACTCAGATTCAAATAATTTTTATCCCAGTGGATTCTGCTATTACTAATGCTTGCAATAAGGGTACTTTCGTTGTTCTAGCCCTTCTGCAACCAAAGTTACAATGTTTTGAAGTTCACATAAAAGTGGCGAGGAATAAGGTGATTTTTCTTTATGGTGCTTAATATTTTCACATTTTATTAAGAGTGCTGTTAATAGCTTTATTGCAAGCTCCAATCATTCAGCTTTCAAATAAAACAGGAATGGTGAAAATCGCGCGAACCAAAGCCGGGAGAAGCTTGTCAGCAGTGTGTAGGGTGGTGCAGAAAATGAAACTGAGAAAAAATGAAGTGAAACATTTTGAAGCTGTGTAAGCACATTACAGTGCTTAATTTTCCAAAACAGACAGCTTATAAGGTGCATAGTGAATAGTCTGAATCACATTTTTGCCTTTGTCGCCGCTTAGCAAGCTGCAAAAATGATTTCGAGGGTGCACACTGTATTGTGAAGCAGCCTGTCGATCGCCACCTAATCTACGACCACATCGGTAGCTTCGCAGGTGATGGCAGGTTGGCGTCTACATGCTCGTTCGCTAGTGTCCACATCTTGCGCTAGGTTGCAGAAATTGCTGCCAAACTGGTGATTTTTTCATCGGCGTGCTTCGGAATCCTCGTGATCGGCGCTGGGCAGAAATGTGTCTACTCTGACCCTCTGCTGCCAATCTCGCCCCGAGCCTGCGATTTGCTCCGTGTTGAAGGGCGGAAGCTGAAGCTGGTAAAGAAGCTCTTATCACGACCGCCGAATTGCACTCCTGTGCCTCGTTATTCCCTCTTCCTATCACTGCTTGAGAAGTAAAACCATCTTCCGGCTCTCCGTCATCCGCTGCAGCCGCGATATGCACCGCGCTCGGAATGAACGCCGGAGCGGCTGCCAAGGTCGCGTCATCCGCCGGTCCACGCACAGGCGCTCAGGCACTCCGCTGCTGCTAGTTTCATAATTGCCGACGAACTTGTGTCTTTTACTTGCTTTCTGCAGCCTTTTTTACGTTTTTTCCCAAAGTTATGCGCGCTGCGAGCTTCCAATACTGTTTCACACCATGGCGGTCTTTTTCAAAATGGCGTCGCAGGACGAGCGCGGAGCGTTGAAAAAAATGGCGCCGGCCGATGAGGCGCTTGAATTTTGCCACGTGGTGTCCAACAACCAATAGCATTGCCGCATTTTATGTTTTGTTTTTGTCTTTTTCTCGGCGACCAATCGCAGTACACCTTTCGTTCTGGCGGGAAAGAAAGCTGAGGTGTTGCTCTTTCAAACGAGACCAAAGTCGCCTAGCTGTGCCGGCTACTTTTGACACGACACGCGACGCAAAACGGGCATTTTCTAACCAATTTTCGAGAGCTCTCTTGTCAAAATTGCATCTTTGCGGGTCGATTTCTCATAAATTACGCGGTATTCAGCCACGAAACTTGAAATTAAGATGGAAAATGATAAGACATGTCCAACTATGACCAAATTGAAAAGCCGATTTTTTCGCGATTTTTTCGTCCCGAAGATTCGTGTCCCCACTTAATGGAGTTCGAGATGAGCAGAATGCCTTAATTTTCAGTGTGCTGATTGTGGACGGCAAAAACAGACTTGTGTGGCATTATTTCACTACACAAATACCACTGCATGAATCAAGGAATAAAGAGCCCTGCATAGCAGCATAGAGTCTCAACAAACGTGGCCAGCAATGCAGAATGAGTGAGCTTTGAGCATGCAGTCAATTTGATAATGCAACGGTGCCGGCAGCCGCCACTTTCACCACAGCTCACACAATGTTGCACCTGTGGGATGGGGATGGGAGGAAGTTAGAGGCACACCCACCTCTTCCCATGCATCCCCTCTCTCTCCGTCTGCCTGGCCTTCGTTACGTTGTAGGTGGCGGAATTCCTCGAAGAACAAAGCAACGACATGGCACGCATGGCTCGTTCAGTGACTTCATTGCTGCCGCCTCTTGTTTTGCAGTGGTTGTGAACGTAAACTGTTGTGATGTCACCTTTTGGTGTGATGGCACAAAAGTGAAAGCTTGGGAGTCCGCTGCATTTATCACGGAGCAGTACAAGGGGCGCTGGAGTGCAGCGCATTGTGTGAACTGTGTTCGCTCGCTGTGACCGTAGGTATTCCTGTTGTGGCCATTCGTGTTCTATGATGATGAAGTTTTCACATGGTCTGGCAAAATTTTGAGTTACGCAGCAGTACCCAATAAGAGATCAGCGTAGCACGTTCATTAAATCTAGTTCAACCATCACAAATACACAGTTATTGGCAGCAGAGTTGGGAAATTAAGAAACTTATTAATATTGAGGAATTCATGTAGAGGCTCGTTAGATCCAGGTTTAAACTATCTCGTACAGGCTACGTAATATGGTTACAAGGGGTTGAAATAGGGCAAAGTCTGGAGTTGTTGGCAGCTAGGGTCGCATTTTATCGCAATAATTTGAAACAATGAGGTATGGCAGGATGCTAAGGAAGGATGTTGTACACGATCCTCTAAGTAATGTGTCTGGTCGTGGATCATAGCTTGAGCTCTCATTCTGTGTGGCTTTTCTGTTCTGTCTTCCACAGCCCCCACCAAGAGGGCCTCCGCCACCGCTGGGTGCTCCCCGAGGCCCTCCGCTGATTCCAGACCACAGGGGGCCGCCCCCAGTGAGCAACGAGTGGGAGAGGCCTCCAGGTGAGAGGGCAGAGAAAGAGCACCTTGTGCATATTTGTGCGATTTCTTGTGGGGCCCTGCCTGCGTGCTGCTTGTAATGCAGTAGAACTTTGTTGGTTGGTTTGTGAGCAGTGAAAGGTTTCCCACAGTGTTACACTTCTGTCTGGTTAATATGTTCCTGGATAATGCAATACCCAGGAAAGTTCTTTCATAGTTTTGCCGAATCCCGATTCTGTGACAGCAGTGGCAGTCAGGCACTAGAGCAGCTTCTGTGCAGTGCACAAGTAGAATGGGGACAGGCATCCTAACAATGACACTGATGCACAAACATGCAAGCAGGTGGCACGGGCAGCAATCGGCCACCAGAGGGGGGTCTCCGCAATGCAAAAGTGTGATGGGGCGAAGCATTTGAAAAGTATGATGGTGACAGTGAAGAGTTTGCGGCTACTTTCGTTCTTGCTTGTCGTTGATGTGTTGCGAAGTTTCATAACACTTAGAACAAAGCAAATGTGGGTGGAAGTCTACCGACAAGACGTTGCATCAACATGCGCTGGCATTCTGTTTAGTAAGTGGAAGTGTCTATATAAACGCCTTCGTACTTAGCTATTGAGTCACATTTTTCAAAATCTTAGCGTCATGGACGATACAATTTTCTTGATAATGCACCTTTTCCGTGCGTTTTTAAAGAAACATATCGGTACGGTTCTGTGTTCTTTCACACCATTGTCAGATGAGTGCTTGAAAGGCTGACTGTAGCATCAAAAGTGATCTGAAGTGGTGTTGCACTCAGCTGCTTTTGAAGCCACATTAACTATGTTGATGGCATTGCAAAGACGTCTAAAGTTGTGTCGCTAAAGCCACTCAGAGTCCTTTACATTTAGCAGTGATGCTCTGTACAGCCCTGTCCTGGTTATCTCTCTTGAAGGAGTTGCTGTACTTCGTCTCGCAATTGGTTCGCACCAGAGGAGATACTACATACACTTCCACAAGAGCGGGCTGTTATTTATTTATATATATATATATATTTTTTTTCATTCTTGCCATGAGCCGCCTGCACAGTGTGGGAGCCTTAGCCACGTTTTCTTGAGGTGCAGCATGTATATGGGCAGGGAATCCCTTCCCTGCCTGCTAGATGTGTTGCCTGGGCTGCAGGCTGAGAGTGCTTGCCCCTTCTCTTTTCCCAATTCCCCCTCTCTCATGCAGCAGGAATGCACTCGCTGCCCCCTGTGTCCCAGCCACCCCCACACCAGGTGGAGTGCCTCCGGGTCCTGCTCCTCCGGGTATGCCGCCCAATCGGCTGCCGCCACCTGGTGAGCTGCCTACCTTGGTCTAAGCAGGGAATAATCTTCACAGAGGGCTTCTCAGTCAGGTTTCTTTAGGCCACGCAGTTGCGGTACTCCCACATTCTTGGTTTTAAATGGTGTGTTGTTTGTAGTCCAGTGAGAAACGGAAACGCTGTGCACTGCTGGTCAAGCTGGCATAGTGCTGAACTTTTGATTTTTAAGACTGACACTTCAACACGTGCACCGTGAGCTCATCAGCACCGCCGTGTGTCCAGCAGGCATTCAGTATACTGCTTTGGTTGGGTGGCTGGATGTGATATGAACAAAATTTGATAATGCAGTAGAGGATAAAGTCAGACTCTTTTCAAATCTGAAACAAGGCTTCATTTACTTCCTTGCAGAAAATCGGTGTATATTATAAAGGAGAACATGTTTCCATAAATGTGCCAAGCTACTCGATGTGATTCACACTGCACTGCAGAAAATTTTGCCAAAATGAGCCTAAATGGGAAGCATCAAGGCCTCGTTAAATGACATGCTAGGAATGTTTCTGTGAGAAGGGGGCGAACTTGGTTTCCTTCCGCCTTGTGGTGCCCCCAGTGGTGCCGGCAACCAACGTGCCCCCTCCAGCACCGCACGTGAACCCGGCCTTTTTCCCGCAACATGCCGGGCTGCCTCCACCACCGACATCGTCACAACCTTCAGACCCTTATGGCAGACCACCTCCCACTCAGTACACCCATGACTACCGTGGCCCAGCCAACGACAGGTGAGTCACTTGGCTGCACTTGATTGCTTCTAGGCTGTATTTCAGCTGAACCTCCTCATTTGAATTGCAGCGCAACATTATTTCTTAGTCGCTGCCATTTGTCCGCTGGTGTACAGTACACAAGTCATGCCACTCCACTCCCTTTTCAACTTGAGAATTTTAGTCTTTTTCTCAAAACTGTTCCAAAAATGTGTATGGAGGTACAGTAAAAGCTCGTTAATTCGAACTCGGTTAATTCGAACTTACGGTTAAGTCAACTGACGCCCGGATCCTGGCACAGCCCTGTGTATTTCAATGGGGGAAAACTCACGATAATTCGAACAAGTCAGCAAGCATCTGCTACGGTTAATTCGAACTAGGAGCCACTGGCTGACACCGCTCCTCGTAGATAGAAGTTGACCCATAGCAAGTAAAACACGATCCAAGTTTACCAGAGATGTAAAACAATGGAAAACGAAAAAAAAAGCCGGTTGCACGAGGGTCACGGAGCTTGCGCCGATGATGCTTAGGCGCGAGCCGTTCCAGGTTTTCATTGTGCTGCTGCCGCTGGGTCGCAATCACGTGGTGTAAACAACGTAGTACGGCAGTTCGGGTGATGACGGCTTTTGTTGGTGCCGCGAGCACATGCTACATGGGCAGCAACATGGAGATGGAGCCCTTGAGTGACGCCGATATAATTGAGGCTGCATGGTCCCAGCAGACATCGCAGGGCTCACGTGCAGTGAGAACAGCTGACAGTGATAAGTCCGGCAGCGGCGGCGAGACTGCCGCCGCCCAGTGCACATGAAATAGTGTCGGCGCTCGATGTTGCAGCACGCCACTCCTCTGTCAGTGAGTACTCTCACGTTGCACAAGAGCTTTGGACAAGCTGCAGAGTCTCGGCAGAAGAAACGCAAGCAAATGCAGTTCACCGATTACTCTTAATTTTACCACCCCTTCCCCGCAAATAAACATGTTTTGGAGCATAAATAGCATCCTATATTCCAGCACTAAAACTAGCTGCTCACGTGTATGGATTCCAGTACTTGTTCCTGGCGCATAACTGGCCAATCAATTTGTTTCATTTGCCACTGGGACAGGATGAATTTAATTCTCAGAATATGCCCGCCACAAACGTAGTAGCGCCTAGCTCGCGATAACGAGTCTACGTGCGACTGCTTCAGGTTCTGCCCGTACGGTGGGGTGCTATAACCACCTATTCTATCGCCCATTCGAACTTCGCTTAATTCGAACAATTTTCCAGTCCCCTTCGAGTTCGAATTAACGAGCTTTTACTGTATATCCATGGAGCTGCGGCTGCAATATAAGCAATATTTTTTATAAAAGATGGCAGCAGCTTCATGCACATATACAAAAAAAAAATTGCTGTTTTTCTCATTGTCAAGATTAGGTGTAAGCCTGAGATGCATTGCAGAAAAGGCATAGCACATTCTAGGACCTTTCATGGATGATGACAGGCGCACACCAGTGTTGGCCTGGGACCTTGGCTGCTGAACTTACCCCGTGTCTTCGCCCGCTTCTAGGCAGCTTGCACGGCCTCTGTGGATACTTTTGTGGCTTGGGGAGCCTTACCTATCAGCTGCTTTTCTTGGCTGGCATTTTATGACCTGCCACATTGAATTGCTGCTCCTTTTTTGTGCTGGGCAGTGCGCTGAGTGTTTATCGCTGCTTTCGCTGTTTGACGTGCCGTAGCACTTGGCTGCTCTCCATGAAAGTAGCGTATTGGCTGCCTTGGCCATCAACCTTGGCCTTTCTATCTTATGACTCGTCTGGATCCATTACTCAGTAGCAGTACTGCTGGCTCTAAACATTTGGAAGCATTAAAGAAATGTTTGAAAGATGATGAATGAGGACACTTAGCATGGGAGCCTGCCAGTTAGAGCATGTTGCATGAGAGACTGCGCTAATGGCAAATGGTTCAGAGCATTAGGAAACAAAGCTGCTTTGTTTGTGCCAGTGCCGGTTCAAATCCTGCTCGGGGCAGTAATGTGGTAAATTTTTTTTTCTTTTCTGCTGAATACCTTACTTTGCTACTTATAGTGCGGTAGATGCTGCTGGCTTTACTAACTCTAATGGAGTGCTTGGTTGCATTCTCAGCACAGGTGGTGCTTCGAAGCCCTTATGTTTTATTAATTCTCCCGAGACATTTGCTTTGTTGCAGCACTTTGTTTTGAGGTTTAGGTGTGCTTCATTTGAGGCAGTTCATAAGGATTGGCCTCCCACAAAAAATCTAAGCATGCAGCCTGTTTGCTATCACAGCCTTTCTTTTTCCAAGTTAGAAGTGTAGAACAGCGCTTATGTGCAGGTACCACTGTGTCCTCATTTTGCATCACTTTGCTTCTTCAATGTGGTCTTCGTTCTACCGTTTTTCTGATGGTTTTTTTTCTTTTGGCGTGCTTTTGTGCTGTGCACAAAAGCACGCCAAGGGGCAGCCAAGGCCCCCCGCCCCCTCCCCGTTCTTTGCTGCACTCGAGCACCTGCCAGTGCCCCACCCACAGCTAGCTTGAAAATTACCTTGGGCCCCTCCCGAAAAAAATTCCTGGCTACGTGCCTGGCTGTACACCACTTACGCTAAAATGTCTTTGTGTAAAACAAGTACAAGAGCAAAATTTTTCCTGTGTAAAATGATTGAGCTAAGGCTTGCTTGATTCTCTTTTTTTCTTTCTTTGCCCTGTTTGCAGGAGATTGTCAGTGGCAGTCACCATTTAGGTTTTGGAAAGGTTGTGTTTTAATTGGATTGAGCACTGATTGGATTTATTGAGTGCTTTAATGTTCCCATGCAAGAGGCTGTAATACCTCTCTTGGTGTGCTCCCCATGTGTTTGCGTGTGTGCATGCATGTGTTTGTGTCAGTACAGTTTCGTGTTATGCTTAGGTTTTGCCTCTTTACGTGTTGATCCGTGCTGCTCCATGCAGTCCTGTTCTGGTTTTGCTCATAGCCTGCCTTTTAGTTTGCATTGGCTTTTCATTTTACTTTTTTATTTTGGTGTACTTCTTACTCTCTTTTTTTCTTTTTCTTCTGTTTTTCTGTCTTCTAGCCTCCCTTATTCAGTAGATCCGAGGCAAGTAGCACATCCTACTTGAACATACTTCTCATTTATCTCTTTTTATTTCTTTTTCTTAATTCAGTCATTTAAAAGTGGATGTCTTGTTTTGATGCACTTCATCGGCAATAGGGTATCTCACAGCATGCTGAATTATTTAATGGAAAAGGAAAATGAATAGGCTGATCCTGATTCACGGTGAAATCAGCCTGTAAAAATACAATAAAATGCGTTAGTGCCCACTTGCATTACTTGTAATGGTTCTGCTACAACCACATCACATCAAAGTGCAACTTTTTTTTTTTTTTGTAGAGCTGATTGGGGAGAGAGCAATATGTAGCCATTATAAATTCATTGGTGTTTTGACCCTTGAATGCCATTTACCTATGCTCTGCCCATTGTTGTGAGAATTGTGATGCTACGTCTTGGTAGTAATGTCTTTTTGCTGGCGGAGAGGAAGTTTTTGCCAGAAGTGAAGCTGGTCCATGTGGCCTAGGTGTTTAAAAGAGATGCAATTATTGGCTGTTGCTAGAGAAAAATGCCATGGGTCCAGTACAGGATTAACTCCTGGCCCACTATTCTTTCCAGAGTTCTTTTCGAACTTGGAAAAAAAAAAAGCCCACTGCTGAGAACTTCTTGCTTGGGAGGGATGTCGTCGTTGCAACCGAGGCATATTCTCAAGTTTTTTGGAGACTCCATGTTGTAGTCATTTTTAAACAAGGTTTTTTGGGCTTGCAGTATGAATAAATGGTTTCCTCTGCGCTTCTCTGACCGACTGAGAAAGTTTTATAAAGTTTATACCATAGCTCTCACTTAGCATTACTTTGTAGCAGGAAAACTGAATGCGGATTATGACAAAAAAGAAACTTTGCACTTGGGGCATACCGGAAATAGAGCTATGAAAGCCCTGAATTCTTATCGCAAGAAGCAGGTTTTAGATACGAGTGCTTGTTGCACTGGCAGCCTTCGTGCACCCCCCCCCCCCCCCCCCCCCACCCCTTTTTTTTTTTTTGAAATAGAGGCAGTATGGAGAAACCCAGCAGTTTGTCATTCACTGCAAAAAGAAAGAACACTTTCTCTTTACTTAAGTCACCAGCTTGGTGAGAAATCTGTTTATTTTAACCAGTCCCTCTACAGTTTTCTTTTGGCTCTGTGCATTTGCATTAAATATGCAAATTTATTTGCACCATCTACTTTTATATGGGGAGGTGAGCGGACTTAAAACGAAATGAAAATACATGTGTTTCAAATGGTTTAGTTTGCCTCGTATTTTCTTATTCTTTCGGGTATTAATTCTGCTGAAAGTGAGGCCACTAGTGGGATGCAACAGAGTTACTCTTTTAGGAGCACGGTTGTAAGAGCTAATGGTGCTTCTGCTTTTTCTTTGAGTGGTTTAAGAAGAACTAAGTGCGGCTAAAACCAAATCCCCTTTGTGACACTCCCATTAGAGGTTCCTTATTGATAAAATTGAGGGCGTTCAGAATCTTGCTATGAGGTTTATACCACTTGGTCCTCGGGGTGCAGTATTTTGTGAAGTAATAAATATTAAAGCAGTATTCCCGGGCTGGTCTGGAGGCGGAAGGAAAACTGGCTGAAATGGATGCATTTATAACCACCTAACACGTACTGATAAATCTGAGTATATCAAGACCCCTACTATGTCTGCGGTAAGAGTGATCGCACAATTAAAATTGGAGAAATATTAATATTGGACAAATTACATGATATTCTCTTTTTTTCCGAAAGAAATGTCTTGATTGGAACGCATTAACAGCTTATGTCTAAGGTGGTGGTGTCCGCTTCGCTCAGCCTATCCACTACAGTCGAGCCCATATATAACGGCCCGACTTAAGACGAAATTTCGCTTATAACGAACAAGGTCAGCATGACCGTCAGTACAGTCGCCGACCAATTTTTCAGACTCGAAGGGACGTGAAAAATGGTCTGAATAATCGAACAGTCCGAAAAATCCGTGAAGTACAAAAAAAATCACTTTATTAATAAAGATGAAATCGGCTTAAAAATGTCACTGATTTTACCTTGCGGTAAATTCCTCTTGCTGGCGACGATTTGCACCTGTATTTGCGCCAAAGTTGTGCTTTCACTGTACACGCTAGACAGAAAAAAGGTCACCACGTTTAGTTGGAATACTTTCAACGCATCTTTGACGGTCCCGGCGGGGCCATGTTGTCCACAACCCGAGTGTGCACCACACCGCTCGTTAAACACACTCAAAGATAAGGTACTTTTCTTTCAAAGCAGTAGAACCGCTGGACGCAATCACAAAACGCCAAACGGATGTAACTTCGTGAAGACTGAGCGCCACTTGGTCGACGCGGTCAGAGAAACCCAAGTGACGAAGCGGCGAATGGCGACCGTATGAGACCCGCCACTGTGGCTCAGTGGTTAGGGCGCTCGGCTGCTGATCCGGAGTACCCGGATTGGAACCCGACCGCGGTGGCCGCATTTTAATGGAGGCGAAACGGGAAGGCGCCCGTGTGCTGTGCGATGTCAGTGCACGTTACAAGATCCCCAGGTGGTCGAAATCATTACAGCACCTCTTTCTTCCTTTCTTCTCTCAGTCCCTCCTTTATCCCTTCCCACCGAGATGTGAGATAGCTCCTGCACAATTTCCTTCCCCCAACAACCAATTTTCAACGTACGGGACAAGCGATAACTGCCCGCGACAACGTCAACGACAAAAGCAAGTTGATAGCGATGACAATCCGGCTGCCACCTCAAAGTGTCGGAGATCGCAGGGACCTCTACTGGCAGCAATGAGGTACCAAAAGTGTGTCAAGCCATGCCAACTGCAGCGTAAATCCACCCCAATCCAAGATGGCGCCTTTTGCGCCGGCGAAAAGCCAATAAGATGGCCGATTTTGGCCCGCAGGTGACTGAAATTAGTCCGAAAAATCAAACTTTCGGACTTTTGAAGTCCTAAGTATCCATTGAAAATATGTGTGCGCTATGGGGCGACTGACGGTGCCTCGTCGAGGTCCGAAATATCCTACAAGTCCGAATTATTGGAGTCCGAATTACCCGTCGGCTACTGTATATACATTATTTCAATGGCACGAAATCACACGTATAACGAACGCCATTAAGCCCTGCCGATCGGTTATAGGGAACGGGCGGCGTAAACCCGGCGCTGTGCCGCGAGATAACCTGCCACCGACCCCTTTGTGCGCCCGGTGCGCAGTATGTTTCTCCGAGCCTCATTGCAGGCGAACTGCCCGCCCCGTTTCGTGCCGCTTTCAAGCTAGCTATCCTTTCCCCGCCGGCGTGCCTTCCAAGATCACCCTCCGGACCCTCCTCGCAATTCCGCTCCCCTTTCCTCCTCACTCTCTTGCAAATCTGGGCGTGGCCTCAGCGATCAACTGCGCCGCCGCCGGTGCCAATCGCTGAGACCACGCTCCGGGAAGCAGGCCTTCCGTGGAAGCCAAGAGGTGGCTGCACTGACGCTCACCGACGGCCCTCATTGGTATCTCCGCTGGCGCTGTGCATCTGTATCTTTAGCTTGATTGGCACAATTGCCGCCTGTGCATGTTGCGCGTCTACCCCGGCGGCGATTTTTGGCAGCGCATCATCGACTCCGACATGGGGGGTCATGGCATTAGTTGGAATGATTTTATTTCTGTCGATGACGACGCCGACACCGACGACATCGTTTCTGATGTGCGTGACAAGAGTGACGCGGATGAATCAGATGAGGATGAAACTTCGGAGCCAGCATCCATAAGCACGCCTATAGCAATAGGCTACATAGATAGCCTCAGACAACCTGTCTATGCCAAGGGCCTCGGCGAAGAGCACGCTTCTGCTTTAAATAAACTGGAAACCTCCTTCATTGGATCTGCGCTGCAAAAACAGACGTCCGTCACGAACTTTTTCGCAAAGAAAAAATTTTGTGTTTTGACAAGCAACTGTCTTTAAAGCTGTGGTCCACTTACTACGAACTTCAGGATATAACGAACGGACACCGCGTGACGCCCATGTTCGTTATAAGCGGGCTCGACCGTAGTTTGTGTCCAGTAGAGGTGCTTTTGGTGTTGTTATGTGTTATTTGCATAAAATGCGCTGTACTTGTGAATGCTGTATTTTAGTATTACCTAGTCTTCAACCCCTATTTTTATATATAGTATATAGTTCCTTGTTGGTATTATGTCAGCCCCCACTCCTATTATAATGCTTTCGAGGTGCTGGATAAGCTGTAAATAAAGGCAAAAATGAATTGGTTACTCTCACCGCCCCCAAAAGGTACGCCGTGGTGAGAAACATTTTGTGCATGCGTGGCACTGGTAGTTGCCAGAGAGAACTGAGCAAATCCGGAAAATAGTGTACGTTCAATTGGCCCGAACTGTGCAGAGTTTTCTGTTGTTTGTTATACGCTACGATTTTGAGGACATTATATTCCGTTTTTTGTTGTTTCTGTCTTTTTTTTAACTACTGTGTACCTTGCATGAAACACTGTCATGTGCGCAGCCATGTCTGTGTACGCTTGCATTCTCTGAAGAACTCTTTCCTGTGATTTTTATTTTTTCATTTCTTCACACCTTTTTAAGTTTCTTTCTTTTCGTTCTCTCATAACAGGAGCATGTTACCAGCATCGTCATCCATACCATCAAGGTACACTTGCAATTATATGAACCTCATATTCTGGAATGGGCGCTGCAGGGGGAGCTGCTAGGTTGTTGCGTGCAACTCTGTCCTGATGAGACGTGCAGCTGTCTTGTTAGGCACATGTTTACTCGGCTGCACATTACCTTTGTCTGAACCGGGGAGCTTTAGAAAAAAACTATATACAACGTAACCATCAGGAAGCTGGTGCGTTGTTGGGAGATGGAGGACTTTCCTGTGGTAGTCTGCTAACAAGAAATTAAGAAGTTTATTGTGCCTCTTTGTGCAAAGACTGAGTGCTTTGTGCCGCAGCATGGCTGGTGTTATGGCAAGTGCTAAGTGATTACGGGCTGTTTTGTTGCCTTGCACTACCTTCATCTTGTAGTCTTGATTACAGCCTCAGCACTTCCTAGCATATTCTGGTGTCTTAAGGTGTCGCTTGCTTAACTCTTGTGGTCCGAGCTGCAGACAGCTTCGCTTGCAAGCATCTGTTGACACGCTGCACGTATTAGTTGTAGAGCTATAACTCATTTTTTACTCCTGAAAAGAGCGGCCTGTTCAGTGCATAAATTTTTCGCTACCGTTAACCCGGCTACATTCATGAATGAGGATTGGGTATGTTTTCTTCAGCAACTTCTGCTGGAATCGGTAAGTGCAGGATCCGCCAAGGTCACACATTCGCTCGATTGCTGTAGAAGTTGCAGTCGTGTTAATCTTGAAACCCTTGACGAACGTGCCGACGGAAACTTAATGCAGGTTTTATCGGTGTTCCTGACTTAGCCTGGGTGCCTTCCTTTTTCTTTTTGCAGCAGTTAACTCCCCTTTTTCCAATCACTCATAACGTGTGCTTACATCTTCGTGTGGTTATAAAAGATGTCCTTGCTGGAAAGGCTGCGTAATTCAGTGCACGTTTGAAGTCAGGACTGTCACAGGCGCTGAAACCAATCAGTCGTGGTAAATTTATTCCTAAATTTCGGTAATAGTTATGGTATGAATAAAGAGACTTAGCTTTACCATGTCCACAGTTGTGGCGGGTTGTAAAGTGCACCATTTTTGTGTTGGGCCGCACTATTCCAGGCACTGTAGAGACCAACATGACAGGCGTGACATGAAGAAGCAAGTCTTTTCGGCCACAAAGTATTTATGCTATGAATGCTCTCTCTCTGTCTGCTGATCACTTCTTACTAACCCAGCCTTACTAACAGCATGCATGGTGTGCACATGCAAACTTGCACTGTGACTAACCAATGCAGAATGGTCCATTAGAGTTCAGACTCATTAGAATACCTAAATAATCTGCGATTTGCTGATGACATTGCCTTGCTGAGTCACTCAGGAGGTGAACTCCAAATCATGATCAACGAGTTAGACAGGCAGAGCAGATCGATGGGTCTAAAAATTAACATGCAGAAAACCAAGGTAATGTTCAACAGCCTAGCAAGGGAACAACAGTTCACAATTGGCAGCGAGAGCCTAGAAATGGTGCCGGAATACGTCTACTTAGGGCAGGTAGTGACAGCTGATCCAGATCATGAGAGGGAGATAACTAGAAGGATAAGAATGGGCTGGAGCGCATATGGCAAATTCTCGCAGATCATGAGTGGCAGTTTACCAATTTCCCTCAAGAGGAAAGTGTACAACAGCATAATCTTACCGGTACTCACCTACGGGGCAGAAACGTGGAGGCTAACGAAAAGAGTTCAGCTTAGGTTAAGGACAACGCAGCGAGCCATGGAAAGAAAAATGATAGGTGTAACGTTAAGAGATCGGAAGCGGGCAGAGTGGGTGAGGGAACAAACACGGGTTAATGACATCCTAGTCGAAATCAAGAGAAAGAAATGGGCTTGGGCAGGGCATGTAATGCGAAGGCAAGATAACCGCTGGTCCTTAAGGGTAACGGAGTGGGTTCCAAGAGAAAGTAAGCGTAGCAGGGGGCGACAGAAGGTTAGGTGGGCGGATGAGATTAAGAAGTTTGCAGGCAAAGGGTGGATGCAGCTGGCAAAGGATAGGGTTAATTGGAGAGACATGGGAGAGGCCTTTGCCCTGCAGTGGGTGTAGTAAGGCTAATGATGATGATGATGACTTTACGGTTCATTGTGCCTTGGGCTACTTTGCAGCAAATGACGGCACTGTGGCTGATTGCTGCCTTTCATCTCAAGGCAGGAGTAATGTTATAAGGCAAGAAGCCTATCTTTACGGAGGAGTGTATTTCATGCTGTCCTTCTGAAGATATTGCACAGGTTACAAGTAGATTGGCAAAAAATGTAGCCGGCAACTTAGCTGATGTGGACCTTGTTACTGTATTTGTTTTTTATAGTTGTTTCAGTTCAAAGATTTACAGGTGTGCAGCTTACGTGAGATATCAGACAAAATCTTCTGTTTTGAAGCATCTCATGAGTGTACGAAGTTCAACTTGTTGGTATAAGTTCATTCGTGAATGTCGGATAGCTAACGCTTATGTTGTTCACCTCTCTTTCGTCCCGTTGTTCGTGCGTTCAAGGATTATAACTTCTCATGAGGGGTACTTGGGTTGAATATCATGTGCTGTAAAACATGCTTCGTCTTTATCTAATGAGCAGCTTGCTTGTTAGGGCTTGCCCCGTGGATTAAATTTTTCATAAATATCACTGGAGACAGTGGTAAGTCCTGTATTCTCACCTAGGTTGGGAAATCGCAGCAGAGTTAATGTGGAGCACAAATTATGTGCAATGTTGTCCCAGAGACCACTAAAATGCTTTCAGTAAGACAAAAAAATCTTGCCTTTCAAGTACAAGCAGTTCCTCTAAGTCAGGGACTGCAAGCTATGTGGAAAAGGCAGCACCCTAAAAAATCTGCTCCGTGTGCAAGTTGTTTTGTCACATTGTGTAATAGTGATGTTTGAAGGACGGGCCTAGGCGGGCCATTGCTCTTCTTGAGGGCCTGTGGCCTGCCACAGTAGGGGTAAACAAAATTTTGTTGCTGCAAGCAGGGGTCACAGTAATACCGCTCACGTTGGCGGATCAGTGGTGGGTTTGAGTGAGTGTTGTGAAACTGCGGTGTGAGTTGCTCATGGTGCCGTTTCCCCCTCTTCTCCCCGTGCCCGCCTTGGGTTCAACATGTGCAGACAAGACCCACTGAACCCACCAATTAACGAGGCCGAGTTTGAAGAGATTATGTCCCGGAACAGGACAGTGTCGAGCAGTGCCATCGCCCGTGCTGTGGCCGACGCAAGCGCAGGCAAGTGCTTAACCTATGCTCTCTCTTTTTTTTCTATGTGCCATGATCTGCTTGCAATAACTCAAGCTTGTGTAACTCATAATTCCAATTTATTCAGGCATAGGCATGTGTGAATATTCGATATTTTTGAGTATTTAGTTAAATAGTAAAGTATTCAATGTTTGGTATGTGAAATTTCGAAGCATTCATCTCAGGCGGATAATTGGTTCAATGCATCTTGCTTGCCTGCTCTGTTTCAGAGTCGTCCGTATACAAACAGCAGTTTATGATAAAACTGCATTTGCAACCACATGCAGAGCGCTACCCAGACAGCAGGGTGTCTGTTGCGCCTAAGAGTCAGAGAGCAGCGTAGACATTGATAGAATGCTTGATAGCGGGAGCAGTGTCAGTTATGACATTGTTACACAAAGCAAAATTAGGCTCAAAGCAGAGTACAAGCTATATCCGTATTCAGGAAAAGCTCCTTAATTCAAACTTCAAGGGACCGGAAAAATTTATTATAATTATCAAATGACCACAAAAAAACTGGAGAACTGCTTGCATCTTGGTAAATTTATTTGTTGAAAGTGGGCAATGCTTGTCTGATTTTGAGAAGAGAACAGCGCTGCGATGACTGTTTTTCATGTTTTCATCAGTGCCTTATTGGGCATGCACTGTTGGAACCATTGATGCAGAACTGCTCCAAAATTGTGAGGGTCGCCTGCATTCTTCATGGTGCAATGCCATGATGCTCCGCAGCTACTGCATCACACCCATCATAAGCGGCGTCATCGTGTGTGAGGGGGCTTCACAATTGGGCTTGATGAGGGCACAGTTTCAGCGCTGTGCAAGAACGGAACAATGCGGACAGAAGTGAAGGAAACAGCTTTGTGGCACCGATGTGGCGAGCAAGTGGAGGAGTAAGATAACGCCACCAACATGTCAGTCAGCGTCCGAAATGATGCTCAGTTGGGTTAAATTGGCTGGCTGATGCTGGTTGGTTGAGCCACCTTTGCTGCAGGCTGGAGCAAAGTTCATAAAAAACAGAACCAAAACTAAGCAGTTGGACTGTTCTTGGGGAGGGGGCCGTCAGACGTCCCTGCGCAAGCGACTGTGCTGCATCTGAACTCGAGTAGGCCTTGAGTTTTGAGTAGGGCTATTTCGACGATCTCTTGCCGCAACGGTCATACATGGATGTGGCGTCTTTTTGGGAACCCATTTGAATTAGCCGGTGCAGGACCCGCAGCGGTTGAGTTGGAGAGCGCCCAACACCATAGACTTACCGTAAAAACCGGACTATAGGTCGGACCGGAATATAGGTCGACCCCCTAACTAACCAATTCTAAAAATGAAAAAGATCTTTTTCAATGAGAAAAGTACCGAAAGACATCCTTAATTTGAAACAAATGCGACTCGAGAGGTTGCACAATGGTGACAGTATTTAATTTCATTTAAATGCTGCTTGTATGTACACCCGGCAATTTTTTTTAACAATATCGCGCACCAATCGGCCCGCGTGTTTGTTTCTGGCACAGGCAAGTACGGCGCCGTAGAGCAAAGTCCTCCTCTTCATGAATCGCCGCAACCAGGATGGCGAGCCTTTGAATTGCACCCTCGCGAGTCTAGAGGCACGCGCGATCTCTGCTGCTTTCACGCGGATGCATTCGGCAGTCACAGGCAGCGATCTTGCTCGCAGAGCAACGTTTCCTTCCTATTCTCGATACACTACGGTCTGCCCACGAAATGATGTTTTCTTCTGGTTGCTGCAAGTTGTAATACGCAGCTTCTGCCTCTGCCAGTACTGAATGCTCTTTTCGGATACTCCAAATTCGCGCTGTGCCGCCAGGTTCCCGTGAGCTTCCTCGTACTCAATCGTATTTTTCTTGAAGGCGACGGTAAATTGCCGTTAGCATCTACTTTGCATCTACTGAAACACAAAATGGCGGCACTGCTGCTGATGGCGATGGTGATGGAGGCTGTTGACTTCAGGCACCCATTCTTGCAAGACTTCCGTATTTTTTCCGCCAATGACCGGTATATGAGACGGGGGTCGACTTTCCACCATGTTTTTTTGAAAAAAAGTTCGACCTATATTCCGGTTTTTACGGTACATGGGTGTTGGCTGGGGCCGAGCCGGCAGTTCGAGTTGTCCGGTTTGCCGAATTATGGGCCCGAATTAATGCGCTTTTACTATAATGTGACAACCTGCTGCTGAAATTCTGTTGTTAGCCGTAGCCACTTTGTTTCAAAGCCCAATCAAGTTTCCTTTCTTTTTTTTTCGTTGGCTCTTGACAGTAGGCAAAGTGTAAAATGCCGTATATAAGAGTTGCTATGGAGTGGGCAAGGCCATTTGTGAATAGTACAGGGATGTTGACTCGGTGATATGCGGAGCTTGCTATTGCTGAGTGCTACAATCAGTTTGCAGGAGCCCAGACCATTTTTGTGTGACTGTATACCATGTTTAATATGTGATACGCCAGACTTTTCTAATTATTGAGACAAAAAATCTGCGGGGCCCTGAAGCGCAGCAGCCCCACTACAGAAGTTTCCACATTCTAGCATGAGATTTGAATACGGCCTTGAGCAAATCATTATTGTGCTGTCACAAGCTTCGTGTTGCGGTTAGCATGTGGATGGCAGTAGCGTTTAAGTGCGGCAATGTGTTCAAGGAGTCGACAAGCGCAAGGAGGGTTTGGCTCTCAAAGATGCAGATTTCATGGCTTCAAGCACATGTGTGGATTCTCAAAGGGTGTTGCATGTGCTCTGTGGGCTCCAAGCTGTTATAACCAGCACAGATGTGTTTGTACAGCGGCTTATTGAATGGTGCCCACTCATTGGGTGAGTCACTGTGCTTCACTTAACTTGGTCCACTGTGAGACCCTTAGTAGCTTAAAAGCTTGTGCTGCAAGAATTGGGCTAGCACTGCGGCTGAATTTCCAAACCCTGCCAGAATGCATAAATGCTCACCTTTGGTCAAAAAGCCAAGTCCTGGGTTAGTGTGATCCCACACTGACTGCAAAAAAGGTTGACATTTTTAGCAAAATGGAACGGAAAATGCAGTGTTATTTTGTTGTGTTACAGCTGCAAACTGTTTATGCAATCTTAACTGTTTTGCTCTGTGTGGCACGGGATGTATGTGCAGGCGAATTCGCCAGCGCCATTGAAACCCTGGTGACCGCCATTTCACTCATCAAGCAGTCCAAGGTGGCCAACGATGACCGCTGCAAGATTCTGATAAGCTCTCTGCAAGACACCCTGCATGGGATCGAGTCAAAATCCTACAGCTCCAGGCAAGTGCCAGTCTGCGTTTGTGTGTGCACATTGCTGAAGAGCCAACAGCACACCAGTGGTAGCACAGTTAAAGGGACACTGAGGAGAAATTGAAGTTGGCTTGTATCGATAGAATACCAGCTCCTAACCACAAAAAGACAGCTCTTAATGAAAATAAAGCTCTTGTAAGGTAGAAAAGAGCAAGAACTAAAATACAGGTATCACCGCCATAGGCCACTGTTGCAAGTGCAAGTGGGATGATAAAATATCAGAAAACTGCCATAGATAGCCGAGATTGACAAATGTGCATGAAGGCTATATAAGTTTTGTTCTGAAACCACTAATGCACGTCTATCACGTTAGGAAGACAGAAAAAAGACTGCCTGAATGTTGGAAGCCAAAGAAAGCTTATACTTGGCGGCGAAGCAGGCGCCCAGCTTAGTTTCTGTATGTTTCAGTGCTTTGCGGCTAGGCACACTGCATGCCTGCGTGGTTTCATTTTTAACGCGCCTCAAGGGGCAATAGGTAAACACCTTGTTGCACGAGCCTCCACATTAGCAAACGCACTGCGTGGCGTGTTCGCTTCGTCAACGTATCAAGATAGGCTGCATAGCCAGCATTACAAGGACCATTATGACAGAATTTGAATAAATATGTTATATAGCGGTGACAGCTGCCACACTTGTAGCTTAGCTTGCTGCCAACACTGCCTACTCTTCGACGCTCACACTGTCCTGCCAGACCCGTCACCTCAGTCCCCAAAAGCTTCGGACACTGTGTGGTGGTTGAATTCACTGAAGTGCAGGCCACAGTTGTTTGTGCGAACTTGGTTGTCAGAATCAGGAATGGGATCCATCCTAATGCTGATGGAAACGTAAACGGAGTGGCAGTAGTAACGGCTGATAAAGGTCTTTGATGTTCGCCCACCAGTAGTTTTCATTTTGGATGCTTCAAGGCTGCAGCACTCACTGTCAGTAATACAGAGTCCACGTTTAAATCAGTTTACGCCACTTTTTCGCTATTTCACCATCAGAGCTCATGGTTTGAGTCGGAGCAGCGGAAAAAGGTTTTTCAACTTCAGCAATAAATGCATCTTTTGCCACTTGACAGGCAACAGCAATGTCATGAAATATCGAACTATTAGATTTCGCTAACAAAAAGTATGGAGTTGTCCTCAGTATGCCCTTTCACCGTTTTGTTATATCAACAAATTTCTTAACAAAACTGCTTATTTTTAGGGGTGTGCGAATATTCTAAATTTCGAATACGAATCGAATATGTTTCATATTCGGTTCATATTTGTATTCGAGGAATGATATTCGTGAATTTCCGAATATTCGAAAATTCACGAATACTCGGCAACGATCGTATACCGCGCCGACTTTCGTAAATTTGGTTGTGGCAAAAGCTTGATATCTCGGCAAATTATCTGAATATAGAGTTTAAATTTCCAGAAAGTAATATAAAGGCCCTCTTCTCCATCGTTTATCACGTGGACCGATCGCATTCCGATGCCGTTAGGCCTCACCTTGTGCACAATTCCACAATTCCACGCCTATTGCGTGGGGCACTGTAACCCATGCACCTCATAAGTACGCATAACAGCACGCGAGACAATGTTTGGAGGGCCCCAAAAATAACCTGGCCGTGTAGTTTTGGTTTCTGAGCTTCGACACTTGCCCGTGGCAATGGCAACTGTCTACCCGCGCATTCACCAGTAGTGCAATCTTAGCACCGTGCTGCTTTCAGATGCTGACTGACACGCCGATGGTCTTTTTTTTTTTTTTTTTTTTAGAAGCGGTCTCGCCATTCCACTGTCAATGTGCGTTCCCATCTTGCTCACGTTCGCGATTTCTTCCAGCGCGCCGAAACTCTGTGCTCGTCACGGGATTACAGGTGTTTGCACGTGCATTATAGAGCTGCCTCATACGACTACCGCATTTTCGGTAGCTTTTTTTTGGGGGGGGCCGCGGGGCATTTTATACATAGACCTTCAAATAACCCGGGCATTTCTGTCGGTTCTTTGAACTCCGAATTAATGAGGTCTTACTAGCCATCTTGTTATTCTTGTTTCCAGTCTTGTCATTTTATGGATTTAATCTTGCCTGACCACATTACAGGTTGGATACCGTTATGCTGTTCAGTTAAGTAGTTTACATTTCTACGAACATTGTTTATTTTATACGGTGCTCAGGCAGTTTTTTTTTTTTTTTGAATTTCAAGAGGGAAAAGTGCAGGAGCGGAAAGAAATCTCGTGTCCAGTTATCTGTCCTGTTTTGCTGCAACGCACTGGGAACAAAAAAACAAGCCCCTAGTCATAGGGAAGCACGCCAGCCCTCGCCGCTTAAAGAACGTAACGTCTTTGCCATGCGAGTACAGGGCTAATAACCAGGCCTGGATGACGCGAGAGTTGTTTTCGAGTTGGCTCATCAAGCTAGACGTCCAGATGAGGGATGGGAAGAAAATACTCCTCATCGTGGACATTTGCTCCGCACACATAGTGAACGTGTGCCTCACAAATGTGCGTCTGGAGTTATTGCCCCCAACAACACTGCATTGCTCCAATCCCTGGACCAAGGAATTATATAAAGTGTAAAAGCAGAATTCCGAAAGCGGCTGGTGCAGCGACTGCTCATCTACATCCGGCTCGGGCGCCCGACTGCAGTTGACGTCCGCCAAGCCGCAGAAATGCTCACCGGAGCGTAGTGGAACGAGAAAGCATGCACCATTAAAAACTGCTGGCGGAAAGCAGGGCTTTTGAAATCGGCACAGGCAAAATACTGCGAAGTCGGAAACTCGCCACCTCACTCAGAACAAAGCGGCGACATACGGGATGACAGCAGTGCCTTGTGGGACGAAATTACCAACAAAATGTCCGTAGACTACGTTGAGTGCCACAGCGAAGCCTTAACGTCAGCCAAGCTGACCGAAGAAGGCATTGTCACCAGCGTGCGCGAGAACGATCAAGGAGATGAGGATGACCTGGACGACGACGCAGAATCGCCGCGTACGGACCATGCGGGAGAAGAGATTATCTCAACTTCAGATGTTTTGGTGTCGATTGGCAAGATTCGCACTTTCATCGCACGCTGTGGCGAAGTGCCTGAATCTGCCCATAAGAAAGTCGATGACGTTGAAACGTTTGTCTTGGGGAGCATGTGTCGCAGTCGCCAAAAGAAAATTACCGATTTCTTTAAATAAAGACACAAAAAAGTGTGCTTGTTGTGTTATCTGATGCATGCCTGGCCCACCCGAGAGCCCTTTCTAAAGATAGGAATTACTCTTTGAGCGTCATATAACCTTTTGTTTCCTATTATTTCGTTACTACGATATTTCAGTATAACGAACGATTCGTGGGTCCCGCAAAGTTCGTTGTATCGAGATTTCACTGTATTCATACTCGATTCGCATTCGAAAATTTCAATATTCGCACATCCCTGCTTAATTTTATTGCTGATTTTGATTAATATTGCAATAAAAAGTATGCATTCGATCTCTAAAAAATAGTTGAAGCAAACACGAAGTCAAATTAGCCTATTCAAGTTTATTATTTCTCACAATACAGAAAACCATCTTCATGCTGGTAATGAGCGATAAAAATTAGAGTGACCACAGCCAACAATTTCTTAACTCTTTCACTGAGTTGTGGTGACAAACAGTTGGTTGCTTCACTGAATAAGCTTTGGGACGGTGTGGTAAATTTCAAAACAAGAGATCACGCATAACGGTTTGTTGCAGCTCTTGCACCAAAACCGTGTTTCCTTCCTAGTCTTGAGTCCTTTGTCTCCTCCTCAGTCACTGGCACCCATTTCTTGACGTGGGAGTGCTCATACGGACGGCAGCCCTTTACCTTCTCAGCAGCGTTGCGGTTAGTTTCTTCGACCACCATTGAAATGAGTTCATCATCGAGGAAACGCTGAATATATTCAAGCAAGACATCAGGGGAGCTTATAGTGAACGTCTAACCGGGAACTGCCAGAAAAGGAAACCGAAGGGGTCGCGTAGGGATGTTACTTACGTCGATCTTCATTCTCCTACGCGCGCTCGCAAAGTTCGCTTCTGAGCTGTCCTCTTCTTCATCGGAAGAACTGCTGAGCACAACGTCATCACTGTTGTCCTCGCTCCCTGAAACAAGGTACACTTCGGTGTCTGAATCACCATCGTCTAAAGATGATGACGAAGAAAAGCATCTTTTCTCGGAAGACGGGCCAGCAATACACGCATTGCCTCCGCCGGATGCCATTTTTTAAACCCAGGTTGCCATATGAAAAAAACGTTTGTTATACGTGTGATTCCGTGCCATTGAAATAATGTACATTTTGACGGTTGCGCAGGTCTCGTTCGTTATAAGCGAAATTTTGTCTTAAGTGGGGCCTTTAGGGCTCGACTGTACATGGTTAGTTTTGTTACCATCAAGGAATATGCTGTAGTGTGGCTTCACTTTTGAGCATTATATGTAATGGGTTAAACATTCCATGGGCATTGCAGTACTCTGCTTTTATGTAGTCTTCTGGGAGTGTATAATGCCAAGCTGGTCTCGGTTGCCAGCTGGGATGTGTGCAGGAAGGCATGCTGTGGCAAATAAAGTTGTCTCTCTCTCATATCAGGAGTGAATTCAGCTGAGTCAAGCTTTACATGACATTGCTACAGGTGCTTTGTTAGGGTCTGTGGTACTGCATGCGCATTGCTTGCACATCATACTACAGCTGAACCTTTTTATAACGAAATGATGGATATAAGAAGGAATGACGATTCACCTTGAAGCTTTGTCAATATGGGCTATAAAAAAGTAAACGCTGGCCCCCTTCAACTTCGCTATAACGAGGTTGAACTGTGCATCCAAATCAGCATAATACTGATTACAGCCACGACACAGGAAGTGGGTGATGAAAGAGAAACCAGTGAAAACTTGTGCTTACGCTTGTTCACTTCATGATGTTCGTTCTGGTTTTAAAGAAAAGCTGGGATAGGAGGGCAACCTAGATTGAGCATCTTACTTGCAAAGCCGTTGGGCCTGTTGCTTAAGGGTGGTCTTCAACTCCTGCAGAAGCAAGGACCGCCCACGCTCCAGGGAGAGGGACCGGTCACGAGAACGCTCATCACGTCGAGAGAAGTCAAGCAGGCGAGACCGGTCACGCAGCCGTGAGCGTGATTACAGAGACCGCAGCCGGGAGAGGGACCGCTACCACGAGGACCGCTACCGGGACAAGGAGAGGGAGCACCGTAGTCGCCACTGAGACAGTCTCCAAGAAGGTGCAGCTAAGGACAGCGCTCTCTCTGGTCTGCACCACATTTTCTTATAAGAGTGGTTTATATAAAGTTGAGTCTGCTGTGTATCTTGTACCTTTGCTGATGTCAAGGGCACTGTAAGCCAGCATTTTAGTTATTCTTTGCAAAAATAACTTTCGAACACCATCGCTTGCATGCATATAAAAATGGGGAGCTTTATGGCACTCCTCAGTGTCTCTGGATTCATTTGCAGCAACTTTCTCTCATTTGTTACAAAATGTCGAAGTGATGAGCGATAGCAATTGGAGAAAAAGTGAATGCTGAGAAAATCAACCTTATAGCTAATTCACTTCCCTCATTAGCCTCGTTTATCGCCTAGTTTGCATTTGCTTTCGGTCGGAGAAATGCAGCATTGCAACCAATGGAAGCTCTCTCCCCCTTCAGGTAGAGACACTAATACCCCTGTCACACGGACACTGTAAAGGTACTTTGAACTAATGCTCCATTACTCTAAGGACGGACACGCGCTGCCACACGGGCGCGCCAAAGGACACCTAGCTCAAAAGAGCTTCGAAACAAGGCAGCTCGAGTTCGTCCTTTGAGGCTTCAAGGGAGTACTCTCTCTCCCAGCGAGTTAACAGCATAAATAAATTGAGAAAAGAAACGTTCAATTTTCGTTTTATAAATTCACTTCATAAGATTAGTGGTGTTATAAAATATAAGATCATTTGTTTTGTGGCAGTCTCACCACGCCATACTCTCGTTCCAGATATACGAGCGAGTTGGGCTCAGTGTGGCCAGCACTGTGATGTTATGCTCTGTACTTGGAAAATCGTGTCATTATTGCAGTTAAAATTGCGTTGTTTTAACATAATACGGTTATAAAGCTAATTTACTAAAAAACATGTGACATTTATGCATTTACATGTGCAGTGAGGTTTGCAATTTAAATGACGCTTTTCGCCGATAAGGGCGCTAAAAAGTTCTTGCGAAGGTCGTTCCGCGACCGTGTAGCACGGACGAACTCCCTTGAAGTAGTGCTCCTTTGGGAGCGTAAAGGAGCATTAGTTCAAAGTGCCTTTAGAGTGCCCGTGTGACAGGGGTATAAGATGGCGGTGCTTCAGTTTGAGATACGCCCAGGATCATCAGAAATGCTATTTACTCACAATTTAAAGTTTACCGCAATTCTACTAATTTTTCATCAAGAGACAGGTGATAGCCCAAGGATCTAAAGAAAAATGGGAAAGGGCAAATTGGGGAAATGGGCCATTCTAATTGCCGCGTCCCCTTCTTAAACGTGCACTGCATCAGTGAGAGCGCAGGCACTCTTGGAGGCTGCATGGTTGCAGCGGACAGGATTCAATCCCATGACCTCCGTTGGACTGAAGCTGCATGCCATGGTTGCTTGTATTATGCCGTTGCACAGCAATTGAAGTACAGGTTTTAAATTGCAACACATATTATGCGCTGTGTGATGCCCCTGCTAAGGAGCAAGTTCACTGTTTTAAAATGCCCTCTTGAGTCTCGTGGAGTTGGCAAAAAAAGCCTATGAACTTGCCTTTTTTTTTGCATGTCTCATTCCGGCACCTTGGAAAGAAACTTGTCACAGAAATTAAGTGCTTCGACAATATGCAGGGTGTATGGTTGGCCATGTATGTCTAACAGACTTGCCCACTCTTTTCTTTTCAGATTGGAGTTTGTGCAGGAGCAGCAGCATCACTTGCCGCAGCTCTATTTTTTTATTCCCCAAGTAGCCACACACACTCCATTGCTTTGTTCCTTGTCTTGGCTGTAAGTGTATCCCACGTGTTATTAAATGGCAGAGAAAAAAAAAAATGTTCACAGTTCCTGGACTTGGTGGCATTTTTATTGCACAAGAAAGTCTCACAGTAAATCTAGTGATGTCTTTTTTTATTGCACAGACAATGATAATGGACCTAGTGGAGTAGTTTTTCATGACACAAAAAAGCCTCGTGATGTCCGGTTGGACTTGTGCCGCTTGTTTGCAGGCATGTGCGCGTGACTAGAAACAAAAAAAAGTGAGAGTAAAGATGTGACCACGGACTGATCAGCTGTGAAGAGGAAAAGAAAGATTGAGGACATGGATTATTTTGTGTGCATTTACGACAAGCCAGAAAGAGAGGAAGCGATGTGCAAAATATACCACACTCACGTAGGTTTCTTGTTGGATGATGGCAAGGCTTTGGTGGGGCTGTGGTTCACAGCCACAAACCAAGTGAAAGATTGAGGACATGGATCATTTTGTGTGCATTTATGACAAGCCAGAAAGAGAGGAAGCGATGTGCAAAATATACCACACTCACCTAGATTTCTTGCTGGATAATGCCAAGGCTTTGGCAAGGCTGTGAAAGATTGAGGACATGGATCATTTTGTGTGCATTTACGACGAGCCAGAAAGAGGGGAAGCTATGTGCAAAATATACCACACTCACCTAGGTTTCTTGCGTGATGATGCCAAGGCTTTGGTGTGGCTGTGGTTCACAGCCACAAACCAAGTGCCGATGATGGCCTGGCGAATGACTGTGGACGCCAGGATGTGGCCATGTTCGTTGACATTGCCAAAGTTAATCTGAAGGAAGTAATTCTTGTTGCAAATGAGGGTAATCTGCATGGAGTATACAAGAAGGAAAAGCAATTCCAAATGGGGTAAGGTTGAAGAGCTGTTGATTGAAGGCAAATGCTTTCACTGTTTAGGATGCAATGCAGTTAGCAAATGTTATCAGAAGAAAAGTGCCGCAACTGTTGCACATTATGGACAGCCCAGAAGTGAACTTGCTCTGAAGATTGCTCTCCCTCCCTGCCGATACGTGCAAGGCATTATGGCTTTAGTCGACAGCTTTTGCAAGTTAGGAAGAAGTTAGCGCGAAAACTAAACGGTGGACAGAAGACTTTCACCTTTTTCCTTTCCCTCGTCTAGCTTTCGTGCCAGCTTCGCAACGTGTGACACCAACTAGCCCAGCAGCATAATCTCCTTACCAACTTTTTACTAGTGTGCTTCAGCTAATGCTGCAAGACAAGCAGCAAACACTGGATCTCTCCACCATGTTGCAAATGCACAGCAGTAACCAGGTGACATCAAGAGTCGTGTTCAAAGCATATGAAATGTAGATAACTTTAAAACCACATGGGAGGCCCTATGTAACTGGCTGGAGACCCCCCCATCTGTGAAAATGAATAGTTTCCTGCAAGCAACTACATTTGCATGTGCCAGTTTCTGCATACAGTGAAATGAAGTGCCACAAAAATGCCCTCTGCCTTCTTTGATTGCTTCAGGTGACTTGTTAGGCAACTGTGTTGGAACAGTAGGCTCCTGTGAGGCACCCTTATGAGTACTTCGTATGCAGTTTAAGCAGAGGAACTGCAGTGGCATGTAGTCACTAGGGCTGTTTGACACTTTTGATTTTGGCTTAACTACCAAAAGCATCCTTAATGCATCCATTACTGGTTAACAGCAAGGCACAGCCTCGATACCCTTAGACTTGAAGTTGGAGAGTCAATTATCCATTCGTGTCAAATAATATTAGAAAAAAGTTGCACTGTTAGCAAAAATGAAACTCAAGACAAGTGAAACAGGAGCAGTAAAATTGAGAATACATAAAGGAAACTCAATATCAGCACATTAAATCATTGTATAAACGCATGTAAGGGCTATACTTATTGTTTAAAACTGGTGTGAATTTTGAAGGTGAGGCTTCACATAAATCAATTTTTCTCATTTATCTAGTCCAATGTGGGGGGGTGTGGCCCTTACATGAGATTATACGCTCGCTATCACTTCAATCATGCGAAGACCGCTGCATAGAGGGGTGAATGGAGCCTGCCTTTATTTCCCCTTCTCCAGGTATTACCTTGTGTGCGTGTTTCATTTTTAGATATCCAGTACATAGCCCATTTAATGCTCACTGTACATTCCTGAACAGCATGCACAAAAATGGTGCACACAGACTTGCAGAGTGTGTAATGGCTTCCACAGGACACATCAATAACGAATAATAGAGTGCATTTTGAGAAAAATGGTACACGGACTAAGAACTGATAAAGACAGTGAGTTGTCTAATTAAAGAAATAGAATTCAAAAGTCAGACAAAACACTTCTGTAGTAAAGGACACAGAAGCTTGCGTTGTCTTGAAAATTTCTCAAGTTTTCTTTGACAAGGCCTTTCCAGCCTTACTGTTTGGTTTAAGAGTGAGTGTGCAATGCTTTATCTTTAAGCAAG
Source organism: Amblyomma americanum (assembly GCF_052857255.1). Classification (NCBI taxonomy): domain Eukaryota; kingdom Metazoa; phylum Arthropoda; class Arachnida; order Ixodida; family Ixodidae; genus Amblyomma; species Amblyomma americanum. The sequence continues at coordinate 154,085,500 of NC_135500.1, forward strand.
AGTGTGACACCTTAAGGCTGTTTTTGCAGTGGGCTGAAAACCAAGAACATTTGTGGATGTATGGTAAATGCAAATAGTATCAGTGATATAGTCCTAGATTAGCTAGTTCTTGACTGTGGCGTAGTGGAGATATGCTGGCATGATTTGAGATCCATGGCTGCTGTGGCAGCTGTGCTTCTTACCCTGGTGTGTATAGGTCCGTTCGATTCGCCCGCACTACGTGAACTGGTTCTCGCGGTGCTGCATTTCGCCATTCGTTTCAGCGGTGCAAGATGGCGCTGTCTGCACGACGCCTTTAAAAAAAAGTGCAGACGTGCAGGTCTAGTTCAGAAAAGTGCAGGAAAACTCTGCACCTTTTCAATGGTCGGTGCCGAAATGCTGCAGCCACCATGGAAGCAGATGACGGCTTGCGCTTTGCGATAAACGGCAGATATACTCAAATTATTCCACTCGTCGATGATAACAAAGCCTCACACGGGCCCGCCGACTCTCATGGAACATGAGTGGCCACCCGAGAAGGCGGCGACGGCGGCCCTCGCCGGCACCTTGCATCTCTCGACCATCGTGTTCTCAATGGATCTGTAACTGGCGTCTTTCCTTTCTACTAATAAAGTTATATTAGTACTCGAAGCCGGTTATGTTAACTAAAGAGTACAGACGTGCATACAGCGCATGATGCCCATTGTTGCAACAACCGCTAAGCATGCAAGTCGGCACGCACACACCTCAGTCATGTTCAGTAAAAAACACGTGCGTATACGTATGTTTCGCTTAGCTGCCGCGAGGTTGCATCGAGGCTGATTCATGGCAACACTTCACTGCGATGTGCTGCTTGAAAATTCTTCACACGGTTCGGGATGTTGGCGGCCGTTGATTTGGACGCCACGCTGCTGGCTGCAATTTGGTGGCGACGCCAAGGCTAGCAGACGACCAAGCCTGCACTCGACCATTCGTTTTGGAAGCAGCCAGTGCCAAGCAGTCTTTGAACCTCTGGAACTGGCGCTGCACGCTCGCGGCACCGCCGCGGAACTTCACAGAACTGGTGCAGGGAGTGCAGGTGAATCGAACAGACCTTATATGTGTGTGGCAAGTAATGTGTGCTGGCCATGCAAGATCATCACACAGATGTGGTCCAAGATATTTGTGTGTGGTTTAGGAGGTTGCAAAGGAAAATTGCAGAGGGGATACCTGTGAGAGATTTTCTAGCACTGATGAAAAAGCTTTATTTTATGCTAGGAAACATTTAAGGGAATATGCCACTTCTTGCAACAGTTCACCACTGTGAATGGTTAGCCTGTAAGCTCTGTCTATAATCAGTTATTTCGGCCTGCTGTCTAAAAAAGAAAGCTCTTAGGAATACCATTAATGAAGATTGGAATGAAAAGGGCACACAGAACTCGTCACTGGGGAACACCGGAAGGAACGGAAGCTGGAATAGACATGACTACAAACTCCTTTCTCTCATTAAGGAAGCTTTTGATCCACGAAAGAAAAACTGGGTCGCTATTTATTGTAAATATGTGCATTAGCCATCCATGTGGAATTTTGTTAAACTTTTTCAAAATCAAGAAGGGTGGGATCAATTTATTCAGGGCAATTATATTTTTTTTAGTGCAAATTCAGGTGCACACCTGGTATTCAATTCGCTTTTCATAATTTGGGTTTTTGAGGTATTTTTCTTCTTACAAAACAATTTACTATCAGCGCATTTTTTTTTTGTGTATGTGTGTGAGACAAAAAGCTGTTGCCAATTTCATAAAAATGTGCAAACAGAAAGTTCATTGATAACTATAGCAACTGTCAAATATTTATTTCTCTCATTTATTAATACTATCTTGTTACATAAGCATATGACCTCCTGCACAGAACTTCTATTACTGTTCACCTTTATTTGTACATTGAAAAAGGAGTCATCCAACATAATAGCGGAGACTTTAAATGCAAAAGGACCTTGGAACAAGGTGTCATTAGTGTGGGTAGCATTTCATACAGTGATACACCTGGTCGCTACTTATGTGCTGTCCTCGCTTTTCTGAACCGCTCTGAGCTTATCCTCAAATTTAAGCAGTGTCATGAATGATGCATTGAAACAGGCTTAAAGCAATCAGATAACTGAAAACATTGCTGCGCAAAGAGAAAGAGCACAAGATATATCCGCTGATTTTCGAACAGTATCCAGCTTTGTGCACAGGGAAATACATCACCGAGAAGGAAAATTTTCGGTCAACAAACGGGTCTAACTGGATATTTAAGGAACCTGTTCTGGATGAGAGAATCGGGTAAAAGCCCAAAAATGTAAGGCCCTATCCTAGTCACAAAGTGGAGCTGTTTTCGTACTGATGCCATACACTTTGTACCGGAATGATGCACGCCCGAATCAGCAATGTATACGCAGCATAAAGCTTGTGTGCGGTCACGTGCACTTACGGGAGTCTTGGAGGTACCGTTGTAGGTGTAAAGCTTGAGCTTGGAGAACGACAGTGGTTTACCGTTCCAAGAAGTGCCCGGCCGGGGTGATTCTGGGTGCATGTATTCGCCAGCTGCACAAATCGGAGAGGTACATTGTTCATGCCTTGGCGCACACATGTGAACACAAAGGTTGCTGAACATATACTGACCACATATGCCAGAGTCTTGGATGAAGCTGACCCAAACCACGTACTGCAACTCGTCGATGAGGTTAGTAAAGCAGACAATCGGAGCTGGCTGCATCAGCCTGCGCATAAGAAGAATGTCCACTGCTTTCGTCGACCGTTTTAAACAATTCAAATGAGCCGCTCGTTAATTGATGACGATGCACGCCAGAAGGACTTCATTTCCGTGCCGATAGCGCCGCCGCAACAGTAAGCACAGTTAGAGGAAGAACAAGCTTTGTGATGCTTTGATAACGCCACATTGCCCGACAGTCTCTCTAGATACGAACAGAACGAGCGTCCGTGCTCTGCCAGCTGCGCGGTTGCGTTTCATCCACCAGTGGCGTACAGCATAGCGGGTAGATTAGGTTTCGTAATTGGCTTGGATAGCGCTTGGCCCATAAACTGCTGCGCTACAGTTCAACCGCGCACCAACAAGCTTGGATGCTGTTACCACTCGCAAGCTTTCTTGTGGTGAACCTCTCAGGAGTGCTTTCCTAATTTCCATACAAGATTAATAACGAAAATTCGCGGTCGATTCGTTCAGCAGCTAAAAAATCCTATTACATCAATGTAACCTGCATACGGCGACTATCGCGGAACAGCGAAGAATCCGCGGTAGAATTCACATTTCGAGGCCAACGCTGGCCAAGCCAAGAACGAATGTTCCCGGCGTGCTCTAAGTGAACAATGGTCTTAAGTGCGCAACTTTTCTTTCTGCTCTAGGTAATGTAATTCGGGGAAAAAAAACTGGCCGAAGCCAAAGGGACAGTTTTTTCATTTCTAATCGGGAAGAACGTCTCTATATCATTACCAACCGAGGAACCACTACATGCGAAGAGGACAGCCGAAAGAGGCCATGACAGTTAGGGGTAGCAAAAAATGGCGATCGACGATCCTTTGTTATGCTCGAGAACGCAGTGTGAGCGCGCACATCGCATGCAGCAAAGTCATTTTCATAAACATACGTAACACTGCTTGGACGGTAAACAAAAGGAAGCAGGAGACGCTCCGCTAATCTCCCATTTGCGCCACGGTTTCCTTGCTTTCACACTGTCAACGCTTCAGTGGACTTTCGAGGTGACGCGCTTTCGAAAACTTACCTTCCCTGTGGGCTGACCTGCAGTTCCATCTTGGGCGAAAAAACAGCCTTGTTCACGAGCGTCAGCTGTGGAACCCTCACCGCAGGTTCAAGCGGAACGCTGCTTGCGCCGCCGACGGAGACTTGTTTCTCGGGATCGGCGTCCGTGCCTTCGTCGGCCTGCGTGCTCGACGGCTGTGGCGACGCCGCGTTCTGGAATCCCTCGATGCTGGGGCTGGCCGTGGGCGCATCTTCACCGACCACGTCAACGGTCTCCGAAGCGCTGCCGTCTTCTTCATCACTGCTAGAATCGCTGCTGGAACCGCTGCTGGAACCGCTGCAGCTGCTGCTACCGCTACTGCTGCTCTCGTCGCTGTCGCTACTGCTCGCAGACAGGTTGCAAGAGCCCAGCAGTTCACCACATCCGTCGCTCACGGGCTTCTTGGTGTCTTCATCCTTCGGCCCGGCGCCTGTGCCGGGAGCGGACTGGACAGACCGGGACGCTGCTGACGCCATGTTCGAATTCGCGCGAGTGGAGCAGGAGATGCGTTGCTGCCGACGCACGTAATTAAAATGGTGGAGAACGGACGCACAATAGTCGCTCGAGTGGCAACCTGCACGTCGAGTCTTCGGTGATGCGTCTGCTTTCTCGGACGCTGGGCGCTCGTGTTATAAGCGCGGAGTGCCTCGCGAGTGACGTTCGTTCATGCACGTTCTTTACCTTCGGTCGTCGTCTGCTTCTTCTGCCCATGAGAAGTGACTGAGGGGAGATGGTGTTCATATACATTTTCGCGTTAACGTAGTTAATCCGTCTTCGAGTAGAACATTTTTTCTTTCCTTGTTTTCGCCGAGCACCTGCGTCGTGAATTCCGAGGCTGTGTCTTATTACCGCCTGTAAGACCATCGCACTGCTGCTGAAATCGGCTGAACCACCGTCTGCTAGTAACGTGCACTTTTCGTTGGGCGTTTTCGGCGGCCTGCTGCTGGCTTTCTCCGCGCTCAATGCTTCGTTGTCACCTGTAATGGGCGTAAGCTCTTGTGCCTGCAGAAAAGAGCGTGTGCAGCGCATAACAAAACAAAAAGTCGCGGCCGCGGCTTTCTTTTTCTAACATCAGCAAAGCGAAGACACCTATCTCGCTACATCATTGTGCCCACGAATTGACGCCGTGGCATCCGCGTTTTGGCGATAAGCCGAACAGCAACGTAGCCAGCTAAAACATGCTGAGCCTGCACGCGCCTGGCTCCTTACTCGCCGATATCGGTCGCTGGCATGAACATGACTTGCGACTCGTCGTTTGCTCGCGACGACACTGCGCCGCAGCTGGGAAAAAGACGCTTCTGAGTTGTACTTAGCCGCGAAACACCTTTTTATAAAAATTGCAAAACTTGCCGGGTATGTTAGGGCAGCACCATAGAGAGCAGTCCACAAAAGAGGGGAAATTTAAAAAAAAAATGGAGGACGCTTAAGCTTCGCCTTTAAGAGTGGAACGCGAGAGCGTGTTGCAACACTGCCAGGGAGTCCACGGAACGCCATTGCCCGTTCGGCGCGACTCCTTGGCCGTTAGAAAAAAACTCTTTACTACGTATACGGTGAAACGGACGCGCGGAGCGGCAAACCACGTAGAAGCGCTGCCGGGCGCCTTGCCGAAACGCGCGGGACTCAAGTTGCAGTCGTAGTTCGTCGGCACATCGTTCTCGACAAACCCGATGCCCCAAACGCCAGCATAGCTTCCGTGCCGAACGAACGGGCAGCAAGCCGCAAGCTTCGTGGTGAACGCGCTTTGGATGTGCGCTGCGTTGTTCGCCGCTCACCGCGTGATTCCTGCGTGCCCGCCCGGCCTCACTGCGCCCGAACGAGAGATATGTCAGACGCGTCGATTCCTTTCCTTAAAATCAATTTTTAGTTCATTTTCCTTTCTATACGGCGCGGTTCGGGTGCCCACAGAGATATGTGAGACAGGCTTCACTTCCTTTCCTGGCGGTGGTAGTGGTTTTTTTTTTTATTAAAATAATAGTAAAAGGGAAGGGAAATATGGGGTTTGCTAGCCCCGACATCTGCCATCGATACTGAAGCACCTGAGCTGGGGCAGCGGAAATAAAGGACAGCAGACAGAATGGAGAAATGAAATGAAAGAGGTGAGGGGACAGCAAGAGAGGATAGGGGGAGAAGTAGTATATACAAACTATTTACGCAATAAGGAATGTGTCCAGGTTGTGCGCGTGATTTGTTCATGTTGGAGGAATTAAAACACGCGCACAGCACTGTGTTGGCTACAACTGGAGTGGGGCATCCAGTTGTCAATCGTCCAAGGTAGAACTCGCGGAGCGTTCAGTCACTGCGTGTAACTACCTGACGGTAAACAGACGGGACGTCAAGCCCGTGTGTTCGAGGGATGCACTGAGGCTCACCAAGGTTCGCCCACGAGTGCGCGCACTGCCCTGCGGCCACAATAGCGTCTTGAGGGAGTCTGGTAGTACGCCCAGCGCCCTATAGGCCGCAAGCATATCGCGACAAGCATCGGCGAACGCGGCACACTGGGGGTTTACATGAGCCCGACAAAAGGCGGGTTAAGTCGGCTGTCAGGCAGAAACCGCTTGTCGGGCTCATGTATACGCTAGGGGGTCGAGCTAAGTGGTCGTCGAGTCGAGCTGGTCCATCCCGGCTGCAGGGGGTGGGTTGACTCGTCCCGACGTTGGCCAGAACCGGTTGAAAGGACCATGTATACGCTGCCGCATCGGCTTAGCGCCTCCTCTCCTGCCTCCTCTCTGGTCTGGCGGCGCTGCGCAAGCCTGGGCGCTCCTCTTCTAGCATCCGCGCGTGGTTTGCTTGCTCGACGCTAGGGGTAGCGGCGATCTCTGCACGACAGAAAATGTGTTCTTATAAACGCTGTCGCGTCGGGTGGTCATCCCGACATCTGGCGCGGCCCTACTCGACCCGCCGCTGTCGGGCTCATGTAAACAAGGCTACAATGAAGGAGCAGGTGTTCTAGTGTTTCCACTGCAGCACATCCGTCACACTCATCACTCGTCGCGATTACGTGACGCTCCCGTCGTTCCTCGTTAATAATAATAATAATAATTGGTTTTGGGGGAAAGGAAATGACGCAGTATCTGTCTCATATATCGTTGGGCACCTGAACCGCGCCGTAAGGGAAGGGACAAGGGAGGGAGTGAAAGAAGAAGGGAAGAGAGAGGTGCCGTAGTGGAGGGCTCCGGAATAATTTCGACCACCTGGGGATCTTTAACGTGCACTGACATCGCACAGCACACGGGCGCCTTAGCGTTTTGCCTCCATAAAAACGCAGCCGCCGCGGTCGGATTCGAACCCGGGAACTGCGGATCAGTAGTCGAGCGCCCTAACCACTGAGCCACCGCGGCGGGTCGTTCCTCGTTGAGAGACTGCAATTTCCCATCCTCGTTCGAAAAGGAAAGGGGGAGATGCCCCTTCAGGTGTCCGCCGAGATGCGAGACAGATACTGCGCCATTTCCTTTCCTCAAAAACCAATGCGAGACAAATACTGCGCCGTTTCCTTTCCTCAAAAACCAATTTTTAGGTGCCCCTTTAGTTTTATGAGAGGTAAGTTGCTGAAAGGACACAACAGAGCACGGGTGCCAACGCAATGAGCTAGTGGAGACAAGTACTCTTCAAAAGAATGCATTATTGTAACCTTTCGACAAATGCTCTTTCCACCCTATTTCGAAAGTTGGTGCCGACTAAAGGACTGATCTAGGGCCTTTAGTGGTGACAGTTGGGGCTTCACGTACACGCAGACTGGGGAGCAGCCTTCCTCATCTTTTCGAAAAACAATACGGTGGAGGGCGCCTGACTCTCCTCCCCTCGCGCTAACCACTTCAGTCAGCAGAGGAGGTAGCGAAAACGCGGTTCTGTGAACGAGGGTGTAAGAGCGTGAGCTCTTACTCACCACGTTTCTCGATTTCTTGGGGTCTGCTACCACCTCCCTTCGGCGTGAAATTTTCGAAGTCCGATGAATTCAAGGTGGCGGCCCCAATAGTAAATCGATATAGCAACCCAACTGAAGAATAATTTTTCCACCGATGTAGGAGGCCCCGTACTCTCCTCCATTGGCACGCAGGCTCAAGGGGCCGGGGCCTCCGCGACTGAAGACAGGCGAAGTTACAGGCATTCTTCGCACCTGCCGTTGCCAGGCGGATGACTTGTTGCTGTTCGGCGGGGGACTCGCTTTGCAGCAAGGCCTCCCAGGCATCTCTACTTTTAATGTTCTTCCTGGCGCCTGGGGAGTCAAGACATTGCCAGATTCAAGAGTGCCCCTTGATCCACAGATTTTAAATGGTGATTGATTAGTGACGCCACTAATAAATCCACGTCATATTCGTATTTATATTGGTGTACCTCACTTTAAATCTCATTCATATCAATTCAAGTAAACCAAACAGGTAACATTCGTTACTTGAACGTCTTCCAGAAGGTGCCGCCGTCTTTATTTTTTTGGTTGGAAAGTCAATTTTCATTTCATTTTGTGTGCTTGCGTATATGTGTTTGAAAATTGATAATTTGTTTTGGGGGAAAGGAATTGGCGTGGTATCTGTCTCACATCTTGGCCGACACCTGAACCGCGCCGTAAGGAAAGGGGTGAAGGAGGGACTGAGATAGGAATGGAAGAGGTACAATAGTGAAGGGCTCCGGAATAACTTCGACCACCTGGGGATCTTTAACGTGCGCTGACATTCACAGCACACGGTCGCCTTTTGCGTTTCAGCTGCGTTGCGATGGAGCGAAACGCTAAGGCGCCCGTGCTGTGCGACGTCAGTGCACGTTAAAGATCCCAATGTGGTAGAAAATATTCACCCGCAGAGGTGGCTCAGTGCTTAGGGCGCTCGACTACTGATCCGGAGTTCCCGGGTTCGAACCCGACCGCGGCGGCTGCGTTTTTATGGAGGAAAAACGCTAAGGCGCCCGTGTGCTGTGCGATGTCAGTGCACGTTAAAGATCCCCAGGTGGTCGAAATTATTCCGGAGCCCTCCACTACGGCGCCTATTACTTCCTTTCTTCTTTCACTCCCTCCTTTATTCCTTTCCTTACGGCGCGGTTCAGGTGTCCAACGATATATGAGACAGATACTGTGCCATTTTCTTTCCCCAAAAAACCAATTATTATTAGAAATTATTTCGGACCCAAGGCCCACCCCCCTACGGCTCCTGCGTGCACTGGCCTGCTGCCTCGGAGGTACAGCGAGAGATCGTCGGCATCGCGGGAAAGCGGAGCACACCCCTCTGCGCTGTGCAGCAGCTGGCCAGAGCCGTCATACACGAGGAGCTCCAGGGCCATCTCCTCGTGTACACCGACGGCTCAGTGGCCCGCGACAGCTGCTCCCTTGCTGCGGCGGCCACCATCCCCGCCCTGCGACTGCACAGCCAGCAACACGCAACCTTCCTGGGCTCCTCCACCACGGCGCAGTTGATGGGGATCCGGCTCGGGCTGGACCTGCTGCTCACCCTCGGCCCTCCGCCGCCCAGGAGTGCTCTGCTGTGCGACTCCCGCGCCGCCCTCAGCCGCCTGCAATCTAACGGCCGCGGTACCCCACTAGTGCGGGAAATTCGCTCGCGCATCGAGCGCCTCGCGCAGAGAGGTTGTGCCGTGCGTGCACAGTGGGTGCCCGGTCACTGCGGCATCGCCGGCAACGAAGAAGCTGACGACCTCGCGACCGCTGCACACCAACTACCTGCCAGCGATCTGCCCCTTGCGCTGGAGGACGTGCGTGCGGCCATTCACGACCATCTCCGAAAGCAGCACCCCGACCCACGCATCGCGGGAGGTGAGCGCATCGACAGTGTCACCGGCTGTCGCGCACTTACACGGTCACAACGTGCAATGTGCAATGATCCTCCGCGCGCGCATTGGCTGCGTGTGGCCCGTGGAACGACGGGTGCGTCACGGAATTGCGACGAGTGATGTGTGTGACGGATGCGGTGCAGTGGAAACACTAGAACATCTGCTCCTTCGCTGCTCCGCGTTCGCCGATGCTCGTCGCGATATGCTCGCGGCCTATAGGGCGCAGGGCATACTACCAGACTCCCTCAAGACGCTATTGTGGCCGCAGGGCAGTGCGCGCACTCGTGAGCGAACTTTGGTGAGCCTCTGTGCATTCCTCGAACACACGGGCTTGACGTCCCGTCTGTTCTCCGTCAGGTAGTTACACGCAGTGACCGAACGCTCCGCGAGTTCTACCTTGAACGATTAATAACTGGACGCCCCACTCCAGTTGTAACCTACACAGTGCTGTGCGCGTATGTGATTTAATTCCTCTAAAATGAACTAATCACGCGCACAACCTGGACACATTTCTTATTGTGTAAATAGTTTGTACATATTACTTCTCCCCCTGTCCTCTATTCCTGTCCCCTCACCTCTTTCATTTCATTTCTCCATTCTGCCTGCTGTCCTTTATTTCCGCTGCCCCAGCTCAGGTGCTTCAGTATCGATGGCAGATGCCGGGGCTAGCAAAAATCTTTTCCTTCCTTTTTACTATTATTTTTAATAAAACCACTACCACCACCGGAGCCCCCACTATACGGCACCTCTTTCTTCTTTCACTCCCTCCTTTATCGCTTCCCTTACGGCACGGTTAGGCGTCCACCGATATGTGAGACAGATACTGCGCCATCTCCTTTCCCCAAAAACCAATTTTCATTCCAATTTCATCCACGTAGTATATGCCTGTCTTATTCCCGTAGTAACTTTGAATAAATTTTGCCCTGGCTTCACGCGTACCGTGTTTACACTCCCAATTCACATTTGTTGGGAGCGGCCTAACTGTCAAAGTATTTTCCGTGCCTCCGGGATGTCGACTCTACATTCGGTGATGGGGAGCAGCGCGAGATTGAGGTGCCGGAGGACTTGTCTGCCGGCGCTGGTCATCGACAGCCTGGCAATTTGGCTTGTTCTGTGGGCCTCAATCAGCTCCTCCGCCGAGTTGTGGACACCAAGTTGGAGCAGGCGCTCTGTAGACACTCTGGCAGGGAGTCCTAGCTCCTTTTGAACCGCGGCCCGAATCATCGCGTCGAGGTTCCCGCGGTCGCTCTTCCTCAGCTTGAGGTAGGGCTCCACTTGCACCACGCGACTGACGATGAACGCCTGAACCAGGCTAATGGTTTCTTTTTCGAAAAGACCACCGTGCTTGACGGATATCCTGCCAATCATCCTACTAATACGTTCGTACGTGGACTTAATTTTTTGCAAGGCCGTGGCATTGTTACCCCGGTTATTAATTTTTAATCCCAATACCCGAAACGTCTCCACCACCGGTATCTGGGTGTCGTTAAAGTAAATTTGCTTGTTCGCACCTAGGTTTATATCCTTTCTAACGTGTAAGAGTTCTCATTTGTTGGGAGCGCATTCCAGACCGCACTCCCGAGCGTAATCTTACTACCGAGGCGGCCTCTTGGAGGACCCCCTCCATCTGCCCGACGGTGCCCCAGGATGACCAGATAGTAATGTCGTCTGCGTAGATGGCGTGGCGTACGCCATCCACGGCATTCAGCCTCTCGGGGAGGCCCATGAGGGCAACGTTAAAAAGCAGCGGAGAGATAACTGCTCCTTGATGCGTGCCTCGGGTTCCCATCTTGATGGGCCGGAATTTTTCATTGCCAAGTCTCATGTAAGCTTTCCATTTTCTAATAAGTTTTTATATATCTGAATGTTTTATAGTAACATTCTGGAGAATTTGAGCGCTAACACAGAGAAAAAATTTCACTCCGGCGTTGAAGCGGTTACTTTTTTTGAATAGATAGCACGGCACTGTCACTTCCTGTGCAGCTAGGCTTTACTTGCAGATCCAAAATGCATTGTTCATGGTAACGCATGCACTACTAAATTTAGTAGAAATAGAGATATCTTATCGTGCTAATGACGCTAGTTTGGGACAAAAATAAGCATTGAACTCTCACACAAGAGCGTAATTCCTTCTATAATCCCTGCTACCATTAAGCAATGAGAGTAGTGTGACGAAACACATCAAAGACTGCTTGATCACTGGAAATGGTGCACATTTCTTGACTCCTATGTCGCTCCTATAGGCTCGAACTGTATTAGTTTATTGCTTCAAGGACTACTTACTATAGCGTTACACGCAATGATCCCCTTCACACACCCAATCAGTTCACGCAATGCATAGCACTCTAAACAAACAAAAAATTGGCCTTGCGGTCAAACACGCGAAATTCTAGCAACAAACTTCACAGACACTGTTTTGTCACGTAGAAGTCAAATGTGTTCATGGCTCGGCTTTGATGGCAAAACACACGCACCAACTCAACAATAAATGTTTCCAGAGCAGTCTCGTGTTTAAAGTCGAGATATGGTTGCTATAAATTAAGAAATAAATTAAAGGGATTCATTTCATCACATTCAAATAGTTCCTGGTCACCGTTTCCAAATGCGTATGAACCGGACAAAGCAGGGTTAACGGCGCGGACATATTTGCAATCGTTCAAACGAATCAATTCGCAGTTAATACCGCAGCCAAGTCTAAACAAGCAAGTTTGAAGTCGATATTTCTCCACGTAAGGTTCGTCATCACAAGCATAAAAACAGCCGGGCAACGAAGTCACGGCGCTGACGTCATTCTTTAGGAAACGCGCACGCTCGCTCCTTGGCCATTCGATCAGTGGGCTGGCACTGAAACGCCCTGGAGAAAGCCTCGACGTACATCAGGGGGACGTCCACGTTTTCTTTGCTGGCGGGACTCAAGGACGTCGGACAGCGGTAGAAGGTTTCGCGCATGTAGAAGAACCGGCTGTGGGAGAGGCTCCAGTGGCGCCAGGCCCTTTCCACTTTGTACCAGTCGGGCTCTGTAAGCCTCGAGAGGACAGAAGAAACAGCCAGTGAGGCTGCCACTGTGTTCACCTGGTCATCGACACTTTGGAGATTTTTGCCCGCCTTAAAGTAATGCTTCCGAAAGCATGCCACCAGCTGGTTTATGTGGTCTCGTGCAGCACTAGACCATAACGCAGTTTTCGTTAGAATAAAGCGCCAGATAGACTGCGCCAAAGCTACGGCGATGACCGGTGTATTGAAGACGTCAGAGTGCATAGGGTCGACCCGTATGAGGGAATATAGCGCTGGCGAGACGAGGATCCTGTCTCCCCTCTGCAGCCTAATGTAGTCATATATTCGGCCGGAAACGTGAGGGCTTTCGAAGGGCAGACGGTGCCGTGCCAGCGCTAAGCGCGTCTCGTGTTCCGAAGAGTGTCCTTGCAGCAGTTTCTCCAGGAATGTCTGCGTGAAGTGGTTGTCCTGGATGCTTGATAGGCTAAGTGGTTGCGGCACAATAAGAGTCAGGCTAGCGAAAAATGTGTTCAAAAGCGAGCTGTCTTCGGGGCTGAAAATAGCGCTTGACAAGCTGTCCAACTTGAGTGCTTCGATGACAAAATTAACAACACGTGTGACCTGAAGGCTTCTTTCCGGCGTGACGAATTCTACGGTGTACATTGCATTCCGCACGTTTGGCATCAGGTCGATCTGGTGCAAGCAGAATGCCGTCCTGCTCTGCGAGGGAGGCTTTGGTGTCCACTCGAGGTCCACCAGTGCGTTGCAGGCACTGGAAGCGAAAAGATATACGGCCGCCGCGTCCTTTCGTTTTCTGTCGTCTAGGGATGTCACCAGGGCCTCGATGTGGTGTTCATCGCTCACATAAAGAAGAGCGATGTTATCAAGGCCGATAGAAATTGATTTCAGTGCAGCCGTCGCGTGCCACCGCCTCAAGACCTCGGTGGCATCTCCCCGCTCGTAAATTTTTAGAACAGCGTCTTCCTGCTTTGAGGTCTCTACGGAGGAAGCGTATGCAATGACGTCATGCAACGTTGTCTGTCTCTTTAAAATGCCGTAGAGCATCGTTGTGGAGAAGTTTAGGCACATTTGGAATCTTCTATCGGCAACTCGACAGCCTTCGCGCTGGTTATGTGCCAACAAAATCGCATCAATTCCTTTCAAAGCGGCCAAGATAATTGATGGTATGCCGTACTTGATGTTTGTGAGAAGCAGGTATGCGAACGCACCTGCAGGGCTTGAGTCCTGCAGGTGATCTCCCGCTATGTTGACAAGCAGGCTTCCGAGCTCGTCGAGAATGTTGCTCTCGTTCGTGTCCGCATTCAGGCAGGAATCGAACAGCGACCTCAGGAACGTGCTCACCTCGCTCCTGGTGCCGTTGACCGACATCAGGACATCGAGCTCGAAGCTCGGATTCAGTCGCGTCGGCAGAGCGGAAGAGTAGGAGACAGTCGACCTGCTTCTCACGTTGCGCTGTGCGACAAGCGTGGAGCAGACGTATTCGAAGAAGCTGTCGCACGGGTCGATACTGGCGTTGACGTAGCCCGCGAGTGCCTGCACATCGCTGGCGCAGCAGAAGACGGAGTGGTGCTCCTCGTTGACGGGGTGGAGAGCCTGCTTGAAGATCAGGAGGGCCACAAACGCTAGGATGATGGTGCCGGCAAAGCACACAACAGCCGGTCCAGCTCCAATGCCCATCTCTGGTTGGAGGAAATTGGTTGGGGGAGGCACCAATGCATCCTGTTCAGGCTCCGGGATAGGGCGCCGTGCATCTCTTCCTGATCCAGCGTCCAAATGCGCAGGGCCCGTTGCCGTTGACGGCAAATTCGTCGACAATCGCGATGGTTCTTGGCTGCTGTTGCTGCTTGGCTTGGATGGCGATGGCTGCTCTGATTCTTTCTGCTTGTCTTTCAGGGCCTTGAACTTGGCAACAGCTGCAAGCAAGGTGGGTGGCGGCGCCTGACGACTCTCGTGAACTGGTGCATCGGTGACCTCCTGCAAAGGAGCCGTAGGTGGCTCTGGACCGTCCACTGTCTTAACTGTGGCCGTCAGTTCTGCGCCGTCTTCCGTTCGCGTCGCGTTTGACGGCTTCCTCCTCGAATGCTTCTTCCGCCGCGAGCTTGTCGCTTCGCTTTCCTGGCCTTCCGGCTGTGCTGACTGTTCTGGGAGCGTCGTCACCGAGTGGCTAGAACGGGAGTGGTGGGAACCACCCTTCTTCTTGCGGTGTCCGGGCATGCCGTCAGTAAGTCTCTGGTATGCTTGGAAATTCACAGGTGGCTATTGGGCGCTATCTAGATCGAGTAATGTACGCTCTGGTGAGCTCGCGAGGCTTCACTAAGGTCACGCTCTTCTTCCTCTGTTTCTCGCCGATGCTCTGCATTGCGCGAGCCTCTTGAAATTCCTCCTTCTTCAGTTCCCCTGATGAAATCTTGAGTGAGTGTATGAGAAAAACAATTAATGCATAGAATAAATCGATATTACTTGTCCTCAATCTAGGAGCCCATTGGCTTCTGCCGTCGCTCTTGTCCGGTTCACTAGACAACTGTAAATTGTAAATAGGTTGTTGGAGAAAGGAAATGGCGCAGTATCTTTCTCACATCTCGGCGGACACCTGGACCGCGCCGTAAGGGAAGGGGTAAAGGAGGGACTGAGAGAAGAAAGGAAGAAAGAGGTGCCGTAGTGGAGAGCTCCGAATAATTTCGACCACCTGGGGATATTTAACATGCACTGACATCACACAGCACACGGTCGGCTTTGCGTTTCGCCTCCATCCAAACGCTGCCTCCGCGGTCGGGTTCGAACCCAGACAAAGCTTGCCTTCTCGCTGTGAACTAAACAGCACCGCCTCAGCGTCCTCAGTTGTTGGGTTACTGATTCTCGAAATTGTTCTGGCATGCTCGCACTATGTGGTATAAGTTAGCCACTTCACAGCAGAAGCCACAATGTGGATAGTACGCTCAATTTCAAACAAAACTGAATTTCACTAGGTTGATATATAAGTATTTGATTTCAATTTCCTTAGATGACCCCTTGCCACGGAGCAAGACTATACAGGAGGTGAAACTCCCGTCTGCGCGAGCGAGCGCAGGCGATTAGATAAAGTCACTATTGTATGCGCCGACGGGGGCGCATGCAGTGGCGGTGCCTTGCGGCGCCTCGTAGAAGCAGCAGGCAAAAAAAATGCAGCGCCCGGGCAGTCGGCGCGCTCAAAGCAGACGACAAGCAGACGAAACGGGTGTTTGCTTCAGCGGGCACGCCGTGACGTTGAATTTCAGTAGTTTCTTCCCAGGCCGCCAGGCGCCGCCAGCAGGAAAGTTGCGCCGCGGGCTTGTGACCTTTTCTGGTCGCCGCAGACGGCGGAGTTTCCACTCCTTATAGTCTTCCTCCGTGCCCCTTGCCCCCTGTTCAGATTTGTCTCCTGTTCACCGAATACTTTCCTTGGTAAATCTTGCGAGGCGATCGAATAAGGGCACCAAAGAAAAGTCCTATGATATCCTGGAGACACAAATGGTATCGGTAACGATGGAAATATGAAATATAAAAGCATTCAACGAAAAAACAAACCGAGAGGCAACGAATAGTCTGTAAGACTGCTAGTCTGAATTCCGCAAATAGCTCTGGGCACAAGATGAACATACGTGCTAGCTGAAAGTTTAGTTTCATTGTCACTGCCCGCCGCGGTGGTTCAGTGGCTAAAGCGCTCGTCTCCTGAGCCGGAGCACCCGGGTTCGAATCCGACCGCGGCGGCCGCGTTTAGATGGAGGCGAAACGCAAAGGGCGCCCGTGTGCTGTGCAATGTCAGTGCCCGCTAAAGGTTTGGTTTATGGTTTATGGGGTTTAACGTCTCAATGCGACTTGGGCTATGAGGGACGCCGTAGTGAAAAGCTCCGGAAATTTCGACCACCTGGGGTTCTTTTACGTGCACTGACATCGCACAGTACACGGGCTTCTAGAATTTCGCCTCAATCGAAATTCGATACTGCCGCGGCCGGTATCGAAAAAAAAAAAGAAGGAACCCGACCGCGGCGGCTGCGTTTTTATGGAGGAAAAACGCTAAGGCGCCCGTGTGCTGTGCGATGTCAGTGCACGTTAAAGATCCCCGGGTGGTCGAAATTATTCCGGAGCCCTCCACTATGGCACCTCTTTCTTCCTTTCTTCTTTCACTCCCTCCTTTGTTCCTTCCCTTACGGCGTGGTTCAGGTGTCCAACGATATATGAGACAGATACTGCGCCATTTCCTTTCCCCCAAAACCAATTATTATTATTAACCCTCGTCTTTCGCGTCTGCAGCCGAGCGCCATAACCATTGAGCCACCGTGGCGGGAGTGCACGTTAAAGATCACCAGGTGGTGGAATTAATTCCAGAGACCTCCTCTACGGCACCTCTTTCTTCCTTTATTCCTTCACTCCTTCCTTTATTCCTTCCCTTACAGCGCAGTTCGGGTGTCAACTGAGATATGTGAGACGTTACTGCGTCATTTCCTTTCATCAAAAACCAATTTGAATTTGTTGTCATTGACATCATCATCATCAGCCTGACCACGTCCACTGCAGAACAAATACCTCTCCCATACCTCTCCAATTAACCGTGTCGTGTACCCGCCTCGGCCACCCTATCCCCGTAGACCTTTTTTTTATTCGAAGAGTGTGCCATGAGGCATAAGGGGAAAAAAGGGTAGGAATGCGGGAGATTGAAAGTTAAAAGGAGTGAAGACCCGTTGCGCTGAGGTAGTCGCAGAGGTTGCCGATGAAACGATTGTTCATAGTCCACTGCACATAGTCACGTTCGCGGTTCCACTGCAGGCCCACCTCCCTGAGCAGCCGTTTTCTAATAGCAGCCGTCGCTGGGCACGTGCACAACAAGTGCCGCACATCACAAATGTAGACTTTTTAATCTCATCCACCCACATAACTTTCTGCCGCCTCCTGGTACGCTTCTCCTCTCTTGGAATCCAGTCCGTTACTCTTAACGGTTATCTTGCATTCGCATTACATGCCGTACCTATGCCCATTTCTTCCTCTTGATTTCGACTAGGTTGCTCCTTCACCAACTCTGCCCTCTGGCTGTCTCTTAACGCTACACCTGTCATTTTCGTTTCCATAACTCGCTGCATTATCCTCAATGTAAGCTGAACCCTATTCCAAGTTTATGCTGCATAGGTGAGCACCAGTAAGGTGCGTTGAGGCGCTTCCCATAAAAAGCAAACGTCTTAATTTTGAACTGTGTGTTCCGAGAAGTGCTCCATGCAATTTTTTTTAAATGTCATTCCACATTTCGCCTTCGACCCGCGACATTGCAATGCACCGGGAAAGGCATACGTCGGCGAAATATTACCGCAGCGAATTTGGATGGCTTCCTATAGCAGCTTTGTCTCCTTTTTCGATCATTTTTATGCGCTGTCCCGCTGGACGATTTTCTTAGGGGATCCTAGAATTAATAATAATAATCGGTTTTTGGAGAAAGGAAATGCGCAGTATCTGTCTCATATATCGTTGGACACCTAAACCGCGTCGTAAGGGAAGGGATAAAGGAGGAAGTGAAAGAAGAAAGGAAGAAAGAGGTGTCTAGTGGAGGGCTGCGGAATAATTTCGACCACCTGGGGACCTTTAGCGTGCCCGCCGCGGTCGGGTTCGAACCCGGGAGCTCCGGATCAGTAGCCGAGCGCCCTAACCACTGAGCCACCGCGGCGGGTAACCACTGAGGTTACACGCCGTAGAATTATGCTTTAGTAATCTCATTATGTTTTATGGTTTAGTATTCTCATTATGCTTTAGTATTCTCATGCGTGCCAGTACTGGTTCTACAGTCAGCCGAACATATAATCGTACATCCCAGCTCAGCACTCTTTCGATACTATCTCATTTCGATATGCAGAAACACGAATATCGGCAGGTTAGTTTCTCATGCTGATTGTTTTATGTGCTAATTTTTTTTTTTTGCTCAGTGCGCTCATAACAATTCTTGTTATTAACAACGCATACTGTTAAAACTTAAATGCATTTACGTCGTTCTAATGAGGTAAAATTTGTTTTTTTTTTCATAACCGGAAAGAGTACAGCGATCAACAAACATTATGAAAAATGACCAGTGGCCGAGAAAGCGTGGCTTGACTGAACGCCCGCCGCATGCCGAATATATATAAATAGAGTCCAGTCAAGCAATGCCTTCATATAAGTTATTTAAAATTATAGATAAAGAGCTAAAGACAGTGCCAAAAAAACAAGAACATTACTTTAGCTACTTGCCTGCTTACGTCAAGTTTTTGAAGAAAAAAAACTACTTTACTACACCAAATAAAAAAAAAGGGGCGGTTTCTGCCGCGTGTAAAAGAAATGTTAATTTCGACATTGACCGCGCCGTTTCTGACTGCAGTGCATAATTATTTAGAACCGGCGCTCTAAAGAATACTAAAAATGACGTATATTAGCGGCTAAATAGCTTCCTAATTGACAAAACACACGCATAATTGGCGCATTTGTGGAACGTGCATATTTCGTTAAGTAACATGCCCGTTCCTCAAATGAGCCAAATATGCATGTGCATAACAATGTCATGTCGGAGACAAGGCGCGGAAGAACCAGCTCCGACAGCGTCGAGGTTCGAACTGTTCATTTGCGCTGCTCGCGCTGCGGCGGCCTAATAATAATAATAATTGGTTTTTGGGGAAAGGAAATGGCGCAATATCTGTCTCATATATCGTTGGACACCTGACACTAAAAATGACGTATATTAGCGGCTAAATAGCTTCCTAATTGACAAAACACACGCATAATTGGCGCATTTGTGGAACGTGCATATTTCGTTAAGTAACATGCACGTTCCTCAAATGAGCCAAATATGCATGTGCATAACAATGTCATGTCGGAGATAAGGCGAGGAAGAACCAGCTCCGACAGCGTCGAGGTTCGAACTGTTCATTTGCGCTGCTCGCGCTGCGGCGGCCTAATAATAATAATAATTGGTTTTTGGGGAAAGGAAATGGCGCAGTATCTGTCTCATATATCGTTGGACACCTGAACCGCGCCGTAAGGGAAGGGATAAAGGAGGGAGTGAAAGAAGAAAGGAAGAAGAGGTGCCGTAGTGGAGGGCTCCGGAATAATTTCGACCACCTGGGGATAACTTCCTCTTTCTTGTCCGGCCCCGCGTGCCATGGCCTGCGAGGCGCGGCGCGAGGGGCGCTACAGGCACATCTCGGCAAATGTGGACCTTATACTGGCATTTGTGCAAAGCGCCACTTTTCAATTGGCGCAATGTATCTGCCAATATTGGCTTTTTGTGTAATGTAACTTATGATATTTGCAATTTTAACCAACGCTGGGCAGTAAGTACACCGCCAATGTAAAAACAACGACTGCCCGTTCGAAGGCTTCCGCCAGTAGTACCGTGGCACATAGTCTTCACATGCAGTCAATACACGTATATATGACTGTATATTTATTACCCAGTGTTTCGCTGTTTGCTTGTGGCTAACTTGATCGCTGCCGCATAAATAATAATAATAATTGGTTTTTGGGGAAAGGAAATGGCGCAGTATCTGTCTCATATATCTTTGGACACCTGAACCGCGCCGTAAGGGAAGGGATGAAGGAGGGAGTGAAAGAAAGGAAGAATAGGTGCCGTAGTGGAGGGCTCCGGAATAATTTCGACCACCTGGGGATCTTTAACGTGCACTGACATCGCACAGCACACGGGCGCCTTAGCGTTTTTCCTCCATAAGAACGCAGCCGCCGCGGTCGGGTTCGAACCCGGGAACTCCGGATCAGTAGTCGAGCGCCATAACCACTGAGCCACCGCGGCGGGGTGCATAAATGAGCAGTGACCTTCGAAGCGCGGTAAAAACTGCTGTAAAGAAAAAAAAGGGAAAGGTCAAAGAAACCTATTGTCCGCGTCTGTCCGAGAGGTCTTTTCTATAATGCGTGGCCTTTAAAAAGGTCGATTTACTTTCTGCATGCTATCTGAGCATGTTCAAGTGGTGCTGCCACGCCGATGCCTTTCCAGTTGAAAATTTTCGCGGATCTTCGATGCTTAAATCTTCGATTAGTTGCAGGTAGCATCTGGTGTTTAATTACGTGTAAAAGCTTGTGAGCTAAGGAGGACGCCGTATAGTGGAGGGCTCATAATAATAATAATAATTGGTTTTGGGGGGGAAGGAAATGGCGCAGTATCTGTCTCATATATCGCTGGACACCTGAACCGCGCCGTAAGGGAAGGGTAAAGGAGGGAGTGAAAGAAGAAAGAAAGAGAGAGGTGCCGTAGTGGAGGGCTCCGGAATAATTTCGACCACCTGGCGATCTTTAACGTGCACTGACATCGCACAGCACACGGGCGCCTTAGCGTTTTTCCTCCATAAAAACGCAGCCGCCGCGGTCGGGTTCGAACCCGGGAACTCCAGATCAGTAGTCGAGCGCCCTAACCACTGAGCCACCGCGGCGGGGATCAAAATTTCGACTACCTTGGGTTCCAACGTGCAGTTACATCACACTATATACGCAGGGCCGCCCTGTCGTTTCGCCTCCGTCAAGGTGCGATGGAACTCAATTCCGCGGATTTGGGCTTAGTAGCCGAACGCCATACCCACTAAGCTACCACAGCTGGTAGTTTCACCTAAACAACCTACATTTATAAACGGCTGAAGATATGCGAAAAAGATTCAGCTATGAAGTTGTGTTGCAGTGCAAATAAAAAAAAAACAGGAATGGCATAGTTTTCGCCTCGGTACCCTTTTGACAGAAGTGCTTTCCCGCATGACATACTAGGCGACCAGTCACGCACAGCTGCAGTTGCCATCACAGCGCAATAGGCTTCTGTTTAATAACAATAATAATTGGTTTTGGGCTGGGGAAAGGAAATGGCGCAGTATCTGTCTCATATATCGTTGGACACCTTAACCGCGCCGTAAGGGAAGGGATAAGAGAGGGACTGAAAGAAGAAAGGAAGAGGTGCCGTAGTGGAGGGCTCCGGAATAATTTCGACCACCTGGGGATCTTTAACGTGCACTGACATCGCACAGCACACGGGCGCCTTAGCGTTTTTCCTCCATAAAAGCGCAGCCGCCGCGGTCGGGTTCGAACCCGGGAACTCCGGATCAGTAGTAGAGCGCCCTAACCACTGAGCCACCGCGGCGGGTGCTTCTGTTTTGCGTTTCGCCTGTTTTTAATGCGACTCTTTCATAGAGTAGAAAAACATGTCCAGAACAAAGATGTTTTTCTTTTTCAATAATTTCACCCATTTCTGTTTTATTTACGGTACACAAATTTGTAAGAGAAACATTTATCCGTATCTCTACCGCATGAGCAGTCGATTACTTGAGATAATCAACACAGCGAGTATAAAGTAAAATCAAGGTGTCTTGAGCGTTGTGGCCGCTCACGATACTGTTTCAGTTTCATTTCCACCACCTGAGCCAGCCAGGTGTTTCGAATCGTTCATCCAGGCTACCTGAACGCCCTTTTTACATACACACGCTCGCATACAAGTATATACATAAACATGCGCACGTACTGAGATACTTTAATGAACATGCTCGTGAGTCAGCCCAGTCACTTCCCAGCTGTGCAATGCTTCACCATACCATGTCTGCCTCTTTATGGTAAGTCCGCTACACGGATAATATTTCCACAGACACATGACGTTTGCTCACAAGAAAAGACTTCTCCTAGTTTAATAGATTCAGCTCATGCCTTTCAAGTACCTTATATGTGATGTGCCTATTCGAATGAGCGCGCGACTGTTCGCGGCCATGCCGAAGTACGAAGGGCTTAAGTGCCTCGCTTATGGCTTGAAGAGTTCTTCACTCGGGATGTACTGTACGGTTGAGAAAGACGCCAAGAGAAATATTGGCGAGCGCCTGAGCAATATCTTATACTCCCTGTTCCATTAAGTTACGCCTATTTGTGTTTTCCACTGCGTGCAAGGTACCGTAAGATATTTGGCGAAAACGACACTGGCGATTTCAGTGAGACAGTGCAACAACACGTCTGCAGAGTTCTGCCTCTTGTTGGAAGTTGCAACGAGTCGATGTCAATAGTGAAGTCGATGGTGGTGCAATCGATACCGACTGAGAACGGCGCCGCCACGCGCTCTGGCCCCCTGTTTGTGCCATCTTCCCCGGCGGCCACACTCCTTGTCGAAGAAGCGAGCCAGCGTGTACAGGGCGCAGCAACTCGTTGCCTTGGTGACGGCGTCAAACACAGGCTGGCGCCCTCCTTCGTCTCCTTCTCGCGGTTTTGATTTCTTCTTTCTTTCTTCTTCTTCCAGTCCGGCGCTCCATAGCAAGGCCGATCGAAACACTCCTCTGGAGACGGAATTATGAGGGACACGGCGCTTCGGTACGTGAGAACTGCTGTTCCGAACTTCATCGTCCGCGAGCACTTTCACTCATTGCTGGTGCACCACGACACTTTTAATTGAACTCGCCCTTACATTTTTCTAGCTGCTGAAAAGATCAGTGACTGTTCTAATTTTACAGACACTCTACAGGTGCCTGTTGCTACTAGCCGCTGGCCCCAAAACTGCAATGACTCACGCCCGTTACATTGAGGAACTTGCTAAAAGGTTGGCCAAGTAAATTTAGAAAAGCAGAACCTTAACCCATTGGGAAAAAAATCTATATTTTGTGATGCACAATATTAATGGGATGACGCGGAGTTAGAGGAGTATAGCATAAGAAAGAGAAGAAAGAATTAGTCAAGTAAGTCATAACAGTGAGAAAAACAGAACATAAAATACGGTTTCAACATGGTACTTGACTCAGTAGTGAAGAAATTTCTGCATGGAGAAGCAGCTGGAGAGGGTATATATGTATTATACGCTTTTATTTTTCATAAACAGCCCGGTTTTAACATGTCCGCTACAATTAAGAAACAGTCAAGTCTGCAAACAGAGAACTTTCCTGGCAGACGCATTAACTACTGACAATTAACACACTAAATGTTGACACTCACGCGTGAGCGGCTGGGATCGTAATCGAACGCCTGCAACTCGTTGAGGACTAATTTCACCGAAGGGTATTCGAAGAACCACTGGTTTGTTAATTGAAATATAATTTTAAAGTAATTGAAATATAAAATTTCGCAGATTGACTGCTGCCATCAATTCCCGAAACTCACGACGTCCCGTTCTTTTGCATCGTAGCGAGAATAGTGACGTACGTATTTTGTGCAGTGCATGCTCTGCATACGCCACGGCTCTTATTGTTTTAATTCTGCACGTCTCCCTTTCGTCTTCTTTCTTTTTTTGCTGTTTCGTTTGTTTACCACATTTCGTCAACCTAAAATATCATTCCGAGAACAGCTTACTGCTGAAATGAACAAAAATAAGCTTCCGTGATACTCTATAGGTGTAAAATTTCCGAAAATTTTCAGCTCCTGCAAAAAAAGGAGAAAGAAACGAGATTTTTTTCGGAAATAATGGAAACTATGAAAAACTACTTGAAACAATAATATGAGCATTCACTGCATGCCAAGTGCGCGCATAGTATGAAAACAAAAGGTATTTTTACCAGTTATTAGTATTCTATTGGTGGGTGCTTTCTGGTCGCAGTGATTGCCTTTTGCTGGCCTATGCTATCGGAGGGGGGGGGGGGGGGGGGGTATACGTTATATTACGTCCTCAAAGCCATGGTAAGTAATATATATGCGGAGCAACACTGCAATGTGCGAGAAGTTCCCATCGGACGTTAGGCCGTCCGCTCATCTCTACATCTCTACAAGAAAGAGGGTTTCTAAGGATTTCGTCTGATTACCGTCGCTTCAAGGACCAATCTACGAACGTTGTGAGATCATGTTGTAGCAACCTGACAGCACCAAGGATAAGAATGAAGCTGGGAGACAAGCGAATCGGTATACTTCAGCAGAAACGTCTGTCGGGCGAATTTCACCAGAGTGAGAGTGACTTTTACAAGCGCTTCCTGAAATCATATACCTACACTGTTCTGTAATTTTTAAAAATAGGCTTTTTGAGTTAGAAGAGCGCTTTCTCGTCACAAGATTGTCAGTGGTGTAGCGCATCGCATACAACTAAGACGTGCTAACTGGCTTGTTAACTAAAATTGAATGGTTAACTTTTTAACTATCGCTATTAGCCTCCTCATTTATTTATAGGCGTGTAGCCTCCCGCAGGTAATATCCATATCAGTTTTTTTTAGAATTTCAGAAACGCTGTTACCCTCAGTCTGTGGCCCAACAAATTTTGATCATTTCGACGAGTTACGTGCACTGAAGGGGCTGCTTTGCCTACAAGAAGTTTCGCAATGTAGACAAAATTCGTTGGGCCACAGCGCCGGGGGTAACTGTGTTTTCGCAATTATATAAAACTTGATATTACTTACGGTGGGTACACGACTCTCAGTAAATAAGGAGACTAACGTATTCACTGAACTATCAGTTAGACAGGTAAATATTCAATAATATCTAACCAGCCCACTAGTTAGCACGTCTTAGCTGCATTTTGATCGCTATACACCCTGAAAGTGCTATGAGAAAAAAAAGGGATAGTCTGATTCAAAAAGCCTGTTTTTAAAAATTGTGGAACATCTTCGGTGAAACACCCGGTATACACCGGTAGGGAAATTTTGTTGTAACAACAACAACAACAACAGGAGGAAGCTTTCAGATTGTAAAGCTCGATTTCATGCCGTCTTCAAGGCACTGGCTTGACGGTCAGCTTGTGGGTGTTGAATATGACAGGATGTTAAGGCAAGCTGAAAAACGCACTGAGCTTCGGGCATCTTTGTTCACTGATCACCGTTGCTGGACCAACATGCATGGGGAGAGCGTGATGAACTTCCTTGGGGCACCATGTTTGGGGTTAATCGTCGGCCCTGACATGAAGACCGATGGTTAGGCAAAAGGTATAGTATAGATCTGTGGAGATTTGAAAATATATTGAAGAGCTTGACAGGAAGCAAGAGTTTGCAATGTAGTTAGAGACAATGCGAGTGTCTTGAATGATGCATATGGACAGTCATAACTCATAAGCCAGCATTATTCCATGTTGGAAAGCTGGGTTCTTGCGCCCTCGCACCTACTTGCTGTTCTCTCAAGTGATTACGCTAATGACGTTGTAAGAAGTTGTGGGGTTGACATGGGGAGGTAAGTACGTTCTCCCCACTCAATCGCGGCTGACACGGTTCAAAGCCGCCCGAACCCCACCCCGTGATCGCGTACGCTACCGAGCGCTCGCCGACCACGGCGGGCCTTGCTCTGGGGGAACAAAGGAACGACACATTGGCTGACACAAACAGGCATTTATTGCTACAGAAACAATAACGCCAGCTAGCAACAAGGTACGCTAATGAATCAAGGACGTCCGACTCACCAGCAAGGTTCCGAGCGAATGTTCGCCCGCGCTAGGGCAAGGGATATAAACTCCGCAGGCCGGACGGGACGAGTACGGGAGCCTGTCTCCCCGTCGCTTCTTCGCCCCGTCGGCGAAGAGCGGAGACCCGAGCGACGCGTCCGCCCAGGGTGATTATCCCGGCCCAAGAGACCCCATCTCCCGCGAGCAGGCTTCAGCAGTCTCCCGCGCAGCGACGCTGGCGCCCTCTCTTGCCAGTTAATGTAACTGACAAGGGAATCCGCTCAGCCTCGAGGGGAGACCGCCGCTGCACGGTGCCTCGCGGGAAAGCAAACTCAGGGGGCTGCAGGGCAGGTCCCCACATCCCCCCAACCTTAAATAGACCCACGCGCCTGAAAGTACATGCTATGGAGGAGTCTCCTGGTCTTCATGTCTTTGAGGCACGTCTTGCAGCGGAGGTCACGCCGACAGCGTCCACGCAGACTTCCGCGGTATTCCGAAGGCGGCGTGAAGGTCTCCGCTGGGACGACTCGTATGGCCCGCGGACTACCGTGTCCGCAGGCCCGCGAATCGAAGGCCGGTGGGAAAACTGCAGGCCAGGATCCTGCAGTAGTCGCCAGGGCAGCAGCAGCCAGAGGTGACTGCTGACTGGTCTCGCCACAGCTGCCCCGGATGGATGCGGCGAACAGGATACAGGCCGCTCCGTCGCAGCAGGTGGCAGCGAGACGATGTGCACCGGTCAGCAAGCCTGGGTGGCTCCACCGGATCTGCAAAATTGTCGAAACGCTCTCGGCGTGCCTTTAACGTAGGTCACGGGAGGGGAAACGGCATCCGCAAGGGCCTCGTGGCACAATGCCTAACTCGCTAGCAAAACGTGTCGGCGGCTGTGCAAACGCAAAGTTCGAGTGAACAAAGCCCTTTCTTGAGTTGAACGAGACTGCTCAGTTCGTGCGAGGTTACAAAAAAAAACGGACGGGCAGCAAAGTGCGCCCCCTCTCAACGTCACGGTCCGGTGGTCATGTCTCTTTTAATGTGGTGCAGGCAGCTCCGAAAAGCCTCAGGCCTAACGACCACTCCGACAACGACCGTGACCACACCAAAGACCCGAAACGGGTTTTGTGCGCGCAGCCGCGAGGAGACATCAGCTTTGTGGGGTGGTCCTACCCCGCTCACTGCACAAAGCAGCTTCTGAGCGGTCGGCGCCCACCGTATCGGACGGTGTCGGAGCGCCCGGTGCCGAGCTGCAATACCAGCGAGCTCGTAGCGGCACCCGTGGCCCCAGGCCACCCGGCTCCCGGAGCCGCGACTCCCAGAGTCGAAAAAGAGATAGTAGAGAAAATATATACAGAAACTCGGACCACCCACGCGGCTTCCGTACTCACTCGCTTCGGGCTCGGCGACTCCGCGGGCGCTAGGCCTCGAACTCCCTCGATGCGGACCAAGTCATTCTCACGAAGAAACTCCAGGGAAAAAAAATGTGCTGAGCATGTCGAAAAGTTCAAACATGCTGCAGCGCAATACACCTCGCACTCAAGAAAGCATGCCGCAGGTCCTAGCGATCAAAATTCACTCTAGGCCTAGCACTTGTCAAGTCCGGACAAAGAGCGTTCCTCGAACCGAACCGACAGTCGTCCAATGTTCCAAGAGCAGGCCCCACGTTGGGCGCCAGATGTGGGGTTGACATGGGGAGGTAAGTACGTTCTCCCCACTCAATCGTGGCTGACACGGTTCAAAGCCGCCCGAACCCCACCCCGTGATCGCGTACGCTACCGAGCGCTCGCCGACCACGGCGGGCCTTGCTCTGGGGGAACAAAGGAAC
The DNA here is from genome assembly GCF_052857255.1 of Amblyomma americanum. Taxonomy (NCBI): domain Eukaryota; kingdom Metazoa; phylum Arthropoda; class Arachnida; order Ixodida; family Ixodidae; genus Amblyomma; species Amblyomma americanum. The sequence goes on from NC_135500.1 coordinate 154,113,136, forward strand.
GACACATTGGCTGACACAAACAGGCATTTATTGCTACAGAAACAATAACGCCAGCTAGCAACAAGGTACGCTAATGAATCAAGGACGTCCGACTCACCAGCAAGGTTCCGAGCGAATGTTCGCCCGCGCTAGGGCAAGGGATATAAACTCCGCAGGCCGGACGGGACGAGTACGGGAGCCTGTCTCCCCGTCGCTTCTTCGCCCCGTCGGCGAAGAGCGGAGACCCGAGCGACGCGTCCGCCCAGGGTGATTATCCCGGCCCAAGAGACCCCATCTCCCGCGGGCAGGCTTCAGCAGTCTCCCGCGCAGCGACGCTGGCGCCCTCTCTTGCCAGTTAATGTAACTGGCAAGGGAACGCGTTCATCCTCGGGGTGAGATTGCTGCGGCACGGTGCCTCGCGGGAAAGCAAACTCAGGGGGCTGCAGGGCAGGTCCCCACATCCGCCCAACCTTAAATAGACCCACGCGCCTGAAAGTACATGCTATGGAGGAGTCTCCTTGTCTTCATGTCCTTGAGGCACGTCTTGCAGCGGAGGTCACGCCGACAGCGTCCACGCAGACTTCCGCGGTATTCCGAAGGCGGCGTGAAGGTCTCCGCTGGGACGACTCGTATGGCCCGCGGACTACCGTGTCCGCAGGCCCGCGAATCGAAGGCCGGTGGGAAAACTGCAGGCCAGGATCCTGCAGTAGTTCCTGGTGTGGGGTTGAATTGGGGAGATAAGTACGTTCTCCCCACTCAATCGCGGCTGACACGGTTCAAAGCCGCCCGAACCCCACCCCGTGATCGCGTACGCTACCGAGCGCTCGCCGACCACGGCGGGCCTTGCTCTGGGGGAACAAAGGAACGACACATTGGCTGACACAAACAGGCATTTATTGTTACAGAAACAATAACGCCAGCTAGCAACAAGGTACGCTAATGAATCAAGGACGTCCGACTCACCAGCAAGGTTCCGAGCGAATGTTCGCCCGCGCTAGGGCAAGGGATATAAACTCCGCAGGCCGGACGGGACGAGTACGGGAGCCTGTAGGTCTCTTCGATTTGGCTGCACTAGCTGCACGAGTTCAGAGAGTGCAGCACTGTCGTACACGTTTTGCCAGTGCAGCGCGCGCCCTCTGCACTTTCCTCTTCTTTTTGTACAAGTGCAGGTCTAGTTCTCAACGAGTTCACGACTGCGCTGCACTCACTTCGGAGCAAGTGCCAGCCAGGTCACGATGGCGGGTGTTTTTCGAAGTTCGCTGCAGACGACGGTCGAAATAGCTGTCGGCGACATTACGAAGACGGTGACGGCTGTCCGTAGCAGCGACGGCTCCTGCATTCCTGATGGGAATGGATACCTGTACGAGGGGGCAGGTGAGTGTTGTTCAATGGCTTACTGAAAAAACGTGGTAAGCACGTTTCACGTGGTGCGCGGTTTTGTTTGTCTGCTATGGCTTCAAGCAGTGAACAGCAAAATTTAAATTCTGGATTCTCTTTTACGTGTGCACGAATTGCGCGTACCTGCGCTCGTACTGACCGTCTGAGGAAGCATTTTGGTACTCGCAAGCAAAGTCGCACCACGCTAACGCCACAGACTGGTGCTGTCGAGGGAAATGCACCCTGTGCGATTTCTCGGTCACTTCGCTAAGTTTGCGCGTCTACAGCTCGTTCTCATTATCTTTTTTTTTCTTTTCCAGACGGCGAACGCTACGTGCTTGTTTTCGAAGATGAGCACACACCTGCCAGCCAGCCACGTGCTTCCGACGAAAGCGGTATAGGTGCCTCTGCCTCAGCAGAAGCAGTTGCACCTATACCTGCTTCTGCGGAAGCAGATTTAGAGCTTTGGAGCGGCGCAAAAACGCGGTTTTTAATCGACAAATATGTTCAATTTAAGGACCTGGTTGGCCAGAAAGGGGGATTCAGGTATGTGTCCATCCCCGATTCTACGCAGCATGCTTGCAAACGCAAAAAAAAAATGACAAAAATGCGAGAATTTGTACCGAGCGGTTGTTGTATTTGAATGTATTGGCAATCATTGTAATACAAACCAAAGTGCATTTCATATTTCATCCCAGCATGCTTTTGGAAATGCGACCCCTGTTTTTGCCGTTGAGTTTGATAGTTGCTGCAGTACGTGTTTCAGTTCTGGCTTGATTTCTTTAGGACAAAAAAAATGTTCTGGACAAGGTTGACGAACCTCCTCAACCATGAGTTTGGAGGCACTCTTTCGGCTGTCCAAGTGGAAAACAAGTGGAAGTCGTTGGAGCGCAGCTTCAAGCGAGCAAGAACAAAAAATAACACATCGGGGCACCACCGTGTGCCATGCGAGTACGAGGAGTGAGTACCCAGTCCATAAAATGTCTAGCTGACTTGCTGAATAGTTCTAATAGACCTTGCGCCATGTAGGGAGCTGTCCAAGGTGCTGGAAAAAGAGCACCATATACAGCCACCAGCACTCCTCGAGACTGGAGCCTCTGCAGGAAACTCAGAGTAAGTATACTAATTACATTATATGCATGTCTTTTTAGGTAGGCTTACAACTGGAATGGCAGATTAAATCTGGTACATGAGAAGGAACACACATGACAAGACTAAGCACTGACTGCAAGCTGAAATAACATTTACATTGTAAGCAATGCTTATTATTTTCCTAAGCAAAAGAAGCATGTCATATGTGTCCATTCTTGTGCAGCTGGTTTCCTAGTGATGTACTTGGTGCAAACCACAGAAAGTGATGTAATGTTTGTATTCTTGTGTGCAAAGTGTGGCTGCAGAGGACATGAACTCCTCCAGAGACATGGAGGAGGTGCCGGCCAGCATGCCCCGCAGGAAGAGGCAGAGGACATCTTCAAACAGTGTCCTTGCCGAAACGCTGCTGAAGTTGGATGCAGCGAGAGCGAAGCGCCACGAAGAGCGCATGGCCAAGTTTGATATGCTGATTGAGGTCATGCGAACTAATAAGCAATAAACACTTGCACTTTGGTGTTTCGTGACCTGTGTGTGCTACGTATCCTAAATGAAAAGGAAACGTTCAAAATATGTTTCCACATTTATTCACTTTAACTTGAACAGCACTAGAATTCATGCAAGCACTACACAGACAGCATGGCAGTAGCATGACACAATCTTCATGAAAACAAGGCTGCCTTAGCATTGCTGCTTTGCAATGTATTCCCTCAGAGCCTCACTGTAGCCTAACAAATTAGGGTCAATATGTCCTGTTGGATCTCGGTTTCCTGCATCGTCGTAAGGTGGCAAAGTCTCCAACTCTTCCAAAAAATCCCTTTCTTCGTTACAAAAATTGTGTAAAACGCAGGCAGCCATTACAAGGAAGCAGCACTGTACTACAGTTTTGGCGTCAACGAAGTACAACCTTCGAAAGCGCTGCTTCAACAGCCCAAAAGTGTTTTCAATGGTCACCCTTTGTTGGCTATGCCTTCCATTGAAGTTTCTTTTCCACGAAGGAAAACTGTTCTGGTTGTCTCTGAAGGGGGTCATGAGCCACGGCATTAGCGGGTAAGCGCAGTCCCCAAGAAGATACCCACCGTCGCACATTGCGGATGCGTTCTGAAAGAAAGAGCTTTCTCTCAGCACACGCGCATCGTGTGTTGATCCCGGAAAACCGACGAACACGTGCGTGAATCTGTTTTTATCGTCGCAGATCCCCTGCAGTATGATGGACGGAAACTTCTTCCGGTTGTAGTAAGAATGTGCAGATTGATCCGGCCTGAGGATCTCCACATGACATCCATCGATGCACCCTATAGTGTTCCGGGGCCCCCTGCCACCACTCTTCGCGAGGAATCCAGCTTTCACGCGGACAGTCTCCGCGCTGCCAGGCCAGCAGATTACTTCGTCCCTGATGGCGTGTAAAAACTTGACGACTCGGTTGACACAGACGTGCACCGACGACTCCGTCACGTCAAATTTATCGGCAATAGAGTACATTGAGCACTGGGAGCCTATGTAGACTAAAGCTATCAGGCATGTTTTTTCAGCCGAAATCTGCCGCCTTCCTTGTACAGCATCGGGGAAGAAGGCGGATGCCATGAAGCGAGCGCTCAGCTCATCGAAAGTCCTTCTAGACAGCCGGAAGAGTCTCTTGAACTCCACTTCGAAGTACGTGCCCACTACAGTTTCACAGTAGCCAGGGATACGATGGCGATCGTTTCTGACGACACCACATGCAACTAAAATGCACATCTCGTCGAATTCTTCGTCGCTGTCGGACTCTAACAGCTCCATAGCCGCTTGCAAGCAGGCAGCCATCTCGATCACGTTTATAGACACACGCACGAAAAGTCCGATGCACCACACAAGAAAAAAAAAAATCAGCACGAATCAATGGAGCACCTGGCACAAAGAATCCGCCTAGGGAGCCGGCGAAGCGACGCTGGCGACGCGCTGCAGACGACAAGGCCTGTGAACTTGCCTATTCGTTTTGACAGCGACACTGCGGCGCTAGTGTTGTGAACTGCTGGAACCGGTCTTGCGCGCTCGTTGCACGGTGGCGGAACTACTGCGGAACTAGTGCAGCCAGTGCAGCCAAATCGAAGAGAGTGTGTCTCCCCGTCGCTTCTTCGCCCCGCCGGCGAAGAGCGGAGCCGCGAGCGACGCGTCCGATCGCGGCGATTATCCCAGCCGAAGAGACCCCATCTCCCGCGGGCGGGCTTCAGCAGTCTCCCCCGCAGCGACGCTGGCGCCCTCTCTTGCCAGTTAATGTAACTGGCAAGGGAACGCGTTCATCCTCGGGGTGAGATTGCTGCGGCACGGTGCCTCGCGGGAAAGCAAACTCAGGGGGCTGCAGGGCAGGTCCCCACATCCCCCCAACCTTAAATAGACCCACGCGCCTGAAAGTACATGCTATGGAGGAGTCTCCTTGTCTTCATGTCCTTGAGGCACGTCTTGCAGCGGAGGTCACGCCGACAGCGTCCACGCAGACTTTCGCGGTATTCCGAAGGCGGCGTGAAGGTCTCCGCTGGGACGACTCGTATGGCCCGCGGACTACCGTGTCCGCAGGCCCGCGAATCGAAGGCCGGTGGGAAAACTGCAGGCCAGGATCCTGCAGTAGTTCCTGGTGTGGGGTTGAATTGGGGAGATAAGTACGTTCTCCCCACTCAATCGCGGCTGACACGGTTCAAAGCCGCCCGAACCCCACCCCGTGATCGCGTACGCTACCGAGCGCTCGCCGACCACGGCGGGCCTTGCTCTGGGGGAACAAAGGAACGACACATTGGCTGACACAAACAGGCATTTATTGCTACAGAAACAATAACGCCAGCTAGCAACAAGGTACGCTAATGAATCAAGGACGTCCGACTCACCAGCAAGGTTCCGAGCGAATGTTCGCCCGCGCTAGGGCAAGGGATATAAACTCCGCAGGCCGGACGGGACGAGTACGGGAGCCTGTCTCCCCGTCGCTTCTTCGCCCCGCCGGCGAAGAGCGGAGCCGCGAGCGACGCGTCCGATCGCGGCGATTATCCCAGCCGAAGAGACCCCATCTCCCGCGGGCGGGCTTCAGCAGTCTCCCCCGCAGCGACGCTGGCGCCCTCTCTTGCCAGTTAATGTAACTGGCAAGGGAACGCGTTCATCCTCGGGGTGAGATTGCTGCGGCACGGTGCCTCGCGGGAAAGCAAACTCAGGGGGCTGCAGGGCAGGTCCCCACATCCCCCCAACCTTAAATAGACCCACGCGCCTGAAAGTACATGCTATGGAGGAGTCTCCTTGTCTTCATGTCCTTGAGGCACGTCTTGCAGCTGAGGTCACGCCGACAGCGTCCACGCAGACTTCCGCGGTATTCCGAAGGCGGCGTGAAGGTCTCCGCTGGGACGACTCGTATGGCCCGCGGACTACCGTGTCCGCAGGCCCGCGAATCGAAGGCCGGTGGGAAAACTGCAGGCCAGGATCCTGCAGTAGTCGCCAGCTAGTCGCCTTCTGCGGAGAGGGTAGCACGCCTAAGCTTGACGGTAACGATTTGCTGCGAGGGAGGCAATGACCGAGGGGATAAAAGGCGTGATCGCGCGGCGGGAGGCTCTCTCTCGCCGCCGGACCTGACCTAACTACCCCACGGACCCCTTCCGCTGCCCGCCGGCCCCCGAACACCAACGCCGGTCGACGTCAACGACTTGGTGAGCTACTGAACATCTATTTTACGGATAGAACATTCTTCCGCAGTGTGCTTTACCTCGCGTTAGGATAATAAACTATTTCCTAGCGTGCCCTGCCGTTGCCTATTTCGTCCGGACCTGCCGTGGCTGCGACTCTGCGCCACGGGTTGGGGAAACGTGTTGCGTGCTTAAATAACGCCTGCGTGTAGCTTGCTCGAAGCTCGCCTTCCCGGCCGGCTGGACGCAGAGTGACCCCATAAAGTTCAGGCCGAAATATGGGATCATGAACCTTAACTCCCACACAACGTATGATCATTTCATAATGCAGGAAAAGGGATCTTAGGTGGAATCAGTCCTTTACTCTCTGGATATCATCGCCACGGTTGGGAGTTAGCGGCTATGAATTTTTCCTAAAATGAAAAACAGAAGTGTCATAATGTTTTGAGGCGCAGAGAGGACTACAACCTTGTTATTTTTATCACTAAGCGAACTTTTATGCATATATAGATAAGCAATACCGCTCGTAGCCACGTTCTCATACAGAATATTGTAGCGCACTATTTTAGAAATTATCTTGGCTCCAGCTCGCTTAAGAACGGAAAGCAAAAAGCACAATACTTGAAAACGGCAGGCTGGTCTTTCGTGCAATGGTCGTTCAAGGTTTGCTATGAACTGACAACGCAAGCGTGTCATTGCTAAACCACGAATTATTTTGGAACTGAATCATAATGCTAAACGAAGCACATATTTTTTATATATATACAGCCGCCCATAGTACTTTCTGTACTGAACGGAATAATCATTCATTAGGTTTATTAAGAACCTCGTCCCCCCCCCCTTTTTTTTTTCAGCTTACCATGCCTCGGGAAAAGTGCCAGAAAGAACAGTTTTTTTCAACAGTTATCTGTTTTTTTCCCCAGACCACCCATGACACACGACACCGATTATACCCGTGCTGACAAGTCACTTTCATCCTCGTCATCACCATCAGCCTACGTTCACGGCAGGACAAAAGCCTCTGCCAGACATCTCTAATTAACCCTGTTCTATGTCAGTTGTGACTGCGTTATCCCCGCAAACTTTCTACTCTCATCTGTCCACCTGACCTTCTGCCACCCCCTGCTCTTGCCCTCTCTTCGTATCAACTCCGTTACTGGACCATCGGTTATCTTTCTCTCGCGTTACATGCTCTGCCTACGTCCATTTCTTCTTCTTGGTTTCGACTAGGATATTATTAACTTGCGTTTGTTCCCTAAGCCACTACAAGTCACGTTACAGGAATGAACTGTGCCCTACATATTTATTTTTTTGTAAGCTGCCTATAGCTGGACGGAGTCTATAGTAGAGAGAGGTTGGTCAGACGGTTCTTGATAATCACAAAGTGAACAAGGGTAGGAAAACCTCAGGGTGCTTGCCAACGTTTCTCTAAGAGTACTTGTCTTCACTCAGACGAAGACAAGTCCACTTGTCGAAACGTTGGCAAGCACCCTGAGGTTTTCCTACCCTTGTTCACTTTGTGATTATACCTGTACGGGTTAGCGAAAAGTCTCTACAAACGAAAGAAAGGTTCGACAAGACGGGTCTAAGCCCTATCTGAGGTTTTAAATTTGCAGGATGTCTAAAACGTTTTTCTGTGCGTTCCTATCGTTATAATTCTGCATGGTTTCAGTCTCACAAGTGTAAAGTTGGAAGTTCAAGGCTGCCCTTTTTAAAGACGAGTTGCACACACCCGATTGTGTCTTAGAGACGCTGAGTAGACAACAAGAGAAAGATAACATAGCCTTAATTAAGGGTGGCAGCGAGGCAGATGGTGAGACAGCTACGATATATGATGACCACGGCTGGCGTAAGGGATAATTGGAGATCGGTGCCGGTGGCCTTTGCCCTGGTGCGGGCGCAGCTTAGGTGATGAAAACGACTTCGATGACGACGATGCATACACCCAACCCAGAAAGTAAAAACAGCTTCCGAGTCTTTGCAGGTGCTTCAAGCGCTTGGACGACTGCGTCACCCTGAAGGCGCGGTGTCTTCGCAAAGTGGTCCTGCTCATCATGACAGCCCGGAAGCCGCCAGACGATGACGACCTAGGCAGGCCAGAAGCCAATCCGTTCCGCTGCTTTCCGAGCGACTTGGTCGAAGACCTCATCGAGACCGTCATCCAGATGTCACCACGGGCTCGCGACAAGGTGACACCGGACGTGTGTGCCGACGACCTTACCGTGAGGACCAAACTGCTCTCGCGTCTAGCTCTTATAAACGCAAAGCTCCGGTGGTTTCGTGATGTCCACGTCTGCACCAGCGCGTCCGCAAACATGTCAGCGCCGTCGCAGGTGCGAAGCAGGAGCGGGTGTGGCGGGGAAGGAGGAGAGAACACGGACAAGTGCTCGCAGGCGAGGCGGAGAAACAGGGCGAGAGGTTGCGGAAACTCGAGGCTCCCCAGGACCTCGAAGTTCGTGCTCGCGACGCGGAGATAGGACGTGAGAGCGCGAAGTCCCCGAAATGCGGGCTCGGAAAGGTAATTAAATAAGACCGGCCAAGCATTTCACAAAACCAGCTAGCGCTTCCATTCACCACCTCAAGGCTCAGCGTCGGGCGATGTTTAATAGAGCTTTGTACTTTATGGAGGCTGTTGCTTGCCCCGTAGGTGCGTTTGTGCATGCTTGTACTTCTCTGCATGTACAGTGGAACGGGGCCATTAACCTGCAGCGCTGTCTAAACGCACTTCAGGCTTAAAATCTTTGCCAAGTGCCGAAGTGAGTAGGCTGTGGAATCAGAAGTTAATCATTCGTAGCACGCAGTTTTCGAGCGTGGTAGTGGCTTTGAATGTGACCACAAACACGCCTCAAGGAAAAGGGAGTATATAGTTATGGGAGAAGCACCTTTGGTACAGTGTAACGCTGCTCTAATAGCACTCATTCATCGCCTACCAACTGGGAGAGTTGGTACACTGGTTAAGGCTGTCACGCATTCAAGAACCGGAAACACTGTGCTCATTTCTGTAGCAGCGATTTTCACAAATGAGCATGCGCACGAGCACCCCCAGCCATTACTTCCTTTTACCCCGGCTGCGCACTTGACGACTGTGGGGTTCATTGCTGCAGCCACTTCACAACGTTGCGAAAATCCAAAGCATAGCTGCCCGCGTTCTGAATGAATTCTATGCAGCCCTGGCTGCCGAGACTTGTACTTTCGTCTCTTGCGGCGCCTGCGCAGCTGCTTCTGCGGAGCGGCCGCGTTCGCTGCTTCTCGCTGTGGGACCTGGAGATGCACAGCCGCGACTTCTCGGCGGTGCTGCGCCAGCTGAGCGACCACCGGGACGCCTCGGCGCTGCTGCAGGAGGTCGAGATCGACGGCGTGTACGTGCGGGGCCGCCGGCCGGAGTCCATCCTGCGCAGCCTGGAGAACGTCGGACGCTTGCTCCGCTCGGCCGCCGGGACGAAGCTGCGCGCGCTCAGGTATTCTGGACAGGAACGGGCACTGCGGCCCTGGGCGAATCGGTGGAAGGACTGGGGAAGGTATTCGTGCCGCCTTGCTGCCGTCTGTCGGAAAACCATAAAAACGCTTTGACGGCGCCCTATTCGCCTTAAATCAGAGACAGATTGCCAGAAAACACATGACAAGCTGGACTCGATCGTCATGAGCCAGAAATGCCAATTGGTTTATGACGAGACTGGCTCGTCAAAGTCCGCTAGGAGTTCAAGAGATACTGTAGGTGAGAACGAGTAAATATGGCGTCGGTAGTCGACGCTGGTACAGACAGTTGCATAACACAAAAAAAGAATATCATTGCCATTGAACGATATGCTTCAAACATGATTCAGAGGGAAATGTGACGTGGTGCGCATGTGAAATGCGCGGAAAATTGCAAGCTGAGCGGCCAGTGTAAAGCAGAATATTATGACGTAAATACATGAAGCCTGAAGATAGAGAACAACCAAAACATTTAAGCGCAGCACTCGCGCTCTTTTCGTTTCGACTGGTAGAATCTACTTCCCTCGCGAAATGGCTTGAATGTAATACTTTACACCCCCCCCCCCCCCTTTTTTTACAGTACTCGCGGTGCCATGTGGAGTATGGGGGCGGGGGTAATCAAAGTATATGCGATAGTAAACTTATTATAAACCTAAACACAACACCAGAGTAGGTAATCAGCAGAACGACTTATCATCATTAAATGGTGTGGCCAGACTATATCCAGGCATGTGACTGCTTTTTCTTACGTTTATTTAGTGAGTGCTGTCAATGATAAGAAAAATAAAATTAAAGGTGGTTTAGCTTTGGTTAAACCGAGAGAGAAGTGGTAGCTTCACGATATTTTAGCCTGGAAAAGTCTTGCTATGCTATGCTTTGGCCGTTTATTTGGTCTTTGCAAGGACAAACCATAGTGAAGCTACCGCTTCTCCCTCGGCTGAACCAAAGCTAAACCACTGTTAATTATTTTATTGGCCTTGACTTGACCTTAACGTGACCTTGACGACCGTGATGGCCTTGACTTGACCTTGAAAAGACAGTCCTTGACCTCGACTTTTCACCTTTGCAGTGGCTTGACCACTGGTCTGACCACACTGATCATTCCATGGTTCTCCAAACTCATAAACTGAAGGCTTGACCTTGGCTGAGCCTTGAAGGTCGTGGGAAGTACACGGCGACCTCAGCCCGTTGCCTCTAGTAGTGCAGCTACCGCTTCAAAACAAGGAATTCTTACCACTTGATTTTCGCTACCTAGCTTTGACTCTACCCGCATGTAAACTTCTGTGACCTGCCGCGGCTACGCTTTGTCTGCCTGGATGACGGTGTGCGGCGTCTGCGCCATTCGCGCCTCATTCGTCGCATGGTGTGCGATGTGACGAATTCGCGGCAGCGTGTCGCGCTATATTTTCTGCATCAGAAAATTCGCCGTCAAACCACGCTACATAGAGGTCGGCCAATGTTCAACTTTTAGAGTGGAACAACTCGAGGACGGACGAACAACGAAGCAAAAGGGTACACAGACGATCACTGTGTTCTTCGTGGTTCGTCCGTCCCCGAGTTGTTCCCCACAAAACGAACTGCTACCAGCTAGCGCAACTGTACACCTTATAGTCCACTATATTCGACTTCAGTTTTGCTAGTCACTTGTGGAAGAAAAGTTCTGTACATTTTTCTTTTTGCATATGCTAGAATTTGGTTAATCGAAGTTCATAATGGCAGTTTGTTGCAGTTATAAGTTAAGTTACGCATAGACCGGTAGCATAATTATGAAGCTTACAAATTCCAACAAACCCGCTGGAAAGATATATATATATATATTACTGCGATGCGTTTCATAGTGCAGAAGAAGTGTTTCTGATTTTTTTTTTTTCACCTCATATTACTCACTTTAAAGCCTTGAGTATGGCGATTTCTGGACCAATAAAGAGTCGAGAAAAAGTAGTGATACGCAGAATGTCTATTCTTAAGTGAAGTAGCTCTGTGTATTGAAGGCATGCCTTAGCATGAGGTGTTTATTTTATTCGTAGTTCTTATTTGTGGTATGAGCACTCCTTGCAGTCTCTGACTGAAGCGCTTGCACAAATTACTTTATTGTTCTTTTATTTGTTCAATTTGTTTTTTCTCTGAACGAGACTGCATATGTTTCCAACGTTGTATTAGGCTCGGTCTCAGCGGTCGTTCCCTCCTGGACCTGTCAGCCCTTGAGAGCCTGGAAGAATTGAGCCTCACGTATGATTGCCATCGAGAGCTGGACGATCTGATCGCTCAGGCAGAGAAGACTGGGGACCCCCTTTGGCCTCGCCTAAGGTACGCTGGAATATTTTTTGTCAGATTTTTTTTTCTGGCGTGACAAAAACATTTATGTCCTGAAGGAGTGAAATGCACGGTATTCAGTATTTTTTTTTTCTGGAATGGAGGCGCGGTGCTGAGTACCCTGAAAAATCAGTCTGGTGTGGCTTTGAATTTCTGTGAAAACAATTTGTGCAAATTTGCTAAAGCAAATTTTTCATCGGGGCTTTCGGCATTGGCAGTGATTATTTGACTTGTATTATTATGCGCTTGCAATGGACTATGAATGAATGAACGTTCCTTGCGTCTCACAAGCGCTACGTGCCAATCGTAGCTTCCACGGTATCGCAGTGGTTATGGCGCTTGGCTGCTGGATCGAAATACGCGGGTTCGATCCTGGCCGTGGCGGTCGAATTTCGATGGAGGCAAAATTCTAGAGGTACGTGTACTGTGCGATGTCAGTGCACGTTAAAAAACCCCAGGTGGTCGAAATTTCTTGAACCGTTCGCGTCCCTCATAGACTGAGCCGCTTCGGGACATTAAACCCCCATAAACCTAGAAACTTAAAACAAGCAAATTCTTCGACTGAAGTTGCATCGTTCATATATACATTAAATGAATGTGGGCAAAGTTCGTTTCCACACAAATGCGCTGTCATGTTAGGTTGCGGGTCGAAGCTTAGACCTCTCTGGGTTAGGTCCCCTCAGTTTGTTTCTGCGTGCAGACCGTTTTCCTTGATCGAAAGTCCGTACAAGCAAGCAAATGTTCTCGCTACGTACCTACGATATCCGGCTCATGCCTATTTTAGAAACATTTAGGACAGTATGGGACGATTAGACATTTGCGCCTTTCAGCCCACCCTTAATTTCTCAATCGTTTGCAGCGTTCTTCCTTACAAACTGTCCTTCTTTATCACGCAGGCGCTTCTCATACGGCGACTACTTCTCGAGTGCAACGCGGCGCACCGTGTCCTACTTGCTGTGTCACAGCACGCAGCTAATGGAACTCCGGGCAGACGTTTCGGGAGCACTGCTGGAACTGCACGAGGAACAGTTCCTGCAGGAGAGTCGTCTGGCTTGCAGGTACCGCCTGCAGAAGACCGCGCTGGGCTCCTTCGTGTACGGCTCGGACCAGCAGAGGCAGCAGCCAAAGAAGGACTTGGACATATGCGGTCCGTCTCCGCTCTGCGTTCAGATAGCCACGGCTGTCTGCCCGCATCTTGTCGACCTGGATATGTACGTAGACTGCCACGAGTCCGTGCTGGCGCTGGCCGAGTTTTCGCACCTGTGCTACCTGAAGCTGATGTGGGTCAGCACGAAGCTGGCGGGCTGCTTCGAGACCAGCACCCTCAGCCTTCTGCACGAAGTGGGCTGCCAACTCGTGGAACTTTGCCTCCACTCTTTTGTCAAAGTGGACCTGAACGCGGTGGCGTTCCTGTGTCCGTCTCTGGAAGCGTTCGGCCTCATCCAGTGCCGAACTGTGTCCAACCATGTTCCAGTCTCCCAGCCCTTCGCGGGTCTTGCCAAGGTAATAGAAAGAAGAAAACTGCAACGGTACGGGAAGTCCTTTTTTTTCCGAAAGAGCCAAGTCCACCATGAGAGAAACCAAGAAAAACGCGGAATTTTTTTATTCGCTGAAACGCATTGAAACCTCTTTCGTGATATGTTTGATAATGCCAGTTATATAGCCCACTTATTTCTGATCTATAGTTTTTCAAAGGAAGGATCTATGGGTGAACTTACAATTACTGCTGAACTTCACTTAGATTCGGTGCCTGGACCTGACTCATTTAGAAAGAAAGAGCACTCCTCATATAGCAAAAGTTAGGTCTCCCTTACGGCTCTCCCCAGTCGCTGCCCTCTGCCTCGTCCCCTGTCGTATATGTTCTACATATTTCCAGCTGGTGTATTCATTTTGCTTAAGGAAGTGCACTCATGCTTGAGGTGCTATACTTCTAAATCCGAAAATTTTTAACCACCTTTATTCGACTTTCCCGCGATACAGGACTAGTACTTACTAATGACTCTGTCAAAGATGGGGTTTCGCATTACTACTCAGAAGGCTGGCGGTATATACCGTGTGAATGAAATCAGATAGAATAACTTGAAACTGCATGAAATGGAGTCCATAGTTTTGATGACCGAGCGCTTTTAAACTTAGGTGCCGCATTAAGTTGCGACCGAGACCGGGCAAGAAAGTCGCAGACTCGGAACAAGGTCTTCGTCGCTCACCCATAAAGAAACTCTTCATGTTCCTCTGCCAGGTTCGCTTCATCCCTCCGCCGGACTACCCAGCGATACAAGCGGAGGATGACCTGTGTTGCGTTCTCGGCTCGTGCTCGACCCTCAAGTCTTTCGTCCTTGACCTCGTGTCCGAAGACTTCGAGCTGCTTGTCGACCGGCTGCTGGGAGCGACCAGCAATGGCTTCCACAGCGTTGAGCTGGCAGGCCTGTACTTCCAGCAGCCCACCACGGCGCCCACTGTGAGAGACGGCATTCTGAGGCTGCTCCTGGCATGCGAGAATCTCAGGTACGTTGGGCATCGGAGCCTTATTATGAGGGATGATCTATGTAAGGCAATTTCATCATCATCATCATCATCATCATTATCATCATCATCATCATCAGCCTTACTACACCCACTGCAGGGCAAAGGCCTCTCCCATGTCTCTCCAATTAACCCTGTCCTTTGCCAGCTGCATCCACCCTTTGCCTGCAAACTTCTTGATCTCATCCGCACACCTAAACTTCTGCCGCCCCCTGCTACGCTTACTTTCTCTTCGAATCCACTCCGTTACCCTTAAGGACCAGCGGTTATCTTGCCTTCGCATTACATGCCCTGCCCAAGCCCATTTCTTTCCCTTGATTTCGACTAGGATGTCATTAACCCGCGTTTGTTCCCTCACCCACTCTGCCCGCTTCCGGTCTCTTAACGTTACACCTATCATTTTTCTTTCCATGGCTCGCTGCGTTGTCCTTAACTTAAGCTGAACTCTTTTCGTTAGCCTCCACGTTTCTGCCGCGTAGGTGAGTACCGGTAATATAAAGCTGCTGTACACTTTTCTCTTTAGGCAATTTAGAGTTCAGCTAAATGAACACGGACAGCAGTAAGTTGTATAACTGTCTGTTTTGCGATGTTAGCCAGCGTGCGGGTGCTGAAACTAGGCCATCTTTTTTCAAGATAGTCCTCAGAATCCGGAAGGAGTACATGCGAAATGCGCAGCAATATTTTCCTCTAGAGTGCATCGGTAATGTCTGTGAGGTATAACTTCCTGATGCGTGTATAACTTTCTAATTCTTTTTACATTGGAATAAAATGGGTCGGGTCATGGCGCTTAATTAAAATAGTTGTTCAGGCTGGCTGGTAAGATGAACCACGAGCTAACAAATACATTTTTTTTTAACACCGAAGTATTAGGCGCATATGAAAACAGTGCTTAAGAATAAAGGCTTATAAGCAGATAAAAGAAAGGAAACAGTATCAGTAAGGAAAAGAAGATTTTTCCATGTCGAGTAAGCACGTTTTCAGAAACTTAAATTGCGTTGAATATTCGTTCCCGCAAAGTGATGTCTGCGCAGCATCAAGCCTGGGTTACTAACCGCTAGTGATCATCATATTTCAAAGAATCTGCGGATTTCGCTATGAAAAAGAGACACAAGAGAGTAAAGGCTGAATAGCTAACCAGACTTAATAGCGTTTTTGAAACGTTACAAATCACGTTTTGAATAACGTTTTTCCTAACATTAAATAAGCATTTAAATCGCATATTTGCAACTTTCTCTGAAATGGTAAAGTAACCCTGCAAGAGCAGCCCCGCCAGTTGTGAAAGTACACACCTATAACCAACATTTGGCAAGTAGTAAGGAGCAAGAGGGGCGACTCTTCATGTATAAATTCAACTTACACTCAACTTCGAACGGATACTGTGGCCTCAAGGTTTTATAGCCAGAAAGCAATGGTGTCCCAGAAGTGATAGGGTGAACGGGTATAATAAGCGTGAAGTTTGTGGCTGTGCATACTATCCATGGCAAGCACCGTCCGAAATGTTAATGGCAAAATTCTGCTATTTGAAGTCTGAAGAAGACGATTGCCGCACACACTGAGAAAAGATTTTGCACGCAGTGCTTGAAATATACTTGTAGTGTTGTTTTATAGGTGGGAATGACACTATAATATCATTTAGAGCGAGACATTAGCATAATATATAGTTTGAAATTTAAACCAATGTTTACACTATAGCATATAGCGTTCTCTGATATGATATTTAACATTATCATAACGTTCGAATAAAACATGTAACGTTTCTGCAACTTGCACAAGAATTTTGTAACATTCTTCTAATATTCGGAGCTACTTTGGACAGCAGTATATGCGTTAATATGGTAGCACGCGTTGCTGTCCCTACCCTTGCCATGCTTGCCCAGCCGCATTTGTCATGCGCATGCGGTGGTAATTACCATACCTTAATTCCTGTAAGGCAGCTAGTGCTAAAATTTCCTAATGCGAGTTCTCATGTGAGGGCAGCTATGCCAACGAGATCATTACGGATAATGCCGCTGTGACCGGGCAGCAATTGAAAATAATGTATTGACCTTTTTCAAAGGCAGTCGGCAACTTACTCGAATTATGAGACCCATTGCAGGAGACTTGCATGGTGAGGCTGTTGGCAAGCATTGAACCACAGCCTTATGCAGAATCACAAAATTCTGGGCATTCGTGAAAGACTGTTGCCTGGCCTAATCAAGAGCGCGCTGTTCGGAAAGGCAGATAGTCGGAACCTGTGAAAGCCGTTATGTGAGGAACTGAAGCTTGATGTGGCAAATATCGGCGGCATGTGCGAGTGCGAGTCAGCTGGTGTGCATCTGCAAACTACTTCCAGAAACGATATTGATATGAACGTTCTAGACGAGCGATAACAGGCCGGCCTTAGTCGCGAGCCCCGTTCAGAAGCGCATGTGAGGCTGGCGCAGACACAGCTATGGCTTTGCAGCCGATGTGTCACAGAAGTGGGGAGGCTGAATGTTGGGCGTGTGGTCTCTGCGCCGGCAACCAAAACCACGTGCCGCTGTAGTATAAGGCAGGCAAAATGATGTAGACACGCGCTTTGAAAGGGGCGACCCGTCACAGTGACAATTGTGTCTGTGGTAAGGACCGGGACCTCTTCGGAGAAAGCGTTGAGTATAGCGGCAAGAAACTTTGCCGTCGTTCGGAATAAGTACAGTTCTATTTTCTAGTGAGTAAACACTACACCGACGCCCATTTATCAGGCGATATCTGAGGCGTTTCCTGCAGTTACGAATATGTCAAGTTGGTGCCGGCTAAAGCCTCACACCTATACTTGCATGCATGACATAGCGAAAGCCCAAGCATTGATGTCAGCCGATACGGAGAGGTGGACTGCTACATTGTACAATCTCAAGAATCCCGATGACATTAAAATTAAAACAAAGTATGACTGAACCCACTATCCAGCGGGATTCCACGATAAACGTAATGCTGAAGCTTTATATATATTCGCGCCACAAAAAGCAATTATTTTCGGCATTAAAGCTCCTTGTCATTATGAGCATTCGGCATCTATTTCCATCAGCCTACAGCTTTGTGAGCACGTCTTACGGAGTCTTGGCACCCAGGACAAGCGCTACAAATGTGTTCGTTGAGATGCTTTTGCAGTTCAACTATCATTACGAAGTCAGTGGCGTTGTCTACAGAAGAGCGGCCCAATTGAGAGCCCTTCATTGCGTCGGGATAATTGTAGCGCCGCAGATATGATTCGGGGCGCTTGAGGATTGACCATTCCTTCCGCCAATTTTCCTACTCCACCGACAAGCGCGACTGGCCGTTAGAATTCCAGATCAAGCGGAGGCTCCCTAGAAGCTCATTACGGGTTGCTTCACCTAAGTGGCAGAGAACGGTGAATGTGGTGCCGTCTGGTGATGGTGATGATATCGATATGCAAAACATTATCGTCAGGGCGTCATTACTGGCAGTGATCATTTCACTGACAGCGCTCGTGCAAAATTCAATATGCAGGGCAATAGCTTGCGGTGACCCAACGATTGGCACGACAACCTTCGTCTGCGTCCGTTTTGTCCTTGCGATGTCTTCAACGACTTGGTGCACCTGTATCTCATTTAGGCGTGTCGGCGGATGGCTCGAGGACGTTCTATAGCTCCGTATCGAAATCTGTGCATTTTTTGTTATGTATGTCAACCTATAACACTCAATATACCTCCTTCTTTTTAAGAAAGCCTTATTTCTTTAAGGAAACGTTATTTATATATATTTTGAAGAAGTTAGAACATTTCATGATCTTTGAGACTGCAGCAGAGATTGGGCGTTTTAAGGGACACTTCGACGCTTTTCTATACGCGCCTGGACAAAATTATTCCCGTTTTCTTTTTCTTTTTTTGCGTATGCTATTGAAATTTCTTGGCATGAAAGTGTCATTAAGCAAGACGAACAAATGAAAGACACAAAGGAAAGATGTACCGCTGCTCCTTGCCTATATTTGCCTTGTGTTGTGTTAACCTGATCGCAAGAAATAACGATCCATCTCAACAGAAGCTTATGCTATTGGAATCTTTACCTCTATATTCGTTATTACATGTCAAACTCCTCACTTGGTTTTTTTTTTTTTAATTGAGGTTCACTGCCATCAAACTTTGCACTTTCATAGACTATACATTGCGCAGTGGAGTATGCCTCTAAGCGCTAATTTACTACTGGTCTTCGGGGCTTTCTTGTCCAGGTACCTGGTGGTCGCCGACACTGAGCTGGGCGACCTTGCAAAGCGGGTTAACCCGCGGCTGAAAATTCGCTTTGAGTACCTCTACGTCGGCCTCTGACTGCGCCGTACGCTTCGATCATCCATGCCCTGGAGAAGTGCCGACAAGAGCTTGCGGGGCTGCTGAAAATGTTGTCCAGATGGCATTAAAACTGAGTTTACCTCCAACATTGAATCTCAGCAAACACGCGTTTCTCGCAAGCATGGTAACCGAATGTTTACACCCGCCTCAGTACCTTCACTTTAACTGCAGCCATGTAAAACGTTGTAAAACTAGCATTCTCTACACAGTCACGCCGCCCGCTTTAAAAGAATATGATCAGAACCATCGGCGTATTACAAGAATTGCGCACAACTTCGCAGTGTTCTTACGAAACAGAAGTATCCGGCAAGGGAAATTTACGATGCCGTGAAACGCGCAGACGCATGTACCGGTAGTCATTACTGTGCGAAAAAAAAAAAAACAGAACCTCTCTTTAAAAACAAAACTAATTTAGACAACCTACTCGGCCTCTGCCCTCAACGTAACAGGAATTGGAAGAAGCCATAATATCATGATGCAAAATGACCTGTTAAAAGACATCTCTAAAGAACCGCCGCGAGCTGTATTCGGACGCGCTGAAAACTTTCGAGATATTTTAACTTTTTGCAAAGTCACCTGTCCAGTGTTTTCCGGCTGTGCGCCATGCAGCAAATCCCGGTGTAAAATTTTCTTACAGATGACGACGTCACAGGCAGCTGTTAGCACTTCTTCCAGCTACAGTGTAAGAATTAAAGTTAAATTCACCTGTGACAGTGAAAACGTAATTTATCTTCTAGAATGTTCCGCCTGTCAGCTGCTATATATAGGTCAAACTGCGACGTCTTTCAGACTGCGCTTTAACAACCATAAGACTCACAGGGCAAATCTGCCCTACCTGCCCTTGTCTAGGCATGTAAATGGTTCGGGTCACTCATTTGATAAATTAAAAGCCGCCATCTTGGAATGTGAGTTTCAATCGCACTACGACCGAGAAGTCAGAGAATAATTTTTAATTCACAACTTTAAAGCCGTCTCGTCAGGTATAAACCAAAGTGTAGGTAAGCTGTCTTATTCGCCCCATTTTTCTTAGCAACTTCTAGAGAACAGCTAGGGAGGCGTGACAGGTGTTTTTATTCCGTTTATACAATGCGTTGTACGTGACTAGACAATGGCTAGCTGTATTGTGATTGCATGCCACTGGGAATAATTGCCCTTTCGCGTGGTTTTATTCATTTTATTGCGTGTGTATACATATCGGAGGCAACGCATTATCATCCAGAATGCAGCTTCGCATCGGGTCCTTCTTTTCTTCTTTGCACCGGATCCTTTTGTTACGTGTCCGCTCCGCGTTATTCTGCACCTTGTAAGTTCCACACGTGTCTAGGTTCACTTGTTATTTTAGATGACCCCTGATGCATACCTTTAGCGCTTTTGCGATTGCATGATTTCGACCCAATTTTAGATTTTTTTAAATATTCATCGTCCTTGGTGCAGATATTGATAACGTCATTATATAAATTTAAGAGACTGCCCGGGTGCCGCTCAGTTTCTTCAGACGAAGGCCGGCCCCCGCCCGCAACGTCAAGAAAAGTACATATATCCCACCGGCGGCATATATATATATATATATATATATATATATATATATATATATATATATATATGTTACGAACGTAGGTTGCGTTGGCTCCGCAGAATAAAGATTTAAGAGAAGTGGGCACTTCTACAAAGACACTTTTATTTATCAACGTTTCGACCGCGGTGCGGTCTTCTTCAGGACTGTAGTGGTCTCGCGTCAGATGGACGTTTTAAGTGTGTGAGCTCAAGAGGAGGGAGAAAGGAGTGTTACACTCCTTTCTCCCTCCTCTTGAGCTCACACACTTAAAACGTCCATCTGACGCGAGACCACTACAGTCCTGAAGAAGACCGCACCGCGGTCGAAACGTTGATAAATAAAAGTGTCTTTGTAGAAGTGCCCACTTCTCTTAAATCTATATATATATATATATATATATATATATATATATATATATATATATATATATATATATATATATATATATATATATATATATATATATATATATATATATGTATGTGTGTGTGTGTGTGTGTGTGTGTGTGTGTGTGTGTGTGTGTGTGTGTGTGTGTGTGTGTGTGTGTGTGTGTGTGTGTGTGTGTGTGTGTGTGTGTGTGAAGGAAACCAACTCACGGAAACTAAGGTGCATAAGGGAACGTTTCTATTTTGTTTTTAATTTGTGGCGCTGAACGTTTGGAGAATAATACTTCACTTAATCTGTCTATTAAAGGAAATTAATTATAAAGCAGCAGAAATAACAACCATGCCACCGGTGGGATCCGAACCGACGACCTCTCTCTCTCTAAGACAGAATGGCGTATTGGCTTGGCCCTAAAACGTTGCTGCGATTGCAGAAATACATATTCTCGCAAATTATATGTTGCAGGGAAGCGTTATTTTGCAATCAGTATGTACTATAATAATAATAATAATAATAATAATAATAATAATAATAATAATAATAATAATAATAATAATAATAATAATAATAATAATAATAATAATAATAATAATCGTTTTTGGGGGGGAGGACCTGGCGCAGTATCTGTCTCATGTATCGTTGGACACCTGAACCGCGCCGTAAGGGAAGGGATAAAGGAGGGAGGATAATAAAATACGAGGAGGAGGGATAATAAAATATGATTACCGTAAATCGCAGTAAAATTAGCAGAAAAGCAGATAGGCGTAAACGACCACCCAATTTGCCCATGGCGAACGGTGGGATATATATATATATATATATATATATATATATATATATATATATATATATATATATATATATATATATATATAGAAGCTTCGCATTGTGAAAAACAGAAACTTCATTGGTGTAGTCTGCTTTTGCGGGACGCGCAGCTATGTCCGTGCATAGGATACGTTTGTGTCGCGAGAAACTTGTCCGAGCACCCGAGCCATCGCTTTTCTATGAGAAACTAGTTTGCGCGCATTAAGTGCCGGCTCTTGGCGTGTCCTGGCGCCGCAATTAAAGATTTTGCCAAGAAAATTTTCTTGCATTGGGAAGCGGTAACCTCTCCTACCACAAGTAAGTGACGGCCGTGTTCATCCTGACAAGCGCAGCATGGGGGTATTTGCGTGAATTAATTCATGAAGTGGAAGTCGTTCCTGCATGCAGAGCGCGGCCACCGCCAGTCTCCGAAATGAACCAAACGCAATACTCGGCGAGTGCGGTTAACATAAGTTGCGCTTGTCAAAGTGCTTTGCGCTTTTAAATACGAGAAATGTGCAGAGTGGTCACGGCAGCCGAGTAAACTGAGTTCTCAGTTCACAAAAATTATAAGATCACTGCGGCACCCGCACTGGAGGAATGCGTAAGCATTGACGCCTCCTCGTCTCTCTTTGCCTCCCTTTGCTCAACTAGTCGCCTCTCTTTGCTTCACTTGTCCGTTCTCACATTTACTCAGATTAAGCACTGCAATTATAATCAAGTTGAATGAATTAATGAATTTTATTTCCGTCATCATGAGGCCTCACGGTCGGGGCGTTTGCAATTAGGAGGGGGTGCCTCCCAGGCGGCTCTCAGCACCGGAGACCGCGGAAAGAGTCTTGTAGTAAGCCGTCTCCGCCTGGCAGATGATGAGTGCTTGCTGATCCGGGTCGTTGCTCCGGATCAGCTCTTCCCAGGTGGCAAGGTCTGGGATGCTTTGTGGTTTAGCCCCACCATTTTGAGTTTTCAAACTTGGCGCCACGCTTCGCTCCATCCACACTTACAGTTTTTCAAATTTATCGCCACGACTTAGCTCCGCCCACTGCCGGTGTTTTCAAATTTGGCGCCACTTTTTCTGCTTGCCCGCCCACTTTTGGGACATTTTTGGTTCTAATTAATTAACTAATTACGCCACATGCACCTCATGAGTTCCCCTGCGAGATTTTTTGGTGCTTTATCTAACGCAACCATTCTTTTTCTTATAACTGCATTCGTTCGAACGTTACCGTGATGTCAAGATCGTGATGACACGAAATCGCAAACAGCTATACGATGCTTACGCATTAAAAAACTTGTTCTCTTCTTTCACATTTCAGTGCACAGGTAGCATAGGTCCCCGCTGAGCAAATCCCAGATTGCTGCATAAATGGCTCCCAGTGAGGGGGCAAACGGAATTTAGGCCTAGCAGGCACTGTGTTCAGCTCCGTTCGAGTCTATGCAAGCGCCTTCGGATGCTTCGGATCTCAAATGAACTGCGTGCGCACCCCCACTACGCAACCGCAAAGCGCACAAAGCGTCAGCAAAAAGTACATAACGAAAACAAAACTGAACAACCAACAAAATCCAATCCGTAGCACAGTCAACAAGCTCCGATATGCTTGGCTGTCGCTAGGCAGACGGGCGCTTTCAGTCCGCGCCGCCGAAGCGCTAGAATCTTGATCCGGCCGTCGTTATCGCACCTCAGACACGACCAGCGGACGATAAGCTTTGCTTGCTGCTATGCTGGAAAGTAAAATACGGCGTGCTTTAGTGCTGTCACGATGGTTGGGCGCATAAGCGAATAAAGTGTTGAGTGCAAGCCAGATCATATCGGGTTCGTAGATCTGTATCGAAAAAATAAAAGCTTCAAGAAATAAGAACGGTGACTGGAAGTGATGCTGCACATGCGTGTTCTATCCTACGCCGTAGGAGCTGAGCTGCGGCCCGAGTTTCATCAGATTGAGAAGGAAGCCATGCCGCGAGTGTCTGACGCCGACGGGATCGAAATGGTCGCTTTATACCGCCAAGAAATTCCCCAGAGAAGAATCGCGGAGATTACTGGAAGAGCGCTTTCGACAGTCAACAGAGTTTTGAAAGCCTACAAAACTGAAGGTAGACTCTTGGACCTTCCTCACGGTTCGCGGCCACGTTCCACAACCACGGAGGAAGACCTACTGATCGTTGCAGCTGTAGAAAACCGTTTTTTCACAGCAGAGCAGATCAAAGACGAGCTCGGACTAAGCGTGGATGTACAAGTGGTCCGACAGCGCCTTCACGAAGCGGGCCTTCGAAACAGGGCAGCTGCAAGAAAACCTTTTTTTGCTTTCGGATCACCACAAAGCCGCCCGTCTACTGTTCGCACAATCGCATAAGGATTGGACTGTGAAGGATTGGGGCCAGGTGATGTTCACAAATGAGGGCACAGTTACCACAAAGTGTAACGACAGATGTGGCGTCAAGGCAATCATGGGTAAGCCTTTGTATCCCCGCGTTCTTTAATTCCTATGCTGTTTATATAGAAGTGGTCATGAATTCGCTCATTTAGTGCTAGTGTGGTAAAAGAAGTCTCAAAATGTAACGAATATAACCCGCCGACAATTGTTACATGAGAGTGCGATTGCCGAGTGCTTAGAGGACATAATATTGCCATATGCATTTTGCGAACTGCGTCGGTGGCATCGGTGTTGCTCCTTCGTTGAAAGTCGAGCAAGAATAATTGTTTGTGAGTGCGCGTGGACTACTTGCGAGCCAGCGGTTTGTGGTCATATTTTGCGCCCATGACAATATATATATATATAATTTCAGTGTGTTCAAGTCAGTAACATGTTCTGCAGTTACCTTGGCTACTTTTCGGTTGCTGCACGCCGTGAATTAATGGCTCAAGGTGCATTCTGAGCGAACTAATATAAACCATATTACAGTCACAGCGCGGTCCCTGCTTTAGTGTTGTGTGCCTGCTTAAAAAAATATACAAGTGCGCTTAGTTACAGCAGCGATTCTGCTAAACACGTTATACCATTTTGAAGCGTGCAGCACAAACTAGCTTTTTTAAAGATTTATGCTGCTTTGATCCCATCTCCTTCAAGCAAACAAGCCTCAGCGGGCGCTGCTCCATGAATGTGTGGGGAACCATCACAGCCGATGGCTTGGGCCCCCTTATATGGCTAGATCAACGGTTCACCGCAGAATAATACTGTGTAATCGAGCAGGTTGTCCTGCCCTATGCTTTGGATGGACCATCAAAGGATGGTCGCTGCGCCGGGCGCTTTCGGCGCGCCCGCCGCCGAAAGAGAAAGTGTGGAACTCTCTGGAAGGCTCTCGTGTGCACGCGCGCTCCCGATCGCATTCCAGCGCACGGCCCAGGTCCTCCTCTCTCGCGACCTTGACCTCGCTTGAGTTCTTACAAGCACACAGTCATCGTGACAGCACTAAAGCACGCCGTATTTTACTTTCCAGCATAGCAGCAAGCAAATCTTATCGTCCGCTGGTCGTGTCTGAGCTCATACACACGCGGTGCGATGACAGCCGGAACAAGATTCTAGCGCTACGGCGGCGCGGACTGAAAGCGCCGATCCGCCTAGCGACAGCCAAGCATATTGGAGTTGGACACGAATCCTCGGGCCAGCGGGCCGACGCTAGGCTGCGCTGATTGTATGGGAAACCACGCTTTCCGCTGTTCGCGTTTCTTTCCATCGTGATAGTACCTCAGGTGTAGTACCTACATGGTGGATGGAGTGTAAAGCCGTCAGCTTTAGTAAAACTATATATGTTTAAGCCGGAGCCGCCGAAGCTCAAGCCTCGTGTGACGGCAGATCAAAACAAGACTCAAGACCCAGTAAGTTGGCTTCTTGTCGTCAAGCCGGACTTTAGGAATGCAGTAACTTTTAGTGACTGTTACTTTCATGACTAAAGACTTTCTTTTTTTTACAGCGTCAGCTTAACGTTCCGTTTTCCGAAATCGTGAAGTCGTCTTCCGCGCCCGACCGCGGCGGCCGCGGTCGCGTTTCGATGGAGGCGAAACGCAAAAGGTGCCTGCAGCGTGTGTTGTGCGATGTCAGTGCACGTTAAAGATCCCGAGGTGGTCGAAATTATTCCGGAGCCCTCCACTACGGCACCTTTCTTATTTCACTTGATCCCATCCTTCCTCCCTTCCGGGCCCTAACGGCGCAGTTCGGGTGACCATCGATATGTGAGACAATTGCTGCACCATTTCCTTTCCTCAAAAACCAATTTTATATTAAACTTTTTTTCATCCTCTTCGGGCGGGGACGCCCACCACCGACGAGGAGGCGTCATGCACTGGGCAGTGCAGGAGTCCATATGCTCGAGACCAGACAATAGACGACATAGCAAGTAAGTGAGATGCAAGAGTTCTGCAACATGCTGACCATCAAACACCCGGGTGATATAAGTTAGTGTAAGGGCCACTACCACCCCCACTTGACACCCGAAAATTTGGAACAAAAAAAAACAAGCAAATAGCCGTTTGTTCACGTGTGTACGGGTGTTCAGCATGGTGTTATACAATATATTGACATCACTGCGAACATGACTGATTTCCGCAATGCTTTTGGCAGCAGAGCAAGTGTGAAAAGCAGGTAACGCGAGATCCACTTCCCAGCGATGGCGGCAAGCCTCGAGTGCGAAACACCACTTCGAGCCGTCAGCCAAACCATCTCATTGACGAACGCCGAACCGCATCGCTGCACGAGAGTCCTTCGAAGGATTCTGGCTATAAGCACATATGTTTCCACCTTAATTCTTATTAGTAATAACTTTGGAGTGACGTGAGGCCTGCCATTATGAAAGCGATCTACCAGCTTGTGTTACCGCGGGCTTTTCCTGCCAGACGTTTCCCAGTGTCAGTGCATTGTCCTATGTAGTCCACAATTACTAACCACAGTAATTAGTCTTGTAATACGTACTGTGGCACAAATGGGGTATGTGGAATCTGGATTCCACTGTAGACGGAAAATGCACTTTTGCACAGAGTCCATACCGCGTCAAAATATAAAAGACAAAGTGCGGCCCTTTCAGTCTAGCGTGCATGCTCTATTCGACAGCATCAACATTTAATTGCACTTCGGGCAGCCAGATTGCACTGTCATTTGCAGCACCATTTGGATGGGCGTTTAGATGCGAGCGTCGTGCTCGGTACGCTGGCGAACACTCTCGGAACGCTTGCCGCAAACACTGCCCAACAGGACTCCACGAAGATCCAAACCTAAAGAATTGGTCAAAAGTTCCTGGGTCACATGGTCTGCTTTTCAGCTATGTAGTGGGACATTGATGACAATGAACCTGCCTCCGAAGGTCAATCTATAGAGGGCAAGGAGGAAGCTCAACTTCTCTGCTGAGTGCCTTGGTAGTCTCAGCCAGGCACTGTAAGCTCCCAAGTATACTGCTCGAAAGAAGACCTTGTGGCCTGGAAATTTTTGACCAACCATGTATGTACAGGCTGTTTCACAGTTAGAGGGAAATTCGGAGCGCGTCGCTTCGCGATGCGGCGAGCTGTGGAATCACGCGCCGCTGGGAAGCTAGCGCATGCGCTGACGGCTGAGGGGCGGAGTCTCGCCGCGTCGTCTGCTACGGCGCGGGTGCACTCCGCTCGGTCGAAAAGCAGGTGGATTTCAAGGGCAGGGCCACGGCTCTCATCGTTTTTTGTAGCAGCTGAGCTTATAGACGAAAAGAAAGGTTTTGCCGCGCCAACCTCTGATCCTGGCAGTAATGCTATTGTATAAACCACCTTCGCAGTATGCTTCATTTATATTTTCTTTTCCGAAACCGCAGTACTGATATCGTTCAGTTCTAGAAACGCAGCGTGATGAAGACAAATTTGACGCGCTATTACTTGGAGCGCGAAAGAGAAAAACCAATCCCGTACAGCCGTATGGATCAGACACAACAAAACGAATGAATATTATGAAGTCATGTTTACAGAATATGCTCTGAAAGTGCTGCTTCTTGGCCGCAGTTGACTGCCCCGGACAGCATGTAGCTGCCGGTAATACAAACGTCATGTTCCGGAATGAGCCTCTGTTCACGGCGGTCCCGATGACAATGCATATTTCGCGCGGCATAGAAGCATAAAGAGAATCAGTAAATGCCGTGTTTATTCCCAGCACGTCGAAATCGGTAATACTGATGAAGGCGGCGGTGACTCAGCGTTCCTTAAAATAAAATAGATGTCATCTCATTGCTTTCGTCATAGTGGGAGGCATTATTCTTCGCAAGCGCAAGCAGCATTTTTGAACTCTGTACTGTTCAAGATAGTTCAAGATAGATTTGGCTTTTTCAATGGCCCGTGTACCAGAGAACGAAAGGATGAAGATGGTGCACCTCTGTTTTCGAAATTACACTCAGAAACAGATTGCTGAGACGACAGGTCGTCCGATAAAAACAGAACAGAATTTTACAGGCCTTCAAGAAAGAAGGGCGCATCAAAGATGCCTCTCGAGGACGTCCACCAAGGGCTACAACTGAGGAAGAAGATTTGTGGATTGTGGCAGCTGCGGCAGACAATCCCCGTGCCTCTCTGCAAGAAATCCGCAAGAGCTTGAACTTGAATGCTTCCAAGGCTACCGTCAGCCGTCGACTTAACGCTGCTGGCCTAAACAGCCGATCGGCCGCTCAAAAGCCTCTACTTCGCAAAAGAAACAAAGAAAAGCGGCTTGCTTTTGCACAAGACCATCAAAGTTGGACGGCCAGAGAGTGGAAGACAGTGGTCTTTAGCGACGAATCCACGTTCACGTCCTCGTGTGACCAGAGAGGGCGAGTATGGCGCCCAGCCAGGACACGGTAAGCTATTCAGTTCAGCATAACTTTATTGTTTCAACCGGTCCTACTACCTACTCTTATTCTTTAGAACGAATTGTTTTTCATGTATGACATTAAGATATTATGAGTTTATAATTAGTTTTGCTCTCCTCGCGCGCTGCTTCAGTGTAATTTGTTTACTATTGCGCACATGAATGTTTCGTCGTCTATAAAAATATAACGTTTCGAGTAATGCCATGAACCACTGGAAGCTTTATTTGTCGTTGCCTTCAACAGCCGCCGGCGCACGGCCTTATCACTGTGATTGTAGTGCATGGAATGACCTTGTTCGTGCTTGTTGTCGCGAGCCGCGGCTTTATCACATTCTTTGATGTGCGAGATGTGCCGAGACTTTCCCGAATTATTACGCGAGGGACAACTGTTTCTGTATCGTTCGAGACGTTTCCAGGTTCCCTAGGCCAGTTATCTAGACGGTTCTTCGCCCACTTTAAATTGAGCGCTGACAAATGCAACGGGCATTTGTATAGATCGACGACCGCCGAGCACCCTTGCTGCTATCGCCGCAGGCGATTGCTTAGTTCTTATGTGGGCGCAAGACAGCCTAATAAAAAGCTTACACCAGTGAATTTCAAGCCTACTCATTTTTCGCCATCGGCATTGTCACCTGGTAGTTTACAAGAACTTCTTGTTGGGCTAGTTGGTGCATTGCTTTGAAGAACCAAGTTGCGCATTCAAAAGAGACAAAACACAGGAAAACACAAAGGAGACAGGAAGAGCGCTCTTTCTGTCTCCTTGGTGTTTTCCTGTGGTCGTCTGTTTTGAATGCGCAACTTGGTTCTTCAAAGTATTGTCCCCACTACGTGACAGTATCTTTGAGCCAAGTATGGCAGAATGATTTGGTTATCAAGTAAGGCAAGTCAACCATGGCACTACTTACTCTCATCTCTTTCGCGATTTCAATATCCGTTTAGGGGAAGTGGATGTGCTGTGATTACGGCTTTAGTGGAAATCCCTGCCGTGGACATGAACCGATTATATTGTCAAGATTAACTTATAAACATCAACCCATACATCCGGTATTAGATATTGGCAGTTCATACAACTCATTTGTTTTTATTTTCAGATACGATCCACACTACATGCAACGGGTCGCTGCTAGTGGCCGCACAACCGTAAGCGTGTGGTCGTGCATAACAAAAGATGGCCTTGGACCACTGATACGCCTCGAAGGCAAGCTCTGTGCTACAAAGTATGCAGGGATCATCGACGATGTGTTGATTCCGCACCTGCTTGACGGCCCGTTTCCGGAAGGGGACTACATATTTCAACACGACCGGTCGCCAATCCATACCGCTGGCGTGGTAAGCAAGCTGCTAGAAGAGCGCGGTGTCACCGTCCTGGAGTGGCCGCCCCAGTCCCCGGACCTCAATATCATTGAGAATGTCTGGGGCTCAATGAAATCCTCCCTGGCGCGCCATTCTCTGCAAGGGTTATCCGAAGATGGCCTCTGGTCCATCATTCGCAGCGAATGGGACGAGCTGCGAAAGAACACGGCGTTGACTGAATCACTCTACGCTTCTCTGCCCTCACGAATGGGCGCTGTCATCACTGCCACTGGGGACCTGACAAGATACTGAGAGAAGTTGCAAACGTTATACGCCCATTCTCTATCGGTGGCTGAGGGCTGTGAAACCATTCCCTTTGGCAGGGTGCAGCACATTTAATGAATTTTGTTTAAGTAACATTGCACCATCACTATTAACATTTCATTCCGTCCAATTAGCTCAGATGTGCGAAATCTTTTTCTTCTGTTTCCTTTTTTCAATTTTGTGGGGAATAAACACCAAGAAATTGCGCTGCAAATTTTGGTTTGCTTTGTTTTCTCGGGTAATACGGTAGAACACACATGTAAGGAAATTAGTATTGCTATCTTGGAAAACAAGAAACGATGCTGATTGTTTTGGTTTGATTTGCTTTATAGGGTTTAACCTCCTAAAGCGAATCAAGTTATGAGAGACGCCGTAGTGGAAGGCTGCGGAAATTTCGCCCACCTGGGATTCTTTAGCGTGCTTTGACATTGCAAAAAACAGGGGTGCCTTGCTTTTTGCCACCACCGAAGACCGGCCGCTACAGCCGTGCATTTCGATTCAGCATTCAAGCGCACTAACCACTGAGTCACCGTGGTGCGGAGAAGCATGCTGTCAAAGGTGGTATATAGAAGAGTAAAAGTTGCACTAACAAATGTTCTTTACCATACCTGCTCAGTTCCCATAAAAAAACGATGAAGGCCGTGCGCTGCCTTTCTAATCTTCCTGCTTTCAGACTGAGAAGAGCGCACCCGCTCCGTAGCAGACGACGCGGCGAGACTCCGCCCCTCAGCCGCCAGCGCAGACTGCGCTTGCGCGAGCTTCCCAGCAGGGTGCGATTCCAGCGCTCGCCGCATCGCGAAGCGACGCGCTCCGAATTTCCCTCTAACTGTGAAACAGCCTGTACCATGACTCTGTAGGCACAACTATTCTCACTGAGTGCTGCCGGAGCTGTCACTAAAATTTGCATTACAATTGGCAATCGTCCTGTGCTTTTGCCACGACCATCCTGCATTGTAATTTTGTTGACCTTTTTATCTTTGCGTATTCTAAATATTAATGTAGTTTTTTAGTAGCTGCATTGACATTTTACTTTACTAAGACGTACCAGTGTAATCAGATTGCTGCTAGTTAGCCCCTTGTTCCTTTTTTTTAAAGGGGCTGTGAAACACCGCTTGAACGGATGCCGGTTACACTTCAGATGGATTCTTTATGTCGCACAGATGCTGACTCAAAAAGAATTACAAGAATCGATGCATAGGAACGGGAGTTATTCAATGAAGAAATTTCAAAATACAAGCAAACAAAATGCTGCCCTCAACTCTATTTTCGCGCAGCTTCCCATTCCCATTTCACTCTCCCAATGACGACACACTGTGCGACCAATCAAAACAGCCTATCTTAGCACGTGGCGGAAGTTTACACTCCATGGTCGCCTGTTCTCTGTAACTCGTTCATGCCAAGGCTGGCGGC
Organism: Amblyomma americanum; assembly: GCF_052857255.1. Classification (NCBI taxonomy): domain Eukaryota; kingdom Metazoa; phylum Arthropoda; class Arachnida; order Ixodida; family Ixodidae; genus Amblyomma; species Amblyomma americanum. Next base: position 154,144,413 of record NC_135500.1, read on the forward strand.
GCCGTTTGCGTGGTTACAACAACCATATGAACGCCCAGCTCACCCAGCGATGCTTCATCGTCAGCACGACGGCGCAGAAGGGAACACTGATCAGTGACGTTCCCTTACTTATGGATCCCATCTCGAACGCGAGATACCATCGCCCCTAGCACGCTGGTTGATCACGGCGAGCAAGGAGCGCGCGCTGTTGACGGGAACGTGGCGCCATCTGGCGCCGCCGCCCGGTGATCCTCCACAAGCTGACGATGCGCACTGTCTGTTAAATGTGAACTGAACGCTTCATTCCTTGTGACCGAAACGAACGCTTATAGAGTGAAATGGCTCGATCGGATCAACTCTGCAAAGCCGCTCTCAGATACATAGAGAGTACCTATAAGTGTTATAGGTCGTAGGATGTTTACAGAGAGGTGCAACGTCCATCAATGCAAAAAGTAGCCAGAGCCTCTAGTGGTGTATTTTTGTTTTACTTGCTTTACAGTGCTTTTATCTAGGGCAAACAAGTTGGTTTTGTTAATGTAATATAGAACACAAAAACTTGACAAAACGTATCTCTAGTTATTAACACAATTTGCAGTATATTTACTCTTTGTCCGATTATAAAGCTTGCCCTCCGTGATGTCATATCCGATGCTAAAAATCACCACTGTATGGTGACACCGTCAGCGCCATGAATTTGTTTTAGCGAGCTAATCGAAATATTAAAAACAGGAGTATACGTTGTACGACCCATGCTAATAGCATCACTATAACTCCTTCTATGCAACCAACGGGCAAAACAATGCACTGAAAATGTGTTTCGGGGCCCCTTTAAATCCGAAATGAACTTCAGATCGCTATCAACAATAATGCTTCAGGACAGAGAAAAAGGAAAGGCTGTTCTAATTAGGGGAAAAGCAAGTGATAAAAAGCGGTGAGAGAAGAGAAAGGAGGCATGTAGGATAAGGGTGCAACAACAACAGCAAAAACAGTTCATGATTTGATTTATGGGGGTTTGACATCCCCAAGCGACCCAGGCTATGAGGGATGCCATAGCAAAGGGCTCTGGAAATTTCGACCACCTGGGGTTCCATTGAGAGTTACACATTCCATAAGCTACCCAAAGGGCGAGCTCAAAAAGGTGCTTGCTCGCTGGACCGGGGATTGGTGCATGCAGTTGCCTCCAGCCGATGACAAGGGGGATAGAGTTCATGCTAACTAACGACCATCCTTACATGTAAAAAAATTTGTAAATGAGGGCATGCATTGATTAGCTGACGCGAGATGCTGCTTCTGTAACACAGAGATGGACTTACCTCTGCTCCTGAGCAACACCCGACTCCCAGAAGTCACCTGAGCGCATGCTTTATATATACGAACGATTTGGGGGCAGGAGAAGCGATCGATATACAGTGGTGTGTTCTGGCAGTGAGTGTGGAGCTGACTGCCAACAGCCATATGCGCTTCAAAGTGAAAGCTGCACAGTGAGTGTGATAAGGAAAGTTGCAATGTGCGTGCTGCAAAATTATTTTATTCTTCATTCACAGGTGACAGCACTGGTGTTATTCCTGTTGCTTGAATAACGAGTCAGTGACAAAAGAAAAATATACAGAGCCAGTGTGCTCCATACATTGCATTCATGGTTATTTCACTTGCTGTTCGTTTCACCGACCTAGCAGGCAACTGAAATGCCATTTGTTGCATGTACCAGTTAAAGATGACATGGAACATGCACCAGGAGCACACTCAACAACAGACTCGGTGTGCGACAACACAGAACCATGTGCACAACAAATAGAACCCTAAAACGAAGGCTTTACAGAATCCCCGAATGAACAATTACACAAGTATATTCGTGTTGTGCTATCGTGCACGCCTTAGACACTTATTGTGATACCGTTCGTGTCCAGGCCTGTTACAACACTTGAGGGAAACAAACAGAAACAATGAACTTTTGGCAACAGTGTCTTCATGAAACATGCAAGCCCTTTAACCATTATCCGTTGGTTGTTCCCATGTAAAACTATAGCGCACTGCAGTTCTTCAAAGCCATGGGCATGCAACACATTTGCTTCTAGCAATGTAGCACAGAGGTCTGCCTTCGGTGGGATGAGACCGTGTCTTATGTACACTATTCGCACATGCTGCGAGTTGTTTGTGCGCATAAAAGTAATATAAAAAAGGCACGAAAGACACGCACTGAGGTAGCTTGTGAAAGAGGCATTAAAAATGGCAACTACAAGAATCCTAAGGAGCATCTAGCGCAAACAACACAAAGAGGCTTCGGCAGTGTGAGTATTTCTTGTTTGCCTCTATTTTTTGTCACATATTGCCCACTTTGCGGCACATGTGGTGATGTGCATAATGTGGACAATATGTTCATTAAGACAGTCTTCTTGGCTGCGTTGATGAAAGCATGCATTTGGTCATTGCTGCTGGCTCCAATGCGTTAAGTACTTTTGTTATTTTCATTAGGAAATGGACAGATTACGAGATTTGGTTCAATCTGTTGCAGTTTCCAGAAAGTTCGCTTTTATCACACTCCCCATCTGGGGCCCAGTGTCACTGATTACAAATGCTTTGCAATGCATCTGGGCACTTTGTTGCAATGGCCAACACAACTTGCAAATCAGAATGTTGTGCTGCTCATTTGATATAATATTGTACTTTTTCTTTACCAGCAGATTGATACAAAGTGAATGTTCACAACAGATAATCTTTCGAGACATCTTGTCCACACTCTCCTCAAAAATACTCAGTTGGGATAGCTGACTGACAGGTTTAATAATTTATTTGTGTATGAAAACATCACTAGATGTTGCAAATAAAAGAGAACTTCCTTGTCTACGTAAGATACTACCATTATATAATGAAAGCTTAGTGAATGCTAAACCACAACATGCACCTGATAATTTAAAAATGCTTATGCCCTCCCCTCCTATTTTTCTCAGAGATTTATGTTCAAGTAAAGCAACATGACTTGAATGTGAGAAGCTACACTCTAAACTCTCAGAAGCATAGCTATGTTTGGCACAACACCGCAAGTAAATAAGTAAAGAGTGGCCATGATACAGCCACGCAGGCTTAGAATGCATAGCCCTGGATTACTGAAGTTTTGAAAAAGAAGTATTTGATATTCCTAACTAATTCAAAAGATCGATTTTTTTCTGTCTGGTCCAACCAATATAACGTAAATAAAAAACATATGACTGGTCCCATCAGGCTTTCTTGTGCACACAACGTGATCTGGAATGGACCAAAAGTAAATTAAAACTACATGTTATAAAAGCCAGGCAAAGAGGGAATGGCACTGAGACAGAACAAGCTTACAGAATGGTAGAAAGGTGTGCTATAAATTCAGCATTTGTAATGGGTTGTGCCTTCCGTTGACTCAAGAATGAAGTTTGTGTCCTCGAGATAGAGGAAAAAACCACAGAGAGACCAGGTTAAACTTCCACCCTTTCCTGCTCAGAAGCAGTGCAACAGAAGCAGTGCAAAATATTCATTACATGTGCTCCCACATAGTGTCGATAAAGTCATTGAAATTTATGCAATTTGTTAGTTTGCAAGTGAATAACAAGTTAGAAAAAAAGTTTTTTGGTGACCAATTCTAATCGAGTAGCCACACCTGAATTTCGCATGTTGTGCACATAAATTCACAACAAAGATTGCTTGATTAAAGTGACTTACACATACATCAGCAAGTACATGTTTGTGAAAACCTATCAAAACATCACAGCAGAGAACCAAGTCACAAAAACCAAACACTCTCCCTCTCCTGTAGATGGTTGACCCGAAAGCACATGACCAAAGGAAAGCTTGAAACAGCCATTTAGTATTCTTTATCTGCCAGCATCCCCTTTTGCTTGCAAAATAGGCACCTATGTTGCAAGTGCACAAACCTAACCACGGTTGTAGAGAAGCATAAACTAAATATGATGCTGTCTGTTGCTGTGTGAAAAAAGATTAGTTAGAAGTGAACAGTTTTGCACGATTATTAAACAGAGGTGCAAAAATACGAAAAAAGCAAGAGTAAGCTGGCACCCAAGACTAAACGCCACCAGGCTTCACTATAGGAAGGTGGTCACGTGACACCCGGCACCAGTTTAACCTTCTTCATAACTTTACGCTGGTCCCCTGCTGACCAAGAATAAGTGTCACTTTTGGCAATTATAATATGAACAATGCCTTCTGCTTGTTGGAGTACAAAACAGACGATCGATTACAATCTCTCAGCAGAACAAAAACACAATACGCTTAGCACGGCACATAGCAGAAACAAAGGTTGACATACAAAACAGTGACAAACGAGTATTCAGTCAGGCCTGGGAGTTAATGCGCATGCACATTTTGTAACTGTTTATTTTTCTGCGCGCTGTCCTCTTAACTGTATGTACAAACATGAAGCATGGATTAGAATAATTTAGATCAATGATGGCTATTCACCACTGCTGAACACACCATGCATGCCTGCGGTAACATGATATCCATTGCAACCGTGCTACGCACTGTTTCACACATTAGTTTGTACCACAAGTGTTGCACACAGTGACAATACTGCGGTATTCTTTACATGGGAAAACACTGTCGAGTATGCAACCAGGGCATCGGAAGCTTCACTGAGCCCAGTACCCAACAGAGCTGGGCACACTTCTTCTCCTTGGCAGCAAGAAACACGAAGACATTTACATGGTAGGAGTTTAAACAATAGTCGACTGGGCTGGTATAAGCAGTCACCACTGTGTATTTTGCTTTACAATTCTTCAACAGTCAAAATTGTTCTGGCGGCCGCTCACTTACTGCGCAACACTCAAATGGGACCAACTGTCATATGGAACACAATAGTCAGGTCTCCCAGTATAGGATTCAAGAAAGGGGCAGAAGAACAAGGTTGCGACACCCAACATGTCACAGCCAAGCTAGTGACTGAAGCCGCTCAAGTTGAAAGAGGATAAAGAGACGCAAACACGACATTTTACCACTAGGACATATGCCACTTCATTACTTATGAGACATGCAATGGCTGCGCGACAGTCGCAGGTGAGCCCTAGGCCACATTTTCAACTGAACACATAAACGAAACTCCAGCTTGGCACTATTTTATCAGTTCATTGTTAACCATGGCATCTTCATTGGTCCCAAAGTTTTGTAGTAGTGAACCTATATGCATGCACACTAAGGCAGGGATGCAAGAATTCCCAGATTCGCTCAGTTATCAATGCAGCTTTGCTGTTTCTTAGTTGGGTACAACTCGAGAACGAAGGGCAAATGCCTCTCAAAGGAGGCCCTCCGGCCAATGGCATCGACCGATTCTCATGACGTCATTGTTAAATTGCCTTAGGGAGGGAGGGATGAAAGGAGATTAACCACAGCTTAGTCGGATTAATGGTGCTGTCATAAAAATCGATCGACCCCATTGGCTGGAGGGGCTCTTTTGAGCACCATCTGCTGCTTTCGTGTTTGAGTTGTATCAGACTACTGTCCCGATTTGCTCACCCTCATAGTTTTTGTGAAAGTTTCAAATGCGGCAAAATTCACTGTTGGGATGTGGCCCTCTTTTGCTTGATTGTTGTGCAGAGTAGCTGGCACACGTGAGTACCCCATTTCTGGCACTTTTCTTCTGGCACAAAAGCACTACCTTGGAGGGTTAGTGGCTTCATGAGTACACTCTATTCATAAAGGCTAAACCAAAAAAAAATGCTAAACCAACTGTCCCGGCAACATGTCTTACTGAGGCAAAGAAATGTTCACGTGGCTGGAAGACATACTTCATGGCGCCACCTCTGGAACAGCAGTTCCCAACATAAAAATGAACTTTAGACACACTTTGCAAGTTCAGCATTCCTATCAAATGGAACAGAAAAGCATATAACTTCAATCGGCACAAAGGACCGCAAGAGACAGGTGCAGTCGGCGATCTTTCTCAATATCAAGGTGCAAGCTAAGTCCTGAGGCTGTCAACATTACTGTTAACCACAGCACGTCAGCACCACATTGTCGGTCAGTACAGCATCATCGTATAACGTGGCACGAAGTGGAAGCACTGGGGTAAGCACATAGGTCCGTCTCTACTGGTGACGTCATTCAAGCTTTTAAGGCACACAGGACAGAAAATGTCACACTGCGATGCAGGCACACACTTTTGTCTACATTTGCCAGGTCAGTTGAAGGTTCTGGCAATGTTGTCTGTTGAAGCCAGGATGAGGAACATCACTGTCGCCGTGATGTGCAGGGATGTTGTCTCCGTGTCCTGATATGTGCAACAATGGTGCTTGCACAGATGGAGTTATCAGGAATGCAGGCTTCCTGTCACGGCTTCTTTCTGCAACCATATCAAGAAAATGCATTTTTCTTTCATCACTTTTGGACGTTAAACTCCCATAAACCTAAACCTTTCATTGATGCAGCTAGTGCTGTGTATTTGTAGCGTTCAGGTAAAAGTTCGAAATGCATAAGGTAATTATAAAGCAATGAAGCTACTTTCCCACAACAACAGCCCACGACACCAGCCCAATCAGCACTGAGAACAGGATCAGACTAATAGTGTGGCAGCATGATCAGAATATCATGCAGATATTTTAGATGCAGCCTTCACGGTTCACGCAGGACAAGGACATTCGCTAGCAACACTGCACATCGTCTTATGCTTGAGCTAAATGAAACAGATACATGTACTGCATATTTTTGTAAATTTAATTATCGGCGCTCTGCAGTCTGAGTTTCATACTTATTACTTCCTTTTACAGAAGCCTGTGGACCTGTTTAGTATGTTCTTGATACTACTGTTCACTTGACTGCACCTTACAGGTTCCACTTATCACTGCCAAAGGCAGTGGAGCTATCCCTCTAAATTCCTAGAAGCTATGCAGAGACTGCCAAACTTCCATCTAACCTTTGCTTTCACCATGGAACATCTCATTAAGGCATTCCAAAAAATCCATGGTTCCCACCTAATTCGTCTTGTCCATTGGCGAGGATATGCAGAGGCTGGTACAGCCACTACTTGTTGGGGCCAACAAGCCTCATCTTGGCGTCGTGGCCTGTGGAAGCTCGCTTGCCAGCCAGTGACCTTGTCATGGCCACCCGCTGTTTTACCCGTGCCTGAAGTGTGAGCAACAGGCCACTGAGGACATCATGGTTGTGTAGGCGCTTGCCGAACAGCAGTTTGCGCACGCCATCATCATAGCTGAGCAGCGCAACGAGGTTCTGGAGCAGGAATCCTTGGCAGTACTCCAGAAGCTGGACAGCATTGTACACCTTTGCATGCACATACGTGGCGACCACATTGTCCAGATCCACACATTTGGAGCAGCGCGCCTCGCAGAAGCGCACGAGACCATCCAGTTGGAAGAAGGTGGCAGCCGTCAGAAGCTGGGCACGAAAGCAGTCGTTCAGATGTAAGTACATGTCATAAATTATGCCTGATAAGGGGCCCAAGTTTCAGGCTTATTACGATAAAAACACGGCAGTGTAAAAGGCCGTAAGTTTGCCTGATGAACCAATTTATCTGCCTAAAGGACCATAGACACTAATATTAGTTGCCCGTTTCCTGCTTTTAAATGATGCATTACCAATTAAATGACATGTTTCACGATGAAGTGTTCAACTACAACCACATAGTAATTTAAGTAATTTATAATTGAATTTCTTCTTGAAGTTTTTTTCCGTTTCATCAACCGAACGATGGCTGTGACGTGTAGTTGGTGTTTAGGTCACGTGAGCCACGAAAACACTGAAACATAGTTTTAATTCACTGAAACACTTAAAGCAGCAGCTTGAAGAGCTGGGATGACAATAAACTACGTATAAGCAGTTATATTGTCATTTTTTTCAAGTCTCGCACGACCTAAACACCAACTACACGTCACAGCCATCGTTTGGCTGATGAAAACGAAACCAAAACAGCATCAAGAATAAATTCGAATATAAGTTATTTAGCAGTTTTAGGAGGACACCACGAGGTGATCCAGGTATACTAATGTCTGACGCATCTTTTGAAAGAAGAAAATACGCAAGCTAAAGTTTGGTGTCCATACTCCTTGAAGTTTTCACTGGGCCGATCCTTGTACAGTGTCTGTTAATTTCAAATTTTGAATCAGTGGCACTTTGATATTGACAGTTTGGTATTTACTGCATTTTAACTGCTATACTGCTCTCCTCGTTTTGCTAGTTTTATGGCCCATGTATACTCCCTGTAGTCACCATAGGTTACATTTGCAATGACGCAGTCAAATATGCAGAGAAAGCTTGTTGCAGAAATACAGACTACAATGGTACTCCCTGTAGTCACCATAGGTTACATCTGCAATGACGCAGTCAAATATGCAGAGAAAGCTTGTTGCAGAAATACAGACTACAATGGACAGCACCAAATGAACACGGGGTGGGAGGGAAGCGTCAGACCGCTGGCAAACTTTCCTACAAGAAGATTGAGTTTTCTTTGTCTTAAACCAAGCGAAATCTTCTCTCGTGCCCTTTGTCTGCTTTGTGTTGTCGAGAACCCAGCCTTCTCTGCCCTCTCCCTACTGTAAGGTATGATGGAATCATATACAAGACAACATTGCCCTCTGCCCTCAGGAAGCCCTTATAACAATAGATACAGATGATCTCACTAAGGTAGCATTCCCAAATATTAGGGAAAGTGAAGGATATATGCTTGAAGAAAAATTGGGGGCATCTGGTGCACAGAAATGCACAAAAATAAGGCGAAGCTTGGATAAAAAAATAGCACAGCTTGGCAGCCTTCTCAGTTTGTGCAAATTGTAGTCCGATTTGTACCCTCTCTTGACACCCAGAGTGGTGCATATATGCTTCCATATTTATAGCAATAGCACTATAGCATACAGCATTTAATGAGGTTGGCTGGAGCTTTGAGCCAAACACCATTAAGTACTCAAACGATACTGTTGTACATACCTCCAGCACATCATTTTGGTCAATGTCGAAATCTTCACAGCCGCCTTTGTACAAGTATTGCATGACAAGCTGCAGGTGGAAAAGAAAATGTGTATAAGTGCCACAGGCTGACTAATCCTAAAGCTGGGTACAGTCTCCAGTGTGTCAGTAAAATGAACTCCAATTAAAGTACTGTCGATGATTTACTTTTCGCCTCTTTGCATTGCGACTAACAGTTACCATCATACTTAGGTATTTTTCTCTTCGCCGCCACTTAATTCCCTCGTTTCCCACCACTGGTATAGTTAGTGCACAGATGTTATGGAGCAAAACATCCTACACAGAGCAACTGTATCCCTTTTGGAATGGGCGTGGTGTACTTGTCTTTGCTGTACTCTTTCCCATGAAGACCCTTGCCTCATCTCCCAGGCTAAAAAGGACAGATTACAGAAATTTAAGGACCCAGTATTTTCGGTGTCAGTAAAAAAGTATGTGTTCAAGGTGTCTGATTCACTGTTCTTTCAATCGAAAGGCACTAGACGTTCCTGATGGAGAGCTTTTTGACCAGTAGATGTCCTCATGTCTATTCATTTCGATACAGGAAACAGTGATTAATGAGCGCAATAACGACTGCTTGGCAGAAAAAATGAGCAACTGAAAAACTAATCTGGACCCCATTGCCAGACAGTAAACAGACAGTTTTAGAACAGCGCAAGACCTATTTGCATTTTTCCGAAATCATATCTATTACCGTACACTGATGTACAGTTTAAATGATCCACCGTAAACCGACAGATGCAACAGTCAGATGCAAAATATGCAACCTTAGAGCCAGAAATATCTCGATTCGCTCAAGACCACAGAGATACTCCGAAGTTTTTCTTTGAATTTTTGAAGAGAATCACTTACAGTAGTGACAGTTGAACCTGTACATCTGCTGAGACGATGGTTAGAGTGTACAGACTTGGCAACTGAAAACAATTCAACTCGATGCGAAATGAAGAGAGTGCCTCTTTTAAACACATACTTTTTTTTTACATCGAAGGACGCATTGGACAGAGTGCAAACCATACTAAAATATGACAAAAGTTCGCGAAAAAAGAAAACTCTGTGCATTTAATACCAATAAAACATATTTGACCGAAATTTCATCACATGGTGGGATACATATCAATACAGCTAGTTGAGCCTATTCTTAACACCGGCAGTTATAAAGAATGCTCGCTTATTACAAACGAAGGGGGTGCTACCGTCAAAATATGCACTGAAGGGAAATGCATCTCAGACAGAATGAGCAATTTTAGCCGCACCACTTGGTTATAGCGAACTAGTGTCAAAAGTGAAGCTGCAGTGCAAGGTTGGAAGTCAACCAGAAGGAGCAACTTGAGAAGTTTGAATGCCTTACTGGCCCCACTGGTCAAGTGGCCTGCCTAGTCAGCTCTCCACATTTAATGCTGCTACCACATGCAGACAATGCACCGACACCAGACAGAGTCTGATACGTTTTGTGCGCACATGCGCTGGGTTACATTCGTTGCTGCTTAGGCCCATGAACAACAGATGATGCTGTCGAAAACCCACGTGATCAGATGCATGTGGGTTTGAGGCAACACGTTGTTGATGCAAGGCTGGTCGGACGTCTCCTGGGATGACTTTGTTAGTGCGGACATTGACATCGCAGAGACGTGCTTTAATGAAGCCAGTGTACTCGAACCACGAGCACTCCCCGACCACTAAGAGTCTGATTAAAAAGGCATACTTGCCACCAGCTGCCATTAACACTTCAACTTAGTGATATAGCATCCCTAAAGCAGATTATTGGCAGCAAAGGTCTCAGTGTGAGAACATGATCGTGCTTGTGAGCTTAGAAAGCACCGGGATTGGTCTTCAGCGCAGCGTTAGATGAAAATCTCTATTCTAGCTCGATGGCCAACCGTCGGTTGGTCGAACCCAAACCATATATGGCGCTGCGTTCAGACACTGCGGTTGGTAAACCCCAGCTGTGGCAGTGGGCGTGTGACGGCATACCTGGAAGATGTCATATCGTATGTCATTGATCTGGACGACAGGAGTGGTACCCTCGGCTGACTTGGAAGCCAGCATGGACTTGAATCGTGGCGAAGCATTCACCAGAATGATTTTATGCGCATAGAAGGCACGCCCTTCCACGCGGAACTGCACGTCCGACATCTCTGGGTTGTTCACGTACTTGGGATCTGTTCACGGAAGGAGATAAACATTGCTGTTATAAACTCCTTAGCTATGTCTGGTTATTGCTGTTAGTTCGATTTTCAACTAGGTCAAACCAAAAGCGTACTGTAAGGTATTAGATGAGTTAAGACAAGCTACTGTACAGTATTGTATGCTGCACAGCTGAAAAAAAAAATAAAACTGAAACATGAATCCTGATTCAGGTGCTTCCATGTAAATGTAAACCTGTGCACTTCTTTCGGTGAGGCAAACCTGCAAATCCATTGCATGTCAAGGAATATGTTTCCAGATTCATTACCGTATCCAATGAGGAGTGCATGCAGTAGCCTGACATACCCACCTTTCTTAAGTGCGATGTGACCCTATGCTGACGTCGAAGAACAGCATACTAAGTTCAGTGTTCCGAGCCTTCTTCACTGATCGTAAGTTCCGCAGCCTAGTGTTCCCCTCATCTTGAGTGAGTGTGCCAAGAACAACCTGTACCAATGACTATACGAGAAGCATGGCGTTCCTGTGCTCAAGTGAGCATGCTGCACCCCCAGCACCGATGCGGCACTGGCTCGGACAGCCTGCCATTCCTAGCAGCTCAAAGAGCACGCTCACCTTCGGCACAGCGGCGCTTGTGTTCCGAACCTCTTCCCACGACACTCCTATATCACAACCACTGTTTCCAGTGCAATAAAACCTCGTGTATTTGTGTATATGAAGGAAGCCGAAAAAAATGTCAGAATTAACGAATGGACCCCACAGAAAGCTGCCAAAAACCATTCACACCATTTTAAATTTATTTGCTGAAAACTTGAGAGGTCGTCATCTGCATTTTAGAGGGAAACCGCGCAGCAGTGATGCTAATTTGCAGTTCCGTCTGATGCTTTACTGCAGAAATGATCAAAAGTTTTAAAGGCCTCCGAGCCCTCCTTCACGGTGAAGCACGGTAGCAGTTGAGCCTCCGCATCATTTCATGTGAGGAAGCTCCATTGCACTAACTGCGAACGACGCGTGACGAGCGCGCAGTTTCGGCGCTCAAGGTGACTGGAAGAACCACGCAGGAACGGAAGCGAGGGAAACGCCTCGGCACCAGAATGGCGATCGCCTAAAAACGAAAAAGTCCAGCGACACGCCAACCAGCGCTAGGAAAGCGAAACCGAAACTATGCAGCCTATCTATTTTCGGCATCGTTGTTGGCACTGCACTGTGCAATTCGTGTTAGATAGATAGATACCTGAGGCCTTACCCTTTGTAACGGGCGGGCACCACTAGGTTGGGCACCCGGACCAAAAAAATAAAAAAAACGAGAATATGAAAGTGCACAAGGAAAGAAAAGAACAAAAAACGCACAAGAAAGGAAAAAAAAAACATGCAAAGGCTAAAGTCAGGAGGTTAAGGATTCACTCATCGACCTCGTTCACGTCCGACTCTGCAGTTTCGCGCGGTTAGACACAGTGCTCCACCAAAGAGTTAGTCGACGCTTGGTTCGCAGCACCCTCTCGCTCTTGTGTTTTTCACAAGATGTGGCGCTCTCTGGGGAGTGGCGAAAATTCGTCTGCTACTGATTGAAAACAAATGCACATGGGATACGCTGGCGCGATCTGGTTCCATGAGAAGCCAGCTGCACCTGCAAAGTGGCATGTGTGCTTGACAGCTCTGTCACATTCGCCTGTCACTAACATGAATGTGCATGCGCAGTAGGAGCAGGCACTTTTATTTACAACCAGTGGAACTAGAGGAGAAGCGGCGCGTATACGCAGAGCGGCCTTGTGGAAAGTGCGGATTCAGGCTCAAGGATGGCTATTTGAACGATGGCTGGCAGTTTCGGTCACACCTTGACATGAACCTCAACTGGGAGCACTAGTCCGATTTAACCAATGTGACCCCCCACCTTTGGGTCGGAATTAACAAGCATCCGATGCCATACCCATATATGGGCGTTGTCAGGGATGACGCCAGCAATCTGAATTACCTGGCTTTTCGAACCACCAGGGTCAAACTAAGGTCTTACTGTTGTCGGGCTATGACCTGAACATGGATGAAATTGCTTACCTATTCTGGCACCACCAGAAAGGGACACATCTCGAATTTCCTTGATGCTATCTTCACCATAGCAGACTGAGAAGATGTCCGCCAAAAGGAGTGTAGTACCTTCATTCTGAGTAGAAAACAGAATAGATAACGTTTACAAAAGTTTGACGCTAATGTTGTAAACGGGGCACAACTATTCATTATATGCATAACGTTCCTTCCAATACCTTTGGAGCAAACAGTCATTCTGTTCTATGAAAGACTTTCCAGTAAAAACGGTGTGCACAGACTGACCTTGCTATGCCTAAAGATGGAGAAGAGAAGGGGTAGGCAGTCTTCCACAAACTGTGTGCTGCAATCCTCAGGCCAAACATGCAGGAAGTCTTGCAGCAACTCGTCGATCGTATTTTCAAGCTGCTGTTCATGAGCCATCGTCAACGTCTGCATCCAGCAGTGTAATGTCCAAGGAACACCTGTCAAGGAACATAGAAGCAAGAACACTTAGTTCATTTGGTTCGCTAGTGAAATGTGATTTGTTTCGTTTCTTCCTTTAATGCATTATTAAAGCAGGCACGAGGATGAGAAAGGCCAAATGACAGCGGCCAAAATAGTAATTTCTAAAATGCAGTGTTTACAAAGCGCTGGTGTTATAAGCAATAGGGCAGCTTGGCGACTCCAAATAAATACCAACCCATTTAAAGCGACACCTGGATAGGTCTCACGTCAGATGCCTATAGTATCCTATACCTTGGCACATTCTGTGCCTTTCTCCGCCCGGTCTCTCACCAGTTCTTTCATAACTAGCGCCCCTGGCTTAAGCCGCAGTGCTGGGCTGTTACGATGTGTGCAGCAGACTTCCTCGGCAGCCGTGCACTTGCTGTTCATCACAGCTGAACAGTAGGAATAAGCTTCCTCTATGCTCTAAAAAAAATATAAGCTGCTATTTTCTGTTTTAATCGTGATCGCAGTCCCCATTGCCAATTGTGTAAAGTTAAACGGATAGTGAACAAAAGGTCTGTCATGGAGATTTCTGGCCCAAATGATAGCTGTGGCACTGAAAGTGACCAAACAAAACTCTTGAAAAATAAATAAGCAGAAAGTAGTTATTTTAAATATTTCTCAAGCCGCCGCACCTAGCGGCCGCCTCTGAAATCTCTCACAATTAGAGATGTGACGTCAGCCTTACCCATCGCAAGCCATCACCAGCATGGACCGCACGAAAGTAAACATGTTTGGTGTGCTTTTGCTTCGTTGTACAGTTCATTTCGTTCGGGTTGCTCATGTGCACGCTTCAAGGTTCTCTGCCTGCATTCTGTGGCTGTACACTTTGGGTGACTACTTGCCTGATTCAGTCAGAATTTATCGGGATTAAGATGAATCCATTCCAACTTGCCCAGTTTTCTGTTCTCGGAAATCCCCATCGGCTGCAGCGACGGCGAACCAAAAAAACAACATTTCGCAGAGACTGTACCAGTAGCGCCATCTGGTGCCCGCCAAAGGAAGGAGTGGGCGGGGGTTCCTAAACTGTGCACTGCCAAGCAGCTTGCCTATGGCGTTGCTGAGGGTAGGTGTAACGCAATGCCCGCTAGATCGTGGGCACGCCCGGCAGCCGCTCACAAAATGCCCAATATACAGCCATCCGTTTAAAAATAACCGGAACCATGACAGTATGTTGAGTAATAGTATCTTGCGAATGAAAATCTAGCGCTTTCTCAGTATTTCCAGATTTTTATTCAGTATCTCTTTAACGTGATCTACCTTATGTTATAGAAAAAAAAGGAGGCGCTTGTATGACTTTTATGACTGACAAGCTGTCGAGAAGCAACTATGCCAGGGTCGCATACCGTCTCTCCACCTGACTGCCACTTGCCCTTCGGATCATCTGCCAGGCCCTTATGAAGCATTCGCGTCATCCTCAAACGCATACCCACCTGCACTAAGCCACCCCCGCAAGCACTCGCAAAAGCTCGCATAATATCATAATCCCTTTCAGCGGCTATTGTACAATCTATCGACGTCACTAAGAAAGGACGTACAGTGGAACCTCGTTACAACTCGCTTAATAGGACACTGAAGGCCACACTGCTCTCACTTTCTTTTTGTTAGTAAATTCCGATAGTTCAACATTTTGTGGCTTTGTTGACGCTTGTCCGGCAGTGAAAAGTGCATTTATTGCTGAGAGATTTGGATTCGAAGTTGAAAAACTGGACCCGCCGCGGTGGCTCAGTGGTTAGGGCGCTCGACTACTGATCCGGAGTTCCCGGGTTCGAACCCGACAGCGGCGGCTGCGTTTTTATGGAGGAAAAACGCTAAGGCGCCCGTGTGCTGTGCGATGTCAGTGCACGTTAAAGATCCCCAGGTGGTCGAAATTACTCCGGAGCCCTCCACTACGGCACCTCCTTCTTCCTTTCTTCTTTCACTCCCTCCCTTATCCCTTCCCTTACGGGCATGGTTCAGGTGTCCAACTGGTCCAATGATATATGAGACAGATACTGCGCCATTTCCTTTCCCCAAAAACCAATTATTATTATTATTATTATTGAAAAACTTTTTCCCGTCACTACGATTCAAACTCTGGATTCTCTCATGATGAAATGGGAGAAGAGGAGAAAATGAGGACGCCGTGATTGCTGAAAGCGAGCGCTGCGCTATTGCCTAGCAGCAGCCGAAATGAAAACTATACTGCTGGCCGGATGTTGAAGGCCTCTATCAGCTGGCTTCATTTACATTTGCACCAACGTTACGATGGATCACGTTCCCGATTCCAACAAAGAAGTTCTCGCGAACAAATGCGGTCTGCATTCAGCAGCCCCAACCCCACACAGCGTGTGATACTTTTGAGGGTTGAGGCGGCGGGTCTCGGAAGTGCTAGCACCGAGAAGTCAGCAGCGTCGCTGTCACCGCCGAGCCACCGTCACGACTAATGTGTAGCAACTGGTATGTGCGGGCATATTTAAATTCTGTAATAATAGTCCTTGTAGAGCTGGTTACGCAGCCCAGCGTCTTGGAACGTCGATGAGGCGAACACACCGAGCGGTGTGTTTGCTCACGTGGAGGCACGTTGAACATTGGCTATACACAGTTCCTTTTCCTTGTCGCAGTTGCGTGCCGTTGCACGAACTTCGTCCGAGGAGCACTTAGAGAAACACTTGGAAATCGAGGCACATAACGAAACCATGCAGGCACGCAGAACGCATAGGTGCGAAGCACCTCAAAGCATACCGAAACTCAGCTGGCCGCCTGTTGCGCCGCCCATTGCAGGTTTTTTTTTTTTACTTCCAACAATCAGGTTGTCTTTTTCCTTCGTCAAGTGAAAAAAGTGCACTGGTGGTTTCAAAATAAAACTTATGCACTTCAATATCGATAAAACACGTAACCTTCATGAACGTTTGTCAGCCTGAGATCTGTGGACTCTTCTCCTATTTCATCATCACACTTGTACTTGCGAGTTTCACCTGTGGCGACGATACCTGTATCTTGGTTCCTGCTCTTTTCTGCCTTACAAGAGATTAGCTTTTCAGAAAGAGTGGTGTTTTTTTGTGTTTAGGAGCTGGTATTCCATTGGTGCAAGCCAACTTCAATTTCTGCTCAGTGTCCCTTTAACATGAATTTCCAGTTTGTTTGAATTTAGGTGTCTGTCACAATCACGTGGATTTCAATGAGCGAAAACTCATTGAAATACACGCGGCAGTCCTCCAC
Organism: Amblyomma americanum; assembly: GCF_052857255.1. Taxonomy (NCBI): domain Eukaryota; kingdom Metazoa; phylum Arthropoda; class Arachnida; order Ixodida; family Ixodidae; genus Amblyomma; species Amblyomma americanum. The sequence continues at coordinate 154,161,213 of NC_135500.1, forward strand.
AGCACGGCGGCAACCCTCTGGCTCTCCGGCACTGCAACCAGCGGCCACGCGCCAGTAACCATGGTAACTGACCACTGGAATGAACGGCATGAACACGCGGTTGCAGAGGTTTCCGACCCGTCTCCGCCTCGTAACCACGACGGCGCACTCTGAAGGCCACTATAACATACCAGTCACTCGTCCTCCTCATAGCTGCTTCTCCAGCGCCACATAATAACAGGGAAAATGTGCGACAAGCCGCCGCAAGATTGATGCCCGAGTTCCAAAATCGAATACATGAAACGAAACGCGCTTCGCCACCGGCCGTTTCTGGACATCACTGCCAAGCCTGAGGCCGATAAATGATGTCTCATGTTTCCATCTCTGGTTGGCATCATTTCAAGCGGTGTCAAACGGGGCGCTTGGCCATGGATTTTACATTGCGCACGAAAAGGCCTATTGCTCGCCGGCACACCTCCATTGCAGGTATCTATCCATGCAGAGCAGCACAGCCCTTCGTTTCATTCGCACTCCCTTTACTTCAAGTTCCGTGTAATTCGAGTGAAACTTCGGTCCCTAGCTTCGAGCTCGAATCATGGAGGTTCGAAGGAAATGCAAATACGACGGCCAATAAACAGTGGCAAATAATTAGTGGTGCAGTTGCCTGAAAGCCAGTTTATCGTGTCCTTCTGTGTGGTTTTGTATGCGGGCTGCCAGTATAGCGGGTGATGTGGCCTTTTGTATCATATAAGGAAACAAAGAAGCAGAAAGTCTTTGCGCTCATGATGCACACATACCCATAAATTCTGAACCAGTGCATTTTTAAATGGGAAGTTGTTTATGAATCCAATTTTCCTCATATACCATAAGACTCCGCTATACCAGTCAATATATCTGCAGATCTCTCCTCGGCATGTTTGGTTTTTTTTGCCATTAACGTTTTTGCTGTCATCAAAAACGTTCCCTATTGGTTTTCTATAGTGGATTTAACTCCTCGATGCAAGCGATGGACAAACTTTAAAAGAACGATTTTGCTATGTAATGGAATAATATACCATCGCCTTCAATATTTCCATAAAAGTACCTTACAATGTTCCACATTTGCCTCTCAGTTAAAATTTGATGCCCTTGAATCCTGGACTTGTCAGCGCTTCAAGAAAGATTAGATTAAAGATGTTTGCGTACCTATGCTCCGGAGATCCAAGGTGACTTCGAGGTACCCGTTCTCTGCACTCTGGTACATGGCTTCCTGTAGGGCCTTTATGTGAGCTTTGCTCAAGGATTGGCCGGCCTTTCGCTGCTGCGACTGCTGCCCACTTCCTTCAAGCCCTTCGTCCGGGTTCGAAACCTAGCAGCAACAAGGAGAAAGACAAATGGCAAAAAGTTATATTTGCAAGCTTACTCTGGACGTTTTAAAATGCAGTAAGAAACTGTACCGTATTTACGAAACGTGCATTCTACGGGCAGATTACCTGTATGCCGAATTATCCGAAGGCGAATTAAAATGTTTCTTTCAATAAAAAATCTCAAATTTCTGCTTAGAACAGGCTAATATATATAAGCACTTAAAGAGAAATTTGTGACAGGTCCTGACAGAAGGACCCATTGTAGGCATGGCGTGGGGATGCGAGCTAAGTACACTTCCAGAAGACAAGAATCATCGATGCACCGGTCGTTAGTTTCCTTTCTTTTGGTTAGTAATGGAACCAAAAAATGGGCAATGCTTCTAAGTGGCCACACACAGAGTAGCAAGGACTTCTATAGAGCGTATTTTTTTCCCAGGTTCCATGCATGTGCTGCCCCTGTGCAAATATAGCCCGTCCAGACCTTGCTGCTTTTGATGGTCCTGCGGTCGGTAGTTCCAGGCGCTGCTCCTTCAGCCAAGATCTCGTGCAGTGACAACACATCTCCTTGGTCGTCGGCCTCCGGCAGTGCCCGATGCGCCAGCAGCCGCCGAAGGGCGCTGCGACGACCGTGTGCTGCTGCCACGGCCGCCGCGCCATAGCATCCACGCGGGTGCGCGCCGCCGTAGCTCTGAGCGTCCAGGAATGGAGTGGCACAGAAGGGTTTGGCGCCATACGACAGCAATACGCCGATTAGCTCCAGATGACCTGCACGGAGGGATCGCAAAATTTGGGGGACGCTTAAGCTTCACCTTTAAGAGCTGGACGCAGTAGCACTATCAGGTCCCGCTCGCATCGCCTGCGCAACACTCACAAAGTGACCTAATTCCTAATTAGCATACTCATGATACGCATACACGTGAACGTGTTAGCACAGTTCAAAGTCAAAGATCATAACGCATTCACTAGGTCCACCTCATCCAGCTTCAACCAGCGTGCCTTTGTGGCCTAAGGGTAGCTTGCCCGTCTCGCAATCCAAAGGTCCTGGGTTCGATTCCCACCCAAATGAACTCATATTTCTTTTCAGCTCAAATACTTGTGGTCAAAGAAACCTCTCTAATGAGTTTGGTATCAATCTGAGCATTTTTTTACTTGTTCCTCACTTTTATTAATTCTTTGCTTCCATTGAGATTTTTCGCGTACGGCCGACGACGACGACAGCTTTTCTGTGAAACGGGAGCTTTGACGCTATTGCATTAAAGTTAGTTGCGGCTCTTTCTGAACCCCGAGAAGAATACTACTTTCGCTGCTTCAGCATACAAATAACGCTCGTGCCGTTGACTATAGCCCCATTCTTTTAATGTGTTAGCATTAGAACCCCCGTTAGCGCGAAAAGTGTTAAGTGTTGGCGGCGTGTGAAGGCTCATGGGAGAGGAGGTAAAAAAATTAGAGGAGTGAGGAAGAGGGTAGGAGGAAATGCAGAGAGGGGGAGTCGGTGGGAGGCGACGCGTGGCGAGAGGGAAACCGCTATCGCTGACCAGAGTCGAGGGCTGGGAAGAATGGCGCAAGGGGATATGGCATGGCACACAATGATTGATGGACTGGACCGCACCACCGTCAGAGGAATACTAATGCTAACACATGCTCTGCCACATGAATTGAATTGATCATCTGTGGCTTTTTTATTTTTGAGCAGGTGTACATTTAATTGTTCACAAAGGTAAATTGCTTGCGTTAAACCTCTGAGAATTACAATGAGGCAAGAGCTAGTGTTCATAGGAATTGTGCACAAGATTTATTCATTTGTTTCTTACATTCTGCAGTCATTTAAAGGGACCCAGAAAGGGGGTCTCAATAAAGGTGCGATATGTCTGGGATGTTAAAAGACGACAGTTCATAATTATCCCCCAGCAAAAATTATTTTAATGCGTTTTGTGGAAGCTGAGTTATATGCAGACAAAATTTGAACTTCCGCGTCTTCGTGCCTTTCCCCCTCCTCTCGCACGCCAAAACGGCGGCGCTCCTCGGCCGGCCCCAGTCACTCGCCCGCTCCCCTACCTCCGCCGGCTGCGGCGCGCGCGGAGTGGCCGTGGCAGCGCGTGACGTCTGAGTTTGGCGCTGTGAACCAATGACAACCCCCGGCTGCTGACGTCATTTGCAAGATGTGACGTCGTCTGCCAGGTTTTCGTGCGAAAGCCCGGCACCGCGCGTCGCCGCGAGGTGCGAAAGCGGGAATTTTTAAAAATGTATTGTAAATTTCCCGCCCGCTTCTGAGGTCTCGTATGCGGCATGGACGCTCGGTGGCCTGTACTCTACATAGTGCAAGCATTTTAAAGCCAAGCCCAAACACCCCTTTCTGTGGCCCTTTAAGACTAAGCATGATGGTAGTGACCGGACAAAAAATGTAAACTGTTATCTTCTGGGATCTTTAGTGGTCAAGTAAAAGCTGCCATCACGTGCCTTCTTTTCCAAAAGGTCGAGGACAAGTAGAAAACTGGCAGTTTTGGTTAGCACGAACTGTTCTTGTTAAAGTAAAAACGAAAGAGAAGTGCTTACTGAATGCAACAGCCAACTGAAGTGGCGTTTCCGTCACCTTCTCTTCATTCGGCGCTTCACTTCCCTCCACATTGGCCCCCTTCTCCAGAAGGATCTACGCAGAGGATTCCATGCATCAACATTATGCGAAAATGCTTGTTTACAAAGTAAAGCACACATTGAGATATAAGCACCAAACAGAATCCTCGAATGGTGTCTTGAGACAAGTACAAGTACTGCCCAAACGATGACACGTGGAGACAAATGAGCCGCTCACCCTGACAGTGGACACCATTCCCTGCGTGGTGGCGAAGGTAAGCGCTGTCCAGCCCTGCACCTCCGGGATGGCCAGTGGACACTGGGGCGTGCAGAGTGGCGCCTGTGCAAAAGTGGCTTAGCTTGAGCTACTGATGGAGAAACTCAGAAAGAAAGCTCTACCAAAAACCAGCGATGCATCTCTCCATCATCTGCAGCTTTTTTCATGTTGTTCTGAGCTCAGTGCAGACTGGAGCAAGTACAACATCTGTCAAAAGTTTAGAGGCCAAGGGGTTTGTCTCAGGCACGTAGCCAGAAATTTTTTTCGGGAGGAGCCCGAGGCAGTCGTATAGGGCGAAGAAGACCGGGGGGGGGGGGGGCATGCCTAACAAGAACACTGTTGGGGGGGGGCCTTGGGCGCTCCCCTTGAATACGTCTCATTTGATTTTAATACCTTAAAGACCCACTGGGAGTATTACATAAGGGTGGGGGGGGGGGCGTTTCAAATATGATGAGATGAACACTCGTCAGCTCCCTCCCCCAAAATAAAGACTTCCACGGATGCTACCAGAGCCTCACTACACGGCTTCGAAGCAAACATCCTTGCACTTCTTACTTTTGACAAAGACTGCCACTACGATCATTCTATGACAAATCCCCAAAATGCTTAACCATCCGCTTACTGCACTTGCAAGGCAAATGGTTCACTGCCGCTTAGATTTCCCGCAACTAAGAGCCTGGCGAAGTTCAGCTTGCGAGAATGGCGGTACTGAATGCCACGAATGAAGGAGACAGCATTAAACGGGAAAGTGCGAGCACCTCGGCGTGTATGTCAGCTCCTGCTTGGACAAGCAACCTGGCGGCGGCTTCGTCTCCTCTGGCGCAGGCGAGCATGAGCGGCGTTAGTCCGCGCTGGTCCCTCGTGTCCAGTCTCGTCGATGCCGGCAGCAGCGCCAGAGCCTGAGATATGACGCCTGCCCCAGCGCCTGGCTGTCCGCACAGTGACAGCAGCCTGAACGCCAACTCGGTTTGAAGCTGACGAGCCCAGTCTTGTGACTGGATGTCGTCCACGCCTGTCGCGGAAGTCGGCCGCCGCAGTAGAAGGCGTTCCTCGTGAAGCTCTCTGCAAGAAAGGGCGACGCGATATTGCCACGTGCCTCACGTTCGCCGTTCAAGCACGAACCGGCGAAGTGCATGCGAGTGCTTTTAACGCAAGCAGCGTAAATAGACAAGGTGCTTAAAATGATACTCAAACTACCTCGAATGACCGTACTACCTCAGTGCGTGTTTTATTGTGACATTATTAAAATCCTCATTCGGAAAAAAAAATGTCGCCAGTCATAAAATTCGTCCATTAGTTGAAAGTGACGTCACCAGGCGGGACAATCTCCATTGGCTGGAGGAAAGCGATGTCACCAGAGTGGATAATTCCTATTGCTTGGAGTCAAGTGACGTCAGACTACAAGCGGGCAGACCATTGTACTTTCTATTCACGATGGTCGCGCTCAATCATACTTGACTTCCAGGCAGAGGATGTCTGTTTAGAAGAGTACCTGTGCCGTTGGCCTATTAAGCATCGTTCACCTCGTGTCGCGAGTGTCTGACCACTCTTGCCCTAAGATGTTCCACTTGTATCCATGGATTATATTCAGTAAATCAACGGAACTGGCAAATCCAATGTCTCCCTGAGAAAAAAAAAAGTGGCTGTGGCTCAACTCACCTGAGCCAGCTAGGGTATACAGGGCGAAAGGTGCACTAAAGAGAAATCTGAACTCGCCTTTTTACCGCGGGAAATCTATCAACACGTTCTGGGCATTCTTAGAAACTTCGAATTATTATCCTGTGCGGCCGACTGCCCTAATTAAATCGGATTAAACGTCCCGGCTCCCGCCTTTTTCTGAACTGAACGCGGTAGGTAGGCGGAGTCAACCAACGCGTGGAGAGCCTTTCAGCCAGTCCAGTGGCGGCTTCGCTTTCGCATTTATTTTGTTTGGGTTTCTGTGAATAAACAGTTTCAGTCACAGACAATATAGCCGCAAATTAGGCCCACGGAAATAAAAATACACGTGGACTCTGATTTACGTATCACTCCGCCGATGGCAGAGCGGTAAGCCGCCGCGGCACTGACTGACGCGTTGGTTGACTCCTCCTATCTACCGCGTTGAGTTGAAAGAAACAGCGGGAGCCGGGACATTTAATACGATTTAAGTAGGGCCGCACAGGACAGTAGTTCGAAGTTTCTACGAATGCCCGGAACGTGTAGATCGAATTTCCGCGGTAAAAAGACGAGTTCAGATTTCTGTTTAGTGCACCTTTAAGCATGGTTAGACAAGGTTTAGCTTTGGTTCATCTTTATTTTTTCAGGACTTCAGCGAGAACAAATTGTTTCAGCGAGAAAATCACGTGATGCATCACGTGCCATAAGTGCAAGAGCGAGTGTCGAGAGCAGCGGTAGTCGCAGCGGCGGACGTGGCCGCAAGCGCGAGAGCGAATCGTGCGACACATCGCTTGCCACAGCTGGCGAGGGGAGCGGCGGCGGTCGTGACGGCCAAGCCCGTAGCTGTGGCGTCGATGAAGATCGAGGCAGCTGCCACGCGCGATTTTGCTCATGCGGCGCGCCTCCCATTAGAGGTCAAATCCAAGAGCCAGATGACCTTCAGGCTCAGCATGAAAGGAGTAGAGCTTTTCGCTCTAAAAGTGAATACGATGAAAAACGCGCTGAAGGCGGGGGCTCACCCGATGGCCCGCACGGGGCAGTCAACACCAGGCAGCAGTAGGCGGGCAGCCTGCATAACATCGTCCTGGTCCACAAGGGACGAACGCCGGTACTCGGCGTGCGCGTGTGCCACCCGCACCCACTCCACCAGGGGAGGAAGCACCTGGTACGGCCTGGACGGCAAAAGAAAAACGCACCTTTGACATCACCTTCCTGTTCTAGCAAGCTTGCAGTACAACGGTAGAGCTATTAATATTGACTCCATAGGAAAACAAGCAACCACTGCGGACCTGTCGGAAATCAGTAGCTTGTGTAGACTTTCCAAGGAAAAAAAAAACTTGCCACGCGCCTGTCAAGAAAAAAAAAGGGAGGAGGGAGGGCTCTCACCTCCTACATTAAAATTCTTGCCTCTAACAAGAACTTATCGGATAAAATTCGCAACAACAGCCTGACAGTCTTATATGTAGCCGCATTAAACTTCCACTTTAAATTATAGGGTTACCGAATGCGTTTACACTGCCCCTAAAGATCGTTGTTTACTGCAGCTGGAAAGAAAAGACAGACAATTTGCTAAACTCTTTGCAACGAGGCCTCGTGACACACAGACTTTTAAATGAGTACCACACAAGAGGAGCACGTTACCTCTCGTAGATAAGCTCGGGCCCCGCCGAGCGCCTGGACGATCCGTGTTCAGCGTGCTCGAGCTGCGAACAGCGCATGTAGTGGTATAGCGCGTGCACGGCTCCAGGGCCCCAGCTGAGCGGGACCCGCTGCGATCCGGTACGGCTTCGGTACAGCTGGGTCACTGCTCCGAGCAGCTCGCCTGCGCACCACCGCGAGAAGAACGCGAGGTTCACAATGTCAGTGTGGGTGCACTTTCTTGGGCCACGACCAGAATTGCAGGATGTACGAGGACAGCACGAGCGAGAAACACAAAGGTACAAGGCGCCTTACGCAGTCTGCATGTCACTTGAAGTTCCTGAATCTGTGGCACATTTAAACGATCTAGTGAAGCTTTAACCACACCTTACCAAACTATGCTTCACTTATCACTGTAGCAAGCTCTGGGTATACAGCCTGGCTGGTTGCACGCCCTAGGCGCTTTATATCTTTATGCATAGTAAATGCAACCCTAACATTCGCTCGCTGCCCTAGGGCGGAGCATAATTGGACACGCCCCATTCAGTGCTCTTCTTCAGGGAACGCCCGATATATACTCACTCAGCTCCGCGATGCTCCCGACGCATGTGGTGAGGAAACTCTGCTCGTGGGCATCAGAGGTGGCGGAAGAGGCGGCCCGGTGGTGGTCATCCTTGGGAGGCTGCTGGCCCGGCTGCTGGTGTTGAGGTTGCTGCGCCTCGGGGCCCTGGCCGCGACCGCTGGACGGCTGCTGTGGCCAGCGGGGCATCGACATAGCGCCTGCGCGGAGATACAGACACAACGCGTGAGCCATTTGGCTCCTTTGCGGCCCACGCTTGTCGGCGGATTCTGAGAGCGGATAGGAAAGGGGACCCACCAGCACCACAGCCCAGCAGTAGTACAGGGCTTGAACCATTAAAACAATTGCGTAATAATAATAATAATAATAATAATAATAATAATAATAATAATAATAATAATTGGTCTTGGGAGAAAGGAAATGGCGCAGTATCTGTCTCGTATATCGGTGGACACCTGAACCGCGCCGTAAGGGAAGGGATAAAGGAGGGAGTGAAAGTGGAAAGTAATAAAGTGGTGCCGTAGTGGAGGGCTCCGGAATAATTTCGACCACCTGGGGATCTTTAACGTGCACTGACATCGCACAGCACACGGGCGCCTTTGCGTTTTGCCTCCATAAAAACGCAGCCGCCGCGGACGCGTTCGAACCCGGGAACTCCGGATCAGTAGTCGAGCGCCCTAACTACTGAGCCACCGCGGCGGGTCATCAATTGCTTAAATCTTTTGTTATGATTCATTCCACCATGCTCATTTAAATGCCGTTTTATTACTGTTGTGTTTTGGTTATTGTTTGTCTTGCGTGATGTTTCCCCATATGTAAAGCCGACATGGGCCTCTAGGGTAAATGAAAACAAAACTTTAAAAGCCAAACTTGTCGCCGCCTAAACGCACATAGGTCTGTATAGTGTTATGCCCGGGATTCCGTCCAGCCTAAGTGGATTAAAACGCGGACTCTCGCCCGGCGTAGCCACTGCAGCGGCGACAGCAAGCCTCCCCTGAAAGCAGCCAGCGCAGCTCTGCCAGTGCACCCTCATCGGCATGACGAAGCTAGTTGCCAAGGCCAGCCGTAATTGACCTTCCCGAGAGGACCCGGGTGTCAGATGGATCCAGTCACCGTGTTTGGCCTTGCCTTCCGTCGTCAAAGGTGCAGCTTCCGCAGGTTTCCCTACCCCGTGTGGCCTTAGCCTTGGACTAAGAACGAAAACCACGCAAAGGACGATACACAGGGAAGAAGTAGACAGGACGAGCGCGGACTTGCAACTGTTTATTGAAACACATCTTCCTTCCATCACCAACCCTACGCATGCGCAACAAGCAAACTCTATCTTATCGAGTTCAAGAACTTCAGCTCCTTCAGCTCCGTCCTGTCTACTTCTTCCCTGTGTATCGTCCTTTGCGTGGTTTTCGTTCTTAGTTCATGGATTACCAACTAGCCCCCCATCGTACACTCCTTAGCCTTGGACTTGTGGTCTTACACTGCGGGCCACACGTGCGACCTCCTGAAGACCATGGGAACGCCACTCGCGGACCTTCCGGTGTCTGCGCGACATAGATGGCATCCTCCTCACCCTCAATACTCAACACGTGACGGGAGCGTGTTCCCTAATGAGAGAGTGTGTAGTAAGTGCCAAAGTGAACTTTTCAAGACACGCCTTCCTCGGCAGGCCCGGCCTCCACCTAGGGTTTTCGGCACCAAGTGCGGCCGAGAGGCTTCCTCTCACCGAGACTCCCTTCTGTTAAGGGGGGATGAGGGTCTTAAAAACCTGTTGAAACTTGGCACACAGATGTATCATATAATGCTGATTTCAAATACGCATTTAGATTTCAAATATCTCACCTGGAAATAAATTTATAGCAAAATAACATCCCAATTAGGTCATTTCTTACTGGCCTTTCTGATAATTTCTCAGTTAAAGGAAGCTTTTTAACAATATGTAGACATTTTCAAAGATCCACTGCACATCCTAAAGCTTTCCTTTTTCCTTTAAACATGATAGATTAGCAATTGGGCCAAGTGTGGGATAATTACTGCCACATTGCTTTTTCTTTCCAACTTTGTTATCCATTTATGATCAACAAAACAAATTTATAGCCATTTTATTAGCTTTAGGATGTGCTTTGGGTCTTTGCAAATGTTTGCTTATTCTTAAAAAGCTTTCTTTTACTGATAAATTACTATAAAGGCTCGTAAGAAATGACCTAATTAGGATATGTTAATTTGGCATATTTTTCCTTTCAGGTGAGATATTTGAAATCTTGATACATATTCAAAATCAGCATCCTATGATATACCTGCGCCCGCCGCGGTGGCTCAGTGGTTAGGGCGCTCGGCTACTGATCCGGAGTTCCCGGGTTCGAACCAGACCACGACGGCTGCGTTTTTATCTAGGCAAAACGCTAAGGCGCCCGTGTGCTGTGCGAGGTCAGTGCACGTTAAAGATCCCCAGGTGGTCGAAATTATTCCGGAGCCCTCCACTACGGCACCTCTTTCTTCCTTTCTTCTTTCACTCTCTCCTTTATCCCGTCCCTTACGGCGCGGTTCAAGTGTCCAACGATATATGAGACAGATACTGCGCCATTTCCTTCCCCCAAAACCAATTATCATTATTATTATATACCTGCGTGCTAAGTTTCAGCAGCAAGATACGTTAACAATTAAGAAAAAAAATTAAGACCCTCATACCCCCTTAAGACGTTCCCTTTTGCCGAGAGACACTCTCAGTTGCTCCTTATGTGTACACAATGAGTATGAAGTTTTCATCGTCCCTTCTCTGGCACGACCGCGTTACCTACATGAGTACCAGCAATAGTCCACGTAACAGGACACGCGACTCCAAGACAGAACGCGTTTTATTGCGACGGAAGGTGCCATATCTGTGAAACCATCCGAACCAACTGGTATTCATTTCCAGAAGCGGGAAACTCAAGTCGCCACCAGCGAAGCACACCTAGATCTCTTCTACAGGAATACGACCATAACGCAGTCAGTGCCTTTGTCTCGGACATTCGATCGACAAGAGGACACAGTGACGAATTACTTCAAGACGCTCTAAAGCCCGACACGCAAGGCCTTCTACTTATTAAACGCCTGCAGGAAAAGGATACGTGGGCGATGGGCGACTTGTCATTGTTCTGTGTAGGACGTGGCGTCCATCTGATAACTGGTTAGCCGACCGGGTGCCGTGCTCTTATGAGAGAACTAGCTAGATCACACGCAATTAAGTGCTACACGTCCTCTGGTCGTATATCTGAAACAATTTAAACGCCCCAACACAACACACATGCTCGCCTTGGTTTCAGTAACTGCTGGTTTCCATCGTATGCGATGCTTGAGTTCACTTAAGCGGGAGGGAAAAAAACTTTATCGCAACGACACCACTCTTAATCAGCACCTTCTATGCTAGTACAAAGACGGCGTCTTCATTTCTAATGGGATAGGCGCCATTTATCCTCCACAGCTTGCTTCTTCTGCAACAGGTAGTTTACACGCTGTGGAGATAGTAGTCACGCCACGACACTTCGCCATTACGTATTCAATGACCGGCCGTCTTCAGTAGGCGTGGCCCGAGCTCGAGTATAACGTGTAAGCGCTGTACGCTTGGGAGTGCCCCAGACTACAAGATGCAAATTCCTTCCCGTCGAGTTGAATGCGTAATAAAGTCCCGCCAGAACCAGATAGTAGCGTCGGGCGGAGCTGAGAGCGGCTACGTTTCTGCTATCCAGGTACCAGCTCCACCACAGTCACTGCGGATTTCTGAGCCGAGGCGAACCAAACGTAATCCCCTCGAGCCGTATTTCCTTACCCGCCACTAACAGGCTGCTGAAGCAGCCCTACTCCTCTGTTAGAAAGTGCGCGTGGTCACCGCGAGGTATCGCCGTGTTTGATGACTGAGAGCACGAAACAACGTGCACAAAAACCTGCTGCGCGCCAGCACGAGCGTATACTCATTCGGTCTGGTGTGCGGAGGATGCCGTCTAATATACTTCGAAAAATCCGCGTCTCCCCAGCACGCAGCAAAACACCAAGAGAAGCCAGTGTTACGATGCGAAGGGGAAACTTAAAGAAGGAATAAAAAAGAACGAAAACAAAGCAGTTGAAAAAGAAGTAGAAAGCTGTCGAACGTACACATGTTCGCGCTCGTGTATCGGAGCAAATTAGAATTCAAGAGACGAAAGAGCCACTTCTCTCAAGCCCGAAACCAGTTCGCCCTCCGGTTGGGTCCAGATGAAACGCACTCCATACACATATACAGGCGATATTGCCGAACGGAGGAGGAGGCCAGATAACACAGGAAAGCCACGCCAGACGAGTAATGCGAAGTGTATAAGGAAAGAGAAACACAAGAAAATTTTGGCCAGAGAGAAGCGAACGGGCCGGGTGGGTACAAAAAAAGAGCAGCGCCCTCTCTCTCTCCGAAAGGAAACGAAGCAGAGACGCGCCTAAAAGAGAGTGGCGGCGGCGTTCGTGCCCCCTTAGCGCAGGCCGTGAAGATTACTCGAGCATGCCGGCGGCGTCGGCGGTGGCTTTGGAGATCTCCTCAGTCGTAAAGATCAGTTCGCGTGGAGGCTGCTGGGCACGTATCTCTGTATACACACTACTACGCTGCAGATATGTACGCTTCTTTTTCTTGCCAACCAAGCTCCGGCAGTGAAACCGACCAGAGGCGGGCGCGTGTCGCCGACCCTGTCGGAAGCAGGCGGCGGCGTGGAGCGAGCGTGCGGGGGTGGAAAGGGTATACGCTGTGCAGTATACCCTTGAGCGTGGTTGGGTTCGTCTGGCGACGAACCCGACCACGCTCAAGGCCTTTCGATTTGTTTGTCTAACGTTCTTTTCCTACATAGTTCCACTTTTGCTTTTAATTCGACGCCGTCGGCCAATTGATATGGCTACGAGGAGAGTGCTAAGAGGCTGTGATGCAGTGCAGGGCATTGAATCGACGCCCGAGTGGTTTCTTTGGACGAAAAACAACGCCCGAAATAAACACACGAGCAAAGCAGCGCGTCGAGCTCGTTTATGGGACTCCAACGGCAGGATATGCGCAGGAAATTAAAAGGCAGGAGAGGGCTGTGGACGGCGTGCCACAGACAAATGGGCCGTATTCGTATATGCACACGAGTTCAAGGCTGCGATGCGACGCTCAGGAATTTATGTTACTTTTACGAGGACTGTTGTGCAACAGGGCACAAAAATTTGAGGGGACACTTGAGCTCCGCCTTAAGGATATGATGCGAGAAAGTTAATGAGCATATATGTGAAAATGGTCATTCTCAACTTTACAGTCATAAGTCCCTGGAGGTCGTCACACCACTCCTTCCGCAATGTGCCAGCGGTTAAAGGATGCGCCACTGCCCTGCGACGGCAGGCGCTGGCACCGGTGGGGCTTGTGCAACCCAAGTTGCTCTTCCCGAGCAACCTGTCGCGATTAGTCATTAATTTCACTGCCACCTGTCACGGTGGTGGGCAGGTTGCGATACCGCTACAAGGTCATGTGACCTAGGTGGCTCACCTAGGTTGCTTCTAAGCGGGTGGCCACCTGGGCCACCCTACGCCATCCTATTTTAAGAGCGTTAGCTCTTACTCATCGCGTCTTGAGATTTCGTGGGGTCTGCTACTACCCTTGATCACAGCGCCATCTGTGGCAGTAACTACTCATCACGTTTCGAGATTTTGGTGAGGTCTCCTACCACCCTGTGATCAAAGAGCCATCTGTAGCTGCAACTAGAAAACAGCGCATCTCGCATTGAGACTCGTAGTTCCATCTACAATAGCATTGTAGAAACAACCACCTGCCGCGTGCCAATGATGACGTCACGGTCCGATATGGTGGATAGAGGTGGAGTGAATATGGCGTCAGGGGACGAAATGGCGGCATAGTTTCGGTTTCTCGAATCCAAGATGGCGGCCATTAAAATCATTAAACTTGGTTATGCCCTCGGTGCAAGAATACTTATTCTTACGCCTTGGTCATGCCCTCTCATCCCTTCTCATCTCTTCGGAATTACCCGCGCACGACTTCGAATCAGCGTGTAGAATTGCGGGTGTTAAGCTGCGTTTTAATACCTCTACCAGACGACGTTTAATACCTCTACCAGACGACGTTTAATACCTCTACCAGACAGAACGACCGAGACGGCAAAGGGAGCAGTGGCAAACCCGGCGTGGCCGAGGTTTCTGCCAGATTTTTTTTTTTTGTTCAGCGGCAAATTGACAAGAGAAAGAAATGCGGCTGGGAAAGCCGATTGGCTCTCCCAGCCGTAGTTGCTCCACAAGCAGGAAGCTGTGGGGAGGTATTCAGCCATGTAAGCTCCCACCTGCACATCGCTGTGCCTTTTACCTTTAGTAACCTACGGACCCCTTCAAGTTCTATGCGCCGCACACATATGCGTCAAAAACAGAGCGGGATGTAGGCTCGGATGCTACCTGTTTCACTAAATTTGTTTGCGAGGCCAAAAGCGTACTTCCCAGCAAGGTCTCCACAGCCGCTGTCTTACTGACATCAAGCAGCAGAAGTGGACAGCACCTGCAGGTTAACATGGTACGCACCTTGTGGACGACATAGATGCACTATAGAACGCGGTCACAACTGTTCCCTCGATCGTCATCTCTCCCAAGTGACAACCAGCTAGTGTATCGCCTGCTTAACACCTCAGCGTCATCAAGGAGACACTCAATGAAGCTAAGTGCCCTCGAAGATGGTCACCTTTCTGCACTGATGATATATCAAGCGGCTAGCAGACGTGCGATTAGTGAGTGGTCTTAAAGCCGTGCAGCCCATCGATTAACTTGCCTCCGAATCAATGGAGCTAAATATATATCTGGCATGTCCGCGCAGCCGTCCTCGTCGCTTCGACGCACGCGGTGGTTGCTACGCCCGTATTGCAGTCAACTAAAGGTATGGGCAATGGAAAACCGGGAGTGGCGGCTCGCAGGCGGCTTGAAGCCGATAGTGTCGATCGCCAACAGCAGCACTGGCATTTATCGTGTCTGGTGTGCTATTCCCGAGCAGCTGACGCCACCACCGCCACGTCTGCTTCGGTGGTCGCGAACCTTCGTGGTCGTCTGCGGCTCGGGAACGGACGGGTAAGCAGCGATCTGGGACAATAGATTCTCAATGCGCAAAGGTCGATTGCAGTGCTTGGTTTCTCATGAAGAAGCCATTGCCTTCAGTGAACTTTCTCGGTTAGAAAAATGTGCACTAATTTGAGCACAAAATATACCGTCCCTCGCTGCTCAGGAATAGCACATCAGCGCAATTACATATGCCAGGGCCCCCGTCAGCTGTCGGCACTTCCGGCTTCACGCCGCCGCCACTGCTTTTTCCCCAACCCCTACTTCTAGTTCATTGCAGACGCGCGCATATTTCTTGCACCGCTTGGTTTCATACCCTTTTCCATTTAACTCCTCTCTATTCACAAGCGGCAGTGATAGCGGCCCAGTTGGTGCCAGTCGCCCAGGCTCGTGAAGCGAAAAGCTTCACTACGCTTGTCAACACCGCGCTTCGCGCGAGCCGGCGTATGTCGGAGAACGAGTGACGTCACGCACGGCGCAGTTTCTCTCTCTCTGCTAAGTGATATTTCGTGGGAATGCCCGAGAATACCCGTGGTCCCAGCCATACCAAACCCGAGTGCGGAGCAGTGGGAGGGATTGCTCTCCAGCGACCGCCGGTGCGACCAAATTGGTCAAATCCGGCGGGCCAAGCTGGCGGCGGCATCCAACGGAGCCCTGGAATAGGGGCAGACGACCCTGTGCAAGAGATGAGCCAAGTCATCTGACACCGCAGATGAACAAAACTAGAGCAAAATAAAGTTTATTCTCTTTCTCTCTCTCTCTCTCGCTCCCTAGTCACTACTGCGCATGCGCCACTAGTAGCACCGAGCCACGGGTGTACCGCCGCTGCGCAGCGCCGCGCCTTTCCTAAAAATCCAACTTTAGATTTTAAGTTTTCTCTTTCCTCTTTCTCTCCCTCCTCCATCCCTTGCTTTACGGCGCGGTTCGGGTGTCCACCGATATATGTGAGACGGTTACTGTGCCATTTCCTTTCCTCAAAAGCCAAACAAAACAAATGAGTCAACGGCGTTCATAGAGTTCATTGGCGTCGACAACTTTTCAAAGACCATTCATTTTCAGGAAAGGAAAGGCGCACAACCGGCTCCGTGGGCCACTGGAGACCTCAATCTCGCTTTCGCTTGGTATATCCTGGATTAGCTAGGCTAAACCACATTAATTTTTTATTTCATCACGCAGCTCCTTAACACTGCTATACTACCCTACGAATCAATTAGCGCGCTGGTTGTGAACTTATTCGTTATTCAATAGAATACATCCATCGAGTGGCAAAAACCGCTTCTGAAAGACTATCGTCTAGTTTCCTGAGGCTTCCTATATGTGCAATGATTTTAGAACGTGCAGCATCTAATTACTCGTAAACGTCCACATAGAATAACTATGCGCAAAACTATCTATGTGCATGGTGCTACTGCTCCTTATGTGATCTAACCTTGACGTTATCAATCGGGTCTTTCAACCCAGTCGCTTTTCTGTCTATTTTTCCGGCGGCGAGGCAGTTAACGTGCCCACAGCCACAGCCTCTCATCATCTTCCGTTTCTTTTCGATAACTATTAATACCGCTACTGTAGAGAATTGCTAATGACACCATAATCCAGCCACCTGTCCACAAATGCAATCAAGCTCCTTCCACGACCGCTCGCTAGCCAGCCTAAGCCAAAGTGGCACTTCCGGGGAATCCACATTTGCAGAAAGGCGGAGCGGGAAATAAAGCAGGAGGCGGGGCGGACATTGAGGGTCGGGTGTACACCAAGACTACCGCAGTGATAAAAGCAAAACCTTCCAGCCGCGCCGCCATACCTGCATCGTGGTAGCGCTCCGCCAATCGCATTTCCGTCCATCCCCCCCTTCTCCCCCCACGAACTGCGCGACGTGCTAGGGGCGCATCCGGGCTTTAACCGCGATTTTGCGCAGGGGGAGGGCGCGATGGTGGCGCCGCGAGTATAGTAGTGGTGGTACCTCTCGTGATGCATCGCGGGCGGAGACACAAATTACAGTGATTTGTGCCTCTCTCCGCGCCGGCGCGGCGGCGCAGCTCGCGCTCTCGATCGGCGGCGTCGTCGCCCGGCGCCAGCCGCCGCCGTAGGGGCGACGTCCGCGGGCGCCTCCGCGCAGCACGTGCGCGACCGCTATCGCAGCCGCGTCGGCGCCGAGCACACACCGCGACGGGAAGTCGGAGCGTGAAGTGACCCGCGCTCGAGGCTGACCGCTCCGAATGTCGCAAGAACACTCCGGCGCGACGCCTCGGCATCACGTTTAAACCTGCGCAACAGGCCGGCTACAAAGCGGGATAAGAAGAAGCAACGCGCAGACTCGCGCCTTGTCTCGTTTCTCGTAACCGAGACAATACACTTTCATTTCTTTGTATGTGGCCAACGTAGCTGAATCAAGTCCAGCTTTCTCGGGCAAAAATTTTGAAAATTGTAAAATTGTAAGACATTGTTATGGAAATATTGAAGGACATACACACTACTGCGGCTCTCTAGAAAACGTAGAGGACGAGTGCCGAGAGCTAAAGGCAGAAGAGGTGTAGGTGTCGGCAGAGAAAAATACCGAGAGGGTGACGTCTTATGCCTCAGTACCCTTGCAAGTGGCCTTGCCGTTACCACATTTACACAATGCGCAACGAGGCTTACGCCACCGTTCGTTCTAACGCCTATTGTCAAGGCGGCGAGTCTTCCTTGGTTAATGATTCAGTCCAGATGGGCATGGGAGGCGCAGTTGCCCAGCTCGGACGGGGATGCAGCGTAAGCTGGTCACCCGAGCCACAGGGGTCCTGGACTGCGGATTCCGGCATCAGCCTCTATCATAACAATAAGGTTTACTCTCTCTCTCTCCATATGGCCACCATGTGTACTTCTAGTGTGTGCTTGCCGGCCAGTGGCGATCCCACGCTGGTTAGTTGAGTTGAGTTGAGGTGTTGAATGCTACAGGTGGGGTTAGCCTTGCTTTCTCTGCCGGCAATTGCTCCACCGCAGCGTCCCTTCGATATTAACAATGCCGCATCTACCCCGCTAAGCGCACAGTCTCTTATAATAGCACACATTCTCTCCCGCAGGCACCATCTATGCACACACTGGTTAGTGTTCTGGCGCTCACGTGCACATTCGGCGACCCCATAGCGAGATCGGACTAAGTCCTAGAATAATTCAAGCAACTCCCGCTTCAAATACGAACATTTAGAAAGACGGCTCTGAAGGAGTCTTTATCTGAGACAAATAGCCTTGGTGTCATTGCATCGCGTAGCTCGTGAGCAAAAACCTCCATATTTTGCCTGTTCGCCAACGAGAACCTCATCAAGGTATAGGCCGGGAATGTGCCTTGTGAGGGTGCAGTATGCACGAACCAGGCCTAAGTGGACGTTTACGAGGTTGAGTAAAGGAGACCTCGGTCACCTAGCTGCCACTGTCAGTTCTTCACTTCAGGAGACGAAGGGTATGGAAGTTCTTTTTTTTTTCGCTGATTAGTGTTGCCAACAGAGCCAAGTGATTCCGAAGGCGGCGTACCTGTGGCAGTCCTTCCCGCGTTGAGGTGAGCGAAGGGCTGGAAGAGTCCCCAGAGCTCCCCGCTGCTGGCGATGGCCGCCTCGAGCGCGGCTGCCGTCAGTGTGGCGCCGGGTTCCAGGCAGCGCAGGACGAGCTCCTCCAGAAGGTTCTCGGCGGCCGCCGTCAGATAGAGGGCGCCGTACTCGTGTACGCAAGGCGCCAGCCGGGCGTCGCAGGCCCAGCGCTGGAACCTTCCCACAGGCAGCTGGAGACCGGCGCGGGCGCTCTTGCCGAGCCGCAGCTGGTCGCATGACGAAGACGTGTACATGGCTGCCGCCCGGTGGCAGGCGCTCACGCAACTCTCCGCCAGCGCGGGAGACAGAACGATGCACAGGGCACCGCTCACCTGCCGCTTGCCGCACACACCCAGAGGGCGGGAGAGCCTGCGCAAGGGGATGAGTGCGTGCTTTGAGGTCTGCATTGATGGCCGCGGGTCTTTGCGAAGTGCAATGGTCAAGCGGTTGTGTGCAAAGCGGAAAGCTGTGTCTCAACTGAGCAGCAAGGTGCATTACACAATTATGTTCAAGGCACTATAAGCGTGAGTGAAGGTGTTCAAGAAGCCACTAAAGAACAACGATGCCCAGTTCTTTAAAATTTCGTAAGGCCACTTCTGTTGCCTTGGTAAGCAGCTCGTGACCGCACGGGAGCGTACCTCTGGGCTTCCCTGGCAACTCGCACCAGGGGCCTCTGTAGAAGGAACGAGAGGCGCGGAACCACCTCCATGGAGATCTTGCGGCGCTGCTCGCGCAGCCGACCACTCTGGAGCACGCGCAGCACGTCGTGGTTAGTCCAGGGTGGCCGCTGCATCTCCACCAGCCGCGACTGCAGGTTGTCCACCCAGACGAACTCCTCGGCACTCGTGATGTTGGTGGCGATGGTTTCGAGGCTCGAGTGCCGCATGAGCCGCCGGACGCCGCTGCCGCCACCCGGCTCGGCGTCCGACGAGTACGTCGACGTCGAGTAGCCGCCACAGCCGCTGCTGCCTTGCTGCGTCCGAGCGGCCAGCTGCTCAACTGCCTGCCGGATGTCGTCCAGGTTTGCAGAGGAGTTGTCGTGGAGTTCGTAGACCCCGCTGCTACTGCGGTACCCGCGACGGCCTGTGCACAAAAGTAGGCAAGCATGAACCTGGCATCGTCAGGAAACGTCCGACAGCTGTGGCTGACAGCGCCTTTAAACACAGAAGAAAAAAGAAAAAGGACGGATCAGGTTGTAGGTGCGCATAGCCCAAATCAAATTCGACAGAGGATTCATTTCTTTTAGCTTTGTCCCTACGTCCGTCCATCCTCATTTGTACATTTAGGCGAGAACAGACAGGTTTGAGAGGCTAGGACTACTTAATCCATTCACAGGTATATTCACAGCTGCGAGTCGCGGACGTTGTGCGGCCGATTTTGGTAGAAAAGCGTCAGTCGCGAAACGGGCGCACGCAGTCCTACTTTCTAGCTTCGCGCTCCCTATAGTCGCAAACTGCTAAACCTATCAGCTACGCCTCAGAAGAGAAGCTTCCTGTACACCTCTGGCTTTCTATAGTGTGCTAGTTGAACGTCGGCACTGTCAAGCCGCTCTTCAGTCGAAACTAGCAGCCAGTCGCACGCCCTTTGCGACTCGATGCGCCTCTATAGGGTGCCTGCTCTGCATGGTTCTCTCTTGCAGAAAGATTTAAAGCGAATTTCGAGTCAGTATCGAAACGAATCACTGTGCTGTTGCATCGGAAATGGCGGAATGGACTGCATCAAGCAACAATATCCGCCACTATGCGCCAGACTTCACATTACTCAAGGGCTAAAGGTTCCACAGGACCACTTTGGTCAGCACGTTAAGTAGTTTCATTCAAATAACATTCAAACATGACAGTCCCAAACAGCAAGCCGCCTAGTCATGTGCGCAATAACAGGAGACTTCGCGATAGTGTTATAGGAGCCGCGTCCACCTCGGAAGCTGCGCAAAAAAAGGTTATGGTGCATCGAAGCAGGTTTTCATGAGTGCACCAACTCCAGCACTATCTTGGCTCATTTGACCAAAGACGGCACATTCCCAAGACCACCCCCTCTACGGGGTGATCTAGGCAACATTCTCTTCAAACATCAGCCTACGGCAGGAGTTTTATGTTCCGGCATACTGCGGTGCTGATACCGTTCACCGTGACGGAAGCCCTCATTCCTACGCCTGCCTATACACCTGCTAAACTACCCAAAGCAAACTGTACACGTGGCCACTCGAACTTACCATGTGATGAGGACGAGGACGATGGCTGGGACCGGCGGCAGAGTCGTGACGCGGACACAGAGGTGATGGGGACCCTGTCGTCTTCGGGCACCGCCTTGAGGTGTCCGGGCACGTTGTGCAGGGATTTAGTGAGTGGCGTGGCCGACGGAGTCGCACGCGCGAAGTCCAGGTACGTCGGAGGTGACGTCGAACTGGCGTACGACGACTGACCACCGTCGCTCATACTGGCGTGGCCTGACGACCTGGTAGAGCAAAGGGGCAGCGCGCCGCGTTAAACCT
Organism: Amblyomma americanum; assembly: GCF_052857255.1. Classification (NCBI taxonomy): domain Eukaryota; kingdom Metazoa; phylum Arthropoda; class Arachnida; order Ixodida; family Ixodidae; genus Amblyomma; species Amblyomma americanum. The sequence goes on from NC_135500.1 coordinate 154,182,376, forward strand.
TGCTCCGCGTAATGGCCGTACGAGTCCATTAAGTTTTCTTGTGGACATTAAAAGCATCACAAATAGCTTGATAAAACCCGAGATGGATCACCTTGTTTTTTTTAAAGCTATACTCGCTGGCTTCCGATGAAAACCAAGGCAATACGCAAATGGGCGTCAACACACTTTCCCACCATCAACGGTTTAAGCACTGTGCGAGTTACCTATTGTGTTATGTGCTTTTTCAAAGCCCAGTAAAGATGTCATCACAGACAACCTTCGGTTCAGTAACAATGCTGTTCGTTGACGTTTGCAATGACTAAGTCGTTCCCAAACGCTTATAACGATGCGATGCCAGAGCTAGCGCTCCTTAAGTTGTCACACTTGCGGTCTATTTCCCACATTCATGTAGGCACTGAAAGGCGAATCAGGGCTGGTGGCGTCTTTTTATTTATTTTTTTCATAAATCTGTGATCCCACGATGGCACACGCCTCGTCATACTAGGGAATTCTTGATACACAGTCACAACTTAATGAAAATGCACACAGCCCCGTTTGCCCTTCGTGCGCAGTTCCACCGTGCATGTGCTCACCTGTTCTCATCAGAAGACGAGCCACCGGCGTAGAGGTCGTGGCGGCGTGTTCCTAGCCTTGGGTCTTCCGGGTTAAGCGGGAAGCTGAGGATGTTGCGGCGGCGGGACTTGAGTCGCGCAAGGGGCTTCCTCCTCGACACGACGGGGTCGCCATCGGAGGAGCTCTTGCTCAGCGAACCGCAGTCCGTGTTTGACGCCGAGTCACTGCAGTGCACCGTCGGGCAGATCAGAACGAGCGACTAGCTATGTGGTATGACGTTTCGAAAAACGTGTAGTTTTTTTATGTTGTAAGTAAAATAATGAGGCCTCCTAATTCACCGCTCCTGAAGTCAGGAGATTCGGACGCTCTGGGCATGGAGCGCCGGCAGTACACACAACGCCCCCAATCGGTAAATACACGTGCTTACTTCCCGAAGGCCAGCAGGTAAGGCCCGTATAACTGACAGAACCGTAAAGTCCTTATGTCATGCACCATGCATATGCTGTTCTTCACACGTTCCACCTTCTAGGAAGTATGCTAGGATATATACGGCTTCACGTTGCTTATACCGAGTTGGCATCTACCGTGAGAACATTGCGCCATGCAATACATAACTGTACAGCAGACGGCTCGAAAACCGCAAAGCACTTTTGCAAAGAGTTCGTTTCGTTCTTTACTGTGTTCTTGGTGCAGCACTGATACGGAGGACTCTTATGCCTGTACGAGGAGTAGTACCGTTTAAGAGATCTTTGCGAAGAACGCGATGGTTGTAAGGCATATGCTATCATAAACGTTGGCTAGCATTTAAAACTGTTCACATTGTAGCTTTCTAAGAAACTCCACAAACCCTTTTTGCTATCGCATATTTCCTACATCGTAGGTGTACCTCAGTCGCCTTATTTGTTGTGCTGGGCAGCTCGCACTCGCGGAGAGCCACGGCCGTAAGGGTAATCGCTCACAGCACTAGTACACTTGGCAGAAGCCCCATCCCCGTCGATGGCAAAAATATCGAATAAAATTTCCTCCCTTGCCCAGCACTGCAACCCTTAACCTCGCCGTCGATGGCGAAACAAGATGTGGTGAAGGGGAAGAAGATAGGACGAACCCTTGGCCCCGTTCTTCCTCAGTCGCATCACCTCGACTTTCTCTCTTTGCATATTTTATTTCCGCCATATTGGACAAGCCACGCTGACCTTGGGCCAAGACTTAGGCCGCCTCATCCTCCAACATATCCGACCATCTCGTCCAAGTGTCAGGTGCACTCTGACGTCGGTGTGCGACGCCGTCTCGAAAGCTCGCTCACCGGTACACAGAGAAGTTGGGGTCGGGCGAGAAGCCCTCGTCTTGCTGCTGGTCCTCCTGTTCGCGCACCATGCTCGCCTCGGCCAGCGACAGCTTGTGGGCCGGGGAGGCCCGGGTGGCCGCCGACAGGGCCAGGGAGCCCGGAGAGGCCCTGCTGCTGGCGCCGCCGCCGCTGCTGCCCAGAGCTGGGGTCTCGCGCACGGGCGTCGCCCGACTCGACCCGGGCGGCCCCGGCGAAGAAGAAGAGGCCGCGGCAGAGAGGCACGGCCGCGGGGACGCCTCGTGGGAGGCGCGTCCCGACGGACTCGGCCACAGGTCGCGCACCGACAGCTTGGTCAGCGAGGGCGCCGAGCCTCCCACTAGGTCACGGTGCGTGGCCCTGCGCGTCGTGGACAGCGCTAAGGACTTTGTTTGTGAATGTGTTGACAAAGACGGCAAGCAAAACGTCGCTCGTCGCAGTTGGAACTCCTTCAGAAATTGTAGTGACCCGGCTCGACGAACGCGCTCTTGCGAGCACTGTTCTCATTTTTTTGAAATGAAACGCGAAACAAGGCTCCCCCGTTTTCAGCACAAAAATATCATTCATTCATTCATTCATTCATTCATTCATTCATTCATTCATTCATTCATTCATTAAATGAACAAATTGTGAATGACACTTTTCCGTTATGCTCATGCATGGTTTCGAGTGTCCCGACATGCAGAGGAGAAACCTGCTTAACCTAGTAACTGCCTTATGCGGGTAAGGAGAATGAACAGCGCTACGCTAGGAGACGACGCTTGGCTACGAGGTGGAGTCTTCCATGCAGTCTGCAGAAGCGTCTTAGCTGGCGTGTGCAAAACGCACAACTGTGCTACTTAATTCGAATTGATCGTTGCATACGCTCCTGCGTTCGGATGTAACATGCGTTTTCTCATGCCAAAAACAGCGATGTTGAAAGGACGAAAACATGAATAAACCGGAAAATCGAATTAACGAGGTTCCACTGCGTTTTTCATATCGTTGCCGTTCGATATCGTTCCGTTGCTTCCTGTGTTGTTACGAGTCTCCTATGTTATTGGCAGCAAATTCTCAGGAGTCAAGCCGGAAGCAGCTTCTGGGGAGGACCAATCTTACAAACCCCTCTGTCAGTCCAGCAGCGTTATCGCCACGTCCGACTTAGACACCTAGAAACATTCCCGACCACTGGCTGGCTGTGGCTGTGTGTCGAAACACATGACCAGTGTACACGTGACCAAAGTGTGCAATGATGTAGTACTATACCTGAGCGAGGCGCCCTCTGCGGGCATCCTGGTGTCGTGCGGGCGGTTCAGGTCTCCCAGGCGCCGGGGCTTGGGCCGTATGATCTCGAGGCCGTGCTGCCGGCACTGGTCGGCGTCCCGGAACTCGGGTACCGCGGGCACCGACGCCATGGCCCGCGGCTCCGCTCGCTCGCGCGCCGCCCCGCTAGCTCATGGCGCGCCACGCTGTTCGCGCGGCCGCCCGCGACCAAGACGACGACGGGGGGCTCACTTCTTACCGCTCGCTCCACTCCCTGCAAAAGTGAATTAAGTAATTATTTAATTAAGGCTACCAGAGCCTCAAAGCCTGGATTCGAAGGTTCAGGTGCTTGGGTTGACTGTGAAAGTTTTTAGGCGCATTTCTGAACATGCATTTGCAATAAAAGCGCGAAGGACTTATTCAGGTTAGCCGAGCAGTGAGGTCCACTTTGACCTCAGCAGACCAGGGCACACCGATATTGAAATATGAAGGTATTTGCAGTCTCTCCGACACACACAGAAGAACGGTCACCAGCCGAAAGGAAAGGAAGCGTCATGAATGATGCGAATACTGGTATACTTCGTGTTTCCTTTTGAATCAGCCAGCGGCCACAGGCGCTGCTTCTGCAGCGAAAAAGAAAGTTGCGGACGCGTTTTTTCCTCCATAAAAACGCTAAGGCGCCCGTGTGCTGTGCGATGTCAGTGCACGTTAAAGGTCCCGAGGTGGTCGAAATTATTTCGGAGCCCTCCACTACGGCACCTCTTCTTCCTTTCTTCTTTCACTCCCTTCTTTATCCCTTCCCTTACGGCGCGGTTCAGGTGTCCAACGATATACGAGACAGATACTGCGCCATTTCCTTTCCCCCAAAAACCAGTTATTATTATTACGGACGCGTTGGCTATTTTGTTGTTTTTACCATGAGCACGGGGCTGTGCACGAACCATGCGACTCTTTTCGGAGCATGATAACGGCTACTAGAGGTGTTTGCACCGCCATCGGCAAAAATAAAGAACCCTCTTTTTTTAAAACACTATGTTTGCCGCTCAAGTGTGGACGACCTCTTACTCGTTCAGGGCTGGCTGACAGCAGTTGTATGCACGGCTGTCTTAGTCGATGGCAGTAAAGCTGAGTCGTCAAGGCGGCATTAAATTGCTCATAAACACTGCTGTTTATTCAGTGGGTTGTTGTTTACAGACACTAGGAGGAGCGCAAAGCACTGCTTCCAAGAAGATGACACATGTGCAGTGTATTGTAAATCTGTAGAAGCAATTGAGCATCTTGTGCCAGAATGTGGCGGTATTAAACTGAAAGTCCATGCAAACACACTCTCCGTCAGGCTGTGGGATTTAGACAAAACAGTGGTCATGTGAATGAATCTGCGGTAGAAGTTAGCAAAAAGCGATTGCAGTGCAGGATTAAAAACTGAATTTAAATAAAATGGCGAATTCATAGACCGGTTTACTACAGCAATAGCACCGTGAGAGAAACAAACAAAAATTGGACAGGACGGTTATAGTGGTTTACGCGAGATTCAGAGACAGCTGTTGACGTATTTATGGTTTACAATATGCTGTAGTAGAGAATATGAGAGCGATCTCGCATATGCGTAGTTCTAGGGCACTCGTTTTAGTTTTCCACCTTTAGTCGTGTTTCGTCTTTAGGCCTGCTCTGCTCTCCTCTCCTCGGGCCTGCGCGTTTCGCAGCATCTGCTGCACCGTGCTACATTCCTCCTCTCTCGTCATGCCCTTCCTTCTATTTCCACGGTAACCACGTTCGGGTGGTTACCGTGGTACGGTTTCCTACCCAATCGCCGTCCTCTCCATCCATGGCAACCTTCCTTCTCCTTCTCAGGTATAACTAAACTCCGGTTGGTTCCAACGGCAAGCACGTACCAGTTGCGCCTTCTCACGCTCTCGCCATATATACCCTCCTCTTTCCGCGGTAATCATCCTCCGGTTTGGGATTTCTCCGCTCTCGCCACACCCACCTCCTTCCACCATAACCACCTTCAGCTCGGTCACCGTTGTAGCCATACTCTGGTTACGCCTCTCTACGCTCTTGCCATACCCTCCTCCTTCCACGTAACCCTCCTCGTCATTCCAAGGTAACTACCCTCCGGGTGGTTTGCATGGCAACCGCCGACCGGTTGCACCCTCCCACGCTCTTGCCGTACCCTCCTCCTTCCACGTAACCCTCCTCGTCATTCCAAGGTAACTACCCTCCGGGTGGTTTGCATGGCAACCGCCGACCGGTTGCACCCTCCCACGCTCTTGCCGTACCCTCCTCCTTCCACGTAACCCTCCTCGTCATTCCAAGGTAACTACCCTCCGGGTGGTTTGCATGGCAACCGCCGACCGGTTGCACCCTCCCACGCTCTTGCCGTACCCTCCTCCTTCCACGGTAACCTCCCACAGGTTACGCATTTCTCCGCTCACGTGGTACCTTACTCCTTGCACCAACCTCCGAGTGACTCACATGACAGCGCACCCACCGGTTACCCCGGCAACTGCGGCGGACAACGACATACGACTACAGCGCGAAACCCGGGAATGGGCGCTTAACGGGTGTTCATACGCGGCCCGCACGTCGTGCTAACGGCAAAGCTAACGTTTGGAAAATGGTTGGATTTGGGGGAATGGAAATGGCGCAGTATCTGTCTCACATATCGGTGGACACCTGAACCGCGCCGTGAGGGAAGGGATAAAGGGGGAGTGAAAGAAGAAAGGAAGAAAGAGGTGCGGTAGTGGAGGGCTCCGGAATAATTTCGACCACCTTGGGATATTTAACGTGCACTGACATCGCGCAGCACACGGGGGCCTTAGCGTTTCGCCTCCATCGAAATGCGGCCGCCGCGGTCGGGTTCGAACCAGGGTACTCCGGATCAGTAGCCGAGCGCCCTAACCAATGAGCCACAGCGGCGGGCGAAAGCTAATGTTTCAGACATACAATTTATGAACAGTAACAGTCACACGGAAGCGGTATGCCGTCGCAATGTCGAAGGTAATAAGTGTCCCCCTAGTTTTTTTTCTACCGCCGAACTCAACTTCTGTAAAAAAGAAAGCTTCATCAGCCTATACGTCCACTGCAGGACAGATATCTATCGCGTTGACCTCCAATTAACTGTGTCCTGCGCTAGGGACAGCCGGTTTCGCACATGCCCACATACACGCGTGAGAACACAAAAACACTCGCAGACATTCAAATGCATAGTGTGTAAAATGCGAAAAGTACGCTTTCAATAAGATTTCCTCTTGTTTAGCCGATATAAACGATCCTAAAAAACACCATTTGCAGCAGCCATATTCATCCGGCATCCCATATCGTCCTCACAAATTACAAGGCAGGCCTGCCATTGAAACCAAAAATATGCGCACTCATTACACCTCACCGCCCCCGCCCCCCCCCCCCCCCTCCACCCTTTTTCTTTTTCAAATTGTGCATCATGATTATGCATATTTCTTATTTTTGAAATTTTGTACCGTTTTCGCTAGATGCACATCGTTTCTTCTCTGTTATCTGTTTTTACCTTCTCTAAATAACGCCATTTTTATGCTCACAAAGTATTTAAAAACACAAATAAAAAAGGCCGATGCGCGCGCCACCGCCGTACGTCGATCAACCGACAATAGTTCGAACGGCTCGCTTCCTCTCCTAACGCAAACTCTTAGTGCTTGACTTCAAAAACTGCAACCACAGAAATCAATGGAGTCAAAAAAATAGCCGCTGACAGCTGAAGGTCGCGGAAGGCAACGTAAGAATACATTGTTGTTTTATGTGCCTCCTACTGGTTCGACCGACCACCCCTGCTGCGGCTTCCACGGCGCCCTGCGAAATTACACGGACGCCGCTTTGTATCATTTTTCACGAGCGTTTACAAAAGGAGGGAGTCTAAAGGTCAGCCCGCCCTTTAACATGCCTGGGCGTTCAGCAGTGCAGTATCTTGCGTGTAAAAAAAAAAAATCAGCCCACACATAAGGCTGGTACCCGACCCCAGAAGGAGGGCCCCGTGAGGGGGTCACGCCCTTCCCCAGAATTCGCGAGGTCATCTGTCAGGAGAGCACATACCGGCCAGAGTAAAACAACCGGTCGAGCGCACGGGGAGGGCCTTCCTGCCAATCATGTTCAACTTTTGGCGCATATTTTGTGCTCGGGTGCTCGGGATCCCACTGGTGCTCCTCACGCATTATCGCAGGTCATTGATGACGATGACGATGACTGGTGTTGTTTTACTGTTCGCAATGGGTGAATACAACGCAGGTATTCTAGCCTATCCTAATCCTATTCTGGATTAGATGAGGCCATCGTATTATTAGGTTGTCCTACCTCTACTTACACATTCCAGCTAGATTTATTAGTATTATTCTATCATGACGGACGGACGGACGGACGGACGGATGGATTTGGTTAGCACCCCCTTTGAACCGCAGTGGTCGCGAGCGCACTCTTCCATATAGTCGATTACAACTCAAGAACGAAGCGGCAAATGCCCCTCAAAAGAAGCCCTATAGTCGATGGCGTCGACAGGTTGTCAATCTGTGGTCAGTCCCAAGTCACGATAGGTTAATGCCCTGTAAAGCTAGTGCGACAAGGGATTTATCAAGGGTCAACGGCGACATCATGAAAATCTGCCGACGCCATTAACTGAAGGGTATGGCGCATTTGCCCTTTCGTTCTTGAGTTGCATCCGAATATAGTAAATTTTAGTGCCTATGTTAACTATTTCGTACTTTGCTTTACTTTAAACCTTCAGTCCTATTCTTTTCCATCCTAAGCTATTTCCTACCTACGTTCTAGGTTGCATTCTGATTTTTCTTATATGTCGAGCAATTTTCCATTCTGCTTTCAGGCCACCAGGACTCAGTAATGGAGAAGTACTAGATTACTGATGTTGCACGCGCGTGCTCCTTCGGGTGGAAAGCGAACAAACATTGCACGAAGGCGGAGAAAAAATACGAAGTTTCAGCGTGCGTTGCATTATCAACATGTAGCATTACACGTAAACCACTTTGTTGACATAGACAAAGCGCTGACGCCGCTAAAGAAGCAAAGGCTGGGGCAGAAGTCTGTTCCTTAGGACATAACAAGGCCTTCCATATTTTGTTGTTTATTGGATAAGTAAACTCCTACTGCCAGTTCTGCACTGACTTACGTCTGCATTAGAGCTCAGGAACCAAGCGCAGTACTTAGCAGAGCGTGTGCTTACCACTCGTACGCGACATTTTTTACCGCAAATGTTGTGTTATATTCGCGTTCATTTGCGCACAGGTTGCAATTACCTCCTTGTACCGTACAGTGCTTTCTCGAGGTTGTGGATCACTATCGCCTGATACATTCTAGTCGACTCGCACGCAACACGCGTTGCTTACACAACTGGGAGTTTCCTATTATTGTGGATATTAAAAATGAAATGAATTTTTGTATTTGCACGCTCTGCTAATGAACAGATATGATTAATGAACAAACCGGTCACGCCTGATTGCACAGACAATATAAACTGCCTGCTTTACGGTGCAAAACGTGAGTAAATCACTCTTCGAAAATAATGAGATTGGGCGTATTCGTACGTCGCCGGTTTTCATGGACATAATTTCTTTTTTTCCAAGGGCGAACAGCTCCTATCAGCTTGAACACACGCCGCAGCCGCGCTTGAGCAGACAGCGAAATAAGTTAAGCGCTCTCAAACACAGCATAAATGACGGACTAGAGGCCTTCTAAGAACCGTGCGTTGGCATTCGTACATCAAATGTGTAAGACAGGCTTCTCTGGTCATTACATCCCCGTTGTTTTCAGGGCGGCCGCGACTGGTTTTATTTGTGTCTTCGCTATGGACACTGAAGCGTTATTGTTTCCATATTACCCTCTCTAAAATAAGTGTACCTAAAAGAACCCACAGAATTTTCTACTTTTTATCGGGCGCGAAACCAAGCTAGCTGCAATATATGCGACTCACATTAAAGCCTCACTCCTTCCAATTTCATATCGGAAATGCAAGCGTCAAACGTCCACCAATTTTAATGACGAGACTAAAGTCAGGCGGTCTACTTTATAAGCCCCATTTCTATTACGCCCTTAAACGCTGTTCGAAACTGAAGTGGCAATTAACCGGCTTAAGGAAGCACAGAGCAGCAAAGCGTCAGGCCCATTACCGGAGCGCAGTTTTCTGGTCAGTGCCGGCGCGCTAAACGCGGAAACATCACTATTTCTTTTTTTTTTCATATAAATCTCCCCAGACCAGCGGTACAGACATCACATAATGACCGCAGAAAAATGAAGCCACCGCGAAAAAACAGGAAACCGTATAGAAATGCACCCGCGTGGAACTGGCTGGCAAGGTTCCAGGCCAACGCACCGAACTCGGGTCGGGTTCTCGGGATATACATTTGAAAGACCAAGTTGATCACATGTCCAACATTCGTGGACACAAATTTTGAAAATTGAAAAATTGTAAGACACTGGCATAGAAATATTGAAGACAATGGGTCATTCTTCCCATACGGAGCAAAATACTTGTTTTATAGTGTTTACAGCGCTCGCATTGAGCAGTTAAGACTGCCGTAGAAAACCAATGGGAACGCTCTTGACGATAGAAAAAACTTAAATAGCGAAAAAAAATGCAAGCCCGTCGACGGGAGATCTGCGGATATATTGATTGTTATAGAGAAAGCTTACATATATGAAAAAATTGCACCTTTTCCCGCTCAGAAATGCTTTTGACCTGATTTGCAGGGTACGTGTTGTTTCTCGCTGTATGATGAGTTGTGCTGTGCCGCTTGGAAGCTGTAGAATGCATGGCGGGAAAGTGGAGAAGCCAAGGATATATACCCTCCTTGGGAGAAGCAGTTTGGGCTTTGACGTGGGCGAACTTGTCAACGTCACTAGCCACCACCCATCAGAGGAGTCTAGGGGGTGGGAGGAGGGAGGACCGAGGAAGGGGGCGGGGTGCGGACTGCATCGGGTGCAGTGTATATAGCACTGCAGTGGAGACACAGCTGCAAACGGGGCTAGGAGGCGACAGCGGCAGTAACGTCGCGCTTGTATCTCGAGCCTTCGAGTCTTAAATGTTGCAGGTGGGGATGAAAACGCGCTTTTCCCTCACTTTCACGCGATTCGCAAGCGGGACATTTCTACATATATCGATACACGCCATTACTCCACATATACATACCCACGCTCGGAGAGTTTTTTGTATTCCTTGCCAATTTATCCGCTCTCCCAATTTTTCATAGTGCCGATGTAGACAGTCCCCGTTCTCCGAACCTTTGGTATATTTATTTTTACACCAGTTCTCCTATCTATAAAAAAACTGCGCTTGTTTGTATGCTTATTCTTAGAGAACCCGTCCGAATATATCAAGCGGGTTCTTCAGGCGATGTTTTACAGAATTATCTGTCGTAGTGTGCAGAGCGAGCTCCCTATTCAAGCAGGGCATGAGGATCTGATGCATGGGCAATAGCATCGCGTGCAAGTGACCCTATCAGCGCCTCTGCTAAGACCCTATTGACGCCATCCTTCCAGCCAGAACGAAGACTGGCTTTGGCACTTGCAAGCGACGCGTGACGCTTCATACGTTTGCGTTCAGTCGGGTTCTCCTGCCACATAAGTGCCGTTTAGCGTCAGCTTAAGTGATTTGTAGCAGTCATCGTTCTCTCTATTTACGCTGTTCCGTGTCAGTGCTAAATATCGTAATAAAGGAAGGCGGTGAGTGTTTTAAATCATACCGCCTAAAAAACCAGGACTGCGGTGCCACTTCCTTCTGCTGCCTGTATGGTGTGTTGAATTCCTTCAGCTGGCAGAAAAGAGACGCCATAGTACTGTGAATTATGCCGTCTAGTTCACTGTGCAGCCAACATGAAGGTACGAAAGAAAACTGTCGCTGTTTTCCTTTATTCAAAACTTACTGCATAGACTTTTCGACAATTTTTAGAAATGTGTGAAATGTTCCACGTCAAGAAACTGCCAGGAAACAAATCCCGCACACAGAGCTCAACGCTGTCCTTCTACTGCGTAGGTTCGTCAAAGTTTGCCGCATTTTTCGCGTTGTGAGCCATATCTATGTTCTTTAGACATTTCTTTGCTCACCAACTTGTTTCGCGAACCTGAAAGCAAAGGTGGGGGCTTATTTCTGCGAACTGTTAATGACCCTGTTTAAAATCTAGCCTAAGCTTAAGCTTAACCTTAAACCTAACCTAGCATAACGTAACGCAGCTATCCTTAAACCTAACCTAATTTTCCGATGCCATTGAAAAACGCAGTACATCGGAAAGCTTCTGTGTGGTCAGCTGTTGCCCGGTTCAGCTCAGAACTGGTGAGCTTTTGTCTGGAGCCCCCAGGAAACAACCACCGAAGCCAGAGGCGAAGACAGTGCTTTACAGAGAGCTCCAGGAGACAACGTAAAGATCTCATGGACCTTACGAAAACAAAAGCAAGTTTAAATTTGACGAGTCGGCAAAAACGCTTGTAAATGGAAACCATCACAGAAGAAAAGGTTCACGGAATATAATCACAATGAACGCAAGTCGCACCGAAGAAACAGAAACGCGCGCGGAGACCGAACCTCAAGAATCTTCTCGACACATCTCCCTCTTTCGGCATTCCTCGACGCAGCTGCTCCGTGTGACCTGTTTACTGTCGCGGACGACAACAGTCAAGAGCTGCGGGAGCCGCATGAGGAATCTCGCCACGGGAGTAAGCAAAAAAAACAGCCATCTTTTTCCATTTACTTCCGTTGCAGGAGAAGCAGAGGGTGGGGAATTGCGTCCCTTCGACCACCTGCTTCGGGCTCCGTCCTCGCCAATTTCGCAGGCACATCGGCCAGACAGCCAGAGAAGGCCTCGAGCATTCTTCGCTTGTCCTCTCGAGGCCCTTGCTGTTTGTTTCTGCTCGGTCCTCCAGCGCGAAACGCGGCATCATGGGGCGCCCGTTGGACCATGCGCGCATCGACTCCGTTTTCCACCACGCTGGATGAAGGATGGAAGGGAGGAAGGAAGGCCGGCCTTGACGGTGACCTTGTGAGGGGACGCAGCCTCCATCAAACGCTCTTCTCTCGCGGGCATGCCGGCCGTGTGAGAAAGAGGGTCCAGGAAAGGGAGACGTGCTGCTGCGCTTTTCTGGACGCAAGAAGTGCGCCCGCCGGCTGTTATTTCGCCAAGGCCCATGTCAGAAGCACCACTGCGCGCGCCTCCTCGGCTTCTAGCAAGGAGCAGCAACGGCCGCGATCTGGAGGATCCCTCCTGCTGCTGCAGCCGCCTAGGCCGGGGTCATTAAGGCGCGGACGGAGCGGAGGCGGAGGAGGAGAGAAGCGCGCGCATTCCTCGAACGAAGCGCTCTTCTCTCTGGCGTGTGGCATCAGGAAGGCTGCTGCCCAGCTGTCCCTCCCTCTTCCTCCTGCCCCCGTCTACACACCCTCCCCCTCTTTTCTGCGTGCCTTAGTTCCCTGGCAAAGCTCTCTCCCCCAATGTTCCTTCCCCTGCTGCATTAAACCAAAAAAATAAATGCGCGTGCAACGGGCAGCAGATGTTGGACGACCCATTCGCGCGTTTGGCAACGATGGCCTTCCCCCCCACCCCCCTCTCAAGCCCTCGTAACGCTTGAGCCTGTACGGGTGCGCACTGTTCTGCGAAAGCTGCACGCCAGCCAGACGAAGGCGTTCCCGCAATGGTGTGCCGAAATAGATAGTGGTTTCCACCGTAACAAAGCAGCAATTTTCGGCGAACCACCGAGGTTCGTGAGCATGTATTATGGAGTCTTGACATTCTGTGAACTTTAAAGATGTGCGATGCGCTAGACGTTCATAGAACGCGTCTTGCGCTGTTTGTCAATCACGTCGCTTAATCGCCCGTATTAGTAGCCCTTGAAACTCATCTCTGCTTTTCGCGTGTAAGTCGTTCTCAGTGGCGAAAACGGCACATTCATCCAGGTGTAGCCCCTCCGTCTGCCTCCGAAAATTTACCGCTTCACGCTACGTGGGGTAGCCTTTCTGATAAAGACCAGAACCGCGAGATGTTCCGGGCAGTCAATCGCACCCACGGCGAGCAACCGCACTCACTCTCTTACATTGTGACGTGTGATGCTGCTCCGTTATCTTTCCAGAGGATGATACAACCAGCGATGATCGAGCCAGCACGTGTGAAGGAAAGCGTTGATGACATCCACAGTGATGCCTCCAATTCCTACCTGTGGCGCGTACACCTTTAGTTGTGAGTGCGGAACTTTGTGGGCATTTGAAGCGCTCACGAAATGACTCATCCACTCCCTGTTCTCGAAGCAAATGTTTCACGACACTTGGAAGATGTTTGCTTACCTCGGCTACCAGTGGACCATGCGAGCAGCCCATTCTTGTCTAATGGCGGTGTTCTGTTAGATAGTTCCTGCTTTCTGGTTCAAATAGTTGTCACGGCAGAAGTACATAAACTGAGAATAAATAAAATGGCCACTGGACACTTTATTTTTCGTTCTTCTTATGGTCCCACAATAATTTTTGTCACTGAGGCTGCCGCGGCGAGTTTAGAGCTTTATTTCAGCAGCAGGGCCGGATGTATGGGTCATTCTTTGAAAGGGTAGTTGGGAGGGGGCCCAAATTGAACCATGTATTTCTAGGACCTCTTTTACAAAAAAAAAAATGCGGTTCAGCATATTTTCCCCACATAGGCATGGGTAGCTACATGAGGAGCAGGGGGAGCTGAAGGGTAGAGGTGGAAGGGAAGGGGCTCCACTTTCTATGCCCCTCTCTTCCCCCCCATAAATCCGCACCTGGCACCCAGTCTATGCATATTGATGCGATAGCATTAGAGTCAGGAGCAAAATCCGCAGTACGACGTCACGAAATTCGTTGATTCGTCGAGAGATGTCAGCTGATTGGCCAAGATGTCACGTGACCCTGTGAGGTCATCGCAGCCTGCCCACGCGTCACGAAATTCACTGACAGGTACCATGAGAGAAGTAGAATCTACACCAAAAATCTCAAAACTAATGTGCTATATGCAAATTCGTCAGCGTCACAGTACAGCGCATACCTGCTACTGTAGCTAGCAGTCCGAACATGGCGGCTGATGGAGCGACAGTTGCAAAGAAACTGACGCAAACACACGCACAAGTTGCAAAAGAAGCTGCGACAAATGAGAAATGTATATTGTGAGGACTTTTCGTGAACTTCATCCTCATCTGTGATTATCCGTCATCACTCTTCGTTTCACATGAACTTCATCCTCATTTGTGAATGATCATCATCAAGGCTCGTTGGGTGTGTGCGATCTTCGACGCCATTGTTGGCAGTGCCAATAAAGCTCGGTCGCCAAGCTTACAATATTTACAGTTTTTCGTTGTGTTAACTTGCAGTTCAGAGACCAAATGCTGCAGCCTTCCCATACTAGAGAAAGCACTGCGCCACGAATCAGAGAGCGACGTCGACAGTATGCGCGTAAACTATAGCTAGCTCTTCATACAGGTTTACTTAGGAACATCAATGCGAGCCATCCATTTAAAAACTCCCCTTTCGTTCCTCGTAAGGCTCCGCGGCACAGCACCGAGCTAACGTAATATGCCGACGCAAGGTCGTTCACCCGACAACCGGCGCTTGTTCACCCTCGGCCGCGAACGAAGGCGCGCCCGAGTTGTTCGCTCTTTACACCCGGGCGGCCGTAAAACGCGAGCGCGAAACTGCCCGCTGTTATCTGGGGCCCGCGGCAAAGTTATTCCTCGCGCGTAAACGCGGGAGCGGAGGTCATGTGGCACGGCGCAGTCGTGCCTGTCGTGAGGCGGCAACACGCGACTGGTGAGAAAGAATTCGCCGGCGTCGCAGCCCGCGACAGCACTGGGCCTTCAGCTACCGGCGGTCCTCTACTGCGGAGGCCTTGCTTGCGTTAATTGCCGGCAGCTAAATGCGGCTGTCTTGGGCGTCGATCAAGGCAGGGGTGTCACGAATGGTGAAGTAGGCAAGGTGTACTGTCGGCACCAAATTCTTTGGAAAAAAAAAAGTAACTTCGAGACGCACGTGCAAAACCTGGCAAAAATGCATTCCTGATGACTGCCCAAATAAGCAACTATAGTATATTATTAAAGTTATCTTCTCCACGACCTACTACTTCCTCCTGGCCTTCTATTTCTTCGCAGTTTGCTTCAATAACACAGATAACCTAACCTCCCACGTACATAGTCATGTACAATTCTTGCGCTTCTAAAGACACTGGCATGCTCTTTACTTTTATGGCAGCGAGCTCTGCAAAGCCAATTCAAAATTGCTGCCTCGATGTGCGGACGCAAGAGCCGATAAGAAACGGCATGCAGAAATTTAAATTTAATGCATTTATACATTGAAAAATCTCTTTTTATTATTCAGTTTCAAGCGCGAGGAGACGAGAGCAGTGCGGTGCAACGCGACAGCTGAAGAAGTTGCTTGGTAGCATGATGTTTGGTGTCAGGATGAAAGATGAAGAGTCTCTCGTGACACATTTTTGGTTATGCACCACTCTCGACTTTAGTAATTAAGCACCAGAGGCGTCCAGGGGTCTTCAGTTTTGGTGTTCTTCCCCCACTACCAATTTCCAACTTGCCCACCATCCATTCCTCGAACACACGGGCTTGACGTCCCGTCTGTTCTCCGTCAGGTAGTTACACGCAGTGACCGAACGCTCCGCGAGTTCCTTGAACGATTAATAACTGGACGCCCCACTCCAGTTGTAACCAACACAGTGCTGTGCGCGTGTGTGATTTAATTCCTCTTAAATGAACTAATCACGCGCACAACCTGGACACATTACTTATTGTGTAAATAGTTTGTACATATTACTTCTCCCCCTGTCCTCTATTCCTGTCCCCTCACCTCTTTCATTTCATTTCTCAATTCTGCCTGCTATCCTTTATTTCCGCTGCCCCAGCTCAGGTGCTTCAGTATCGATGGCAGATGCCGGGGCTAGCAAAAATCTTTTCCTTCCTTTTTACTATTATTTTTAATAAAACCACTACCACCACCACCACCATCCATGCCCTCATCCTCACTCTCGAGACATTCAACGCCAACAGCGCAGGGCATCACTAAATTGGGCACTCTGGTCCAGTTTACTTCGAGGTTACTTCAACGCGCGACTTACTCGTTTATCGATAGAATTCACACTGCTCAACAACAAGGGATATCGTGAGTGTCTGACATCAGCATGTCACACCATTTTCTACGCGCATGATTACAGAAACAAATAAATCAGACATGTGCATGAATCAAGGATGACTTATCGAATACTACGAGTACAATGGCCGCACATTTCTTCCTTCATCCTAAAAGAGGCCCTTGCTTGCACATATTGTTATTATATAGACAGCATAAATAGAAGTTTCTGTGCTCTTTTATAAAATATAGTCGAAAACCGCAGGGCAGGCATCAAACGACAAAAGCGAAAGTGGTTCATAGCAGCTGCAGGCTTGGCTAAGGCAAGAATTTCGTAAGCATGCCTTGAAACCGCGTTTTGGGCGAGTAAACACGAGTCCTGCACGGCACAAGCTATGAAACTCTCGTTGGATTATCTATACTGCTCAGAACAAAGAGCTGAATTGAATAAGCTTGCCTATAGGTCTATAGGTTCAGTTAACAACTTTTTACGGCTGAAAAAAACAGCTTTAAATTACGAATCTGTTGAGTCCTACATAGCACGTAGTTCTAGAAATATTCATGATGCAGAATATAGACCTTGGATGAGCCAGCGTACGGCTAGACATGTAATCAAAGTTACAACTATTGGAGCTGAAGTTTCCGGTTTAAATCCCCCCCCCCCATACACACACACAAAAAAAGAAAGGATAAATAATAATAATTAATAATAATAATTGTTTTTTTGGGAAGGAAATGGCGCAGTATCTGTCTCATATATCGTTGGACACCTGAACCGCGCCGTAAGGAAAGGGATAAAGGAGGGAATGAAAGAAGAAAGGAAGTAATAGGCGCCGTAGAGGAGGGCTCCGGAATAATTTCGACCACCTGGGGATCTTTAACGTGCACAGACATCGCACAGCACACGGGGCGCCTTAGCGTTTTTCCTCCATAAAAACGCAGCCGCCGCGGTCGGGTTCGAACCCGGGAACTCCGGATCAGTAGTCGAGCGCCCTAACCACTGAGCCACCGCGGCGGGTAAAGGATAAAGGTACGCCGAATTCATCTTTTTTAAAATTAGGTTTTAACTGAGAAAGGTCAGTATTTTTCATGTAATTGCTGGCTATTAAGCAGGAGTTACATTCGATCACAAGAGACAATTAACCAAGTGTGGAAGCCAGTATAGCGTGGTAAGATAACCGAAGACAGTTGTATGTTTCGAGGCGGTACTAGGTTACTTCAGGCCATGCCGTGTGCAAACCGAAACGCTCCACTACTTTCTCGAATTTAATCTTAGCGTAGCGCCTTCTGCGCTCAGACTGTCATCGCCTTATCTGAATCACTACTTGGTTAAGGAGTTCTGACACAGCGCGTCAGGACATTGGCAACGTTTGCAATCGAAACAAGCCACACTCAACTCAAAATCATTCGCAAGCGTCACGAAAGAGTCACATGTTCTGGCTTCCGCGAAGGTTTGGCGGCACTTGCATATCTGCCGTCATTATGCGGGTTTTGGATTTCGGCCACGGTAACTTTTTCCAACTCTATAATCCGAAACTTTGTTGACGCGAAGCGTTTGCTGCTTTCATAGTTCGTTGCATGACCAAAGGAGTGAGTGTGTCACAAGCAACAAATACAGTTGTGACTAGACAGAAAAGCCAGGCTCTACTTGCCGAAGCGTGGCAAATGTATGTGTGCGTTGCCCTCCGTTGCTTTTGCTTGTCTGCCTTTTATCTCGTTTATTGTGTTTGTTTTTTTTTTTGCAAAAACCAGTTTTTATTAATTTCCATTTACTAATTTTACTGATTGAAAACATACTGCAGTCATTGAAGACGAAGCAGGCGGGCAATACAGAGGAAAAGAAACGTGACGCAGTGCTACCATGAGCGCTACCGAAAACACGGGATATGTGAAAAAAAGAACAAGAAACAGCAAAGAGGAAACTCAACAAAGGGCTTTTCATTTATGTTCTTCAAATCTAGTTACATCATCAGCGGAAAAGACATCTCTGGAAAGTGCATTCCAATGGGCGTGCGGGGTTTGATGAACCACACGTGAATGAATGAACAATCCTGAATGAATACTCAGTTGGTGATTGTAGAGCAGAAACAGGAACCGCAGTCTGGCAAGCATTCTTCTGCTTTCTAATTTCTAAACATTGTTTGCAGTCCTGAAAGGCAATCGCGAATCTAGTCTGCGGTATGCAACGAATAAAGATCTAATAACTGCTTTTCTCTAGACTATTTCTAGTTTATTCACGTCTTTTTTCAAGTAAGGGTCCCATGCCATGTAGCCTTACCCGAGCTTAGTTCTTACAAGAATATTGGTAGACGTTTCTGCCTTACGACCAAATCATGTAATTTCCATGCTGTTACTTTTTTTTTTCACAGCGATAGTATTTCAGACCACACATTGCAACCACAACTCTAATTACTATAATTTTGCGTCACTTGTGCATATAAACTGAAGTTGATAACAAACATGCCAAGATAAACTATACGTGACGTTTCATGGCACATATGTGCCACATATATCCCGGAAAAAAATAATAAGAGACAGCAAATCTTCCAGATAAGCATCATATCAGCCGATAAAAACCGAAAATTGCGTTGTGAAATACGCACTAAAAGAAATCGCAGAATTAAAATTAAGATCCCCAGGTGGTCGAAATTATGCCGGAGCCCTCCACTACGGCACCTATTTCTCTCTTTCTTCTTTCACTCCCTCCTTTATCCCTTCCCTTACGGCGCGGTTCAGGTGTCCAACGATATATGAGACAGATACTGCGCCATTTTCTTTCCCCCAAAAAAACCAATTATTATTATTATTAGTCGAAAAGTACAACCCCTGCTTACAACACTATCACCTTACCGGACACGACCGTGGTCAGGAATATGTAAATCGGAGGAAGAGGTTGCCCCGCCGCGGTGGCTCAGTGGTTAGGGCGCTCGACTACTGATCCGGAGTTCCCGGGTTCGAACCCGACCACGGCGGCTGCGTTTTTATGGAGGAAAAACGCTAAGGCGCCCGTGTGCTGTGCGATGTCGGTGCACGTTAAAGATCCCCAGGTGGTCGAAATTATTCCGGAGCCCTCCACTACGGCACCTCTTCTTCCTTTCTTCTTTCACTCCCTCCTTTATCCCTTCCCTTACGGCGCGGTTCAGGTGTCCAACGATATATGAGACAGATACTGCGCCATTTCCTTTCCCCCCAAAACCAATTATTATCCCCAAAACCAATTATTATATTATTAGGAGCCCCGCCGCGGTGGCTCAGTGGTTAGGGCGCTCGACTACTAATCCGGAGTTCCCGGGTTCGAACCCGACCGCGGCGGCTGCGTTTTTATGGAGGAAAAACGCTAAGGCGCCCGTGTACTGTGCGATGTCAGTGCACGTTAAAGATCCCCAGGTGGTCGAAATTATTCCGGAGCCCTCCACTAGGGCACCTCATTCTTCCTCTCATCTTTCACTCCCTCCCTTGTCCCTTCCCTTACGGCGCGGTTCAGGTGTCCAACGTTATATGAGACAGATACTGCGCCATTTCCTTTCCCCAAAAACCAATTATTATTATATTATTAGGAAGTGGAGGCGAGCGCTGCCGAGGCTCCCTCGCCGTTTCTTCCGTCATCAATGGGGGGCAAACATCAAGGTCACTGCGCGGCTGGTGCGCGTTTAGGTTGTTTCTCTCTTGGTGACAGCAGAGGAGAACACATAATTAATGTCGCGGCCGCGTACGCTCGATGGTGAGGTAGCACGCGGGCGTTTAGTTCTGCAGGAAGATCTATCGGCAAACGACTGAAAGCGGGAGACGACGCTCTTGCTCCGTTTCCCCTAAGCCACTTCAGAATGGGATAAGTCACGAGAGCTGTAACGATGGTATGGTATGGTATCGTATGGTATGGTATGGCATGGTATGTTATCGTATGGTATGGTATGGTGTGATATGGTGTTGTATGGTATGGTATGGTATCGTATGGTATGGTATGGTATCGTATGGTATGATGTGGTATCGTGTGGTATGGCATGGTGTGGTATGGTATCGTATGGTATGGGATGGTGTGGTGCGGTATGGTACGGTATGGTGTTGTATTGTGTGGTATGGTATGGTGTGGTATGGTATGGTGTGGTACGGTATGGTACGGTATAGTGTGGTATGGTATGGTATGGGATTCAATGTTCCAGGTTTTCAGGGGCAACGTATAGTAGAAAGCTATCGATTAATTTCGACCACCTGGGGCTCTTTAAAGCGCACTGACATCGCACAGGTCACAGGCTTTTTTCTATTTCGCCACCATCGAAACACGGCCGTCGCGATGGCGATGCCATTCCGCGACCTTGGATTCAGCAGCCGAACGCCAAAGCCTCTGACCACCGCCGCGGAGGGCGATCATGGGCCGGACAATGCAGAGCTAAAAATATGTATATAGGCATATATATATATTTCCCCCGATCAGCACGGTGCTGCTCTGAGTTCTCTGGCTGAATTTGGCAGCGTTCCTGAATGCCGGAGAGTGGGTGGGTCGACCAGATGTATTGGAGCGAAAGTTGCAGCACGTGTGGGAGGGGACGCTTAGTCCCCGGCCCGAGATAAGGTGCCTCGGGACGGAAGCCACGTGTTGGGTGTGCAGGAGCCATTTCGCTTCACGAGGATAGCGTATAGACCTCTGGTGTGAGCATGCAGCGTCAAAATTTTTGGCTGAAACAGGTATCCCATGCTTCACAGCTGCATCGGACGGCCTTGTGGCCCGGACGCCTGAAGGTGCTACCTTTCAGAATAATATAGCGGCGCCCCAATATTGACTATGTGACTCAGAATGGCGTAGTTGCCATCGCCCTATATACAGTATAGCGAAAGTGAACATCGAGGCACTCCGGCGCGAGGCAAGCTGGCACGCGTGAAAACTACCCCTGCTGCCGATATCATGAGCGGCCATTTTAATGCGACGCCAATCGAGTCCGCATTCCGCAAAAAAATGGCGGCGTGCGGTGGGTGACTGCTCCTGGTATCTTTTGTGAACGCCTTCGTCGCTCTCTCTGCTTCGGTGGCTACAGCTGTTGCGACGCCATCATTTTGGGACCATCTTCCAGAAAACCACAGGAGGTCGAAATCATCCGGAGCACTCCACTACGGCGTCCCTCATAGCCTGAGTCGCTTTGGGACGTTCAACCACGTAAACCGATCCAAACTAACGTTATCGCATTCCACTTTTAAGGTGCGTTAAGTGTCCCTCAAGTCTTTTCGACATTCATTAGCGTCAGCTATCTGCCCGAGATCTATAAGTTGACGCCTGATGTGCATATACGAGCGGGCGCAGCTAAGGAATCGATGCAAGGGGCTCTGAGACAGCGGATAACGGCATAACGGCGTCTTGATAGTCGACAGTGAGTTTGCCGCGGGGAATGGCTTGTCGGCGAGTTTGTGCCGACGTAGGGAACGCACATGAGGTCGGAAGATATTTCGGCCACGAGTGTTCTTTACGAGTATATATCAAGGGCGTGCCTCCACGGAAAGGGAAACTACTGGTATTTCAGAGGTGGACCCAACCTTACTGGTCGGGACGAAATGTTTCCCTTTCCACAAACATTTTGAATTTGCAGCCGCCGCAGTGTCTCTTTGGTTAGGAGCTCGACTGCTGACCCGAAGGACGCGGATTCGATTCCGACCGTGGCGGTCACATTTTCGATGGAGGCGAAATGCTAGAGGCCCGAGGACTGTGCGATGTCAGGGCTCGTTAAAGAACCCCAGATGGTCGAAATTTCCGGAACCCTCCACTACGGCGTCCCTCTTAGTCTCAGTAGCTTTGGGACGTTAAACCCCGTAAACTATTTTGAATTCGCAATCAAGCAAATCCGTGCCAATGAAGGTCGCGTACATACGTCAATAAAGAAAGCAAAACACGCGAATTCCCGGAGCTATATACACAAGCGAGACTGCTAAGCCATGTCGATGCGTGAGCCGGCGATCATTTGGGCCGTAAAATATCCATTTCGCGCTTATCGGCGCTTTCGATCCTCCTTGTTTATCGGAAAGCGGAACTCCCGAGCTACTGTCGCCGCGGCCACTGCGTTATCAGGCGGCGCGAGAGAAATTCCGACCGCGCAGCAAGTAGCAGCGACGGCAGCAGTCTAGCCCGCGCGGAAACCCGAAGGCCTTCGGCGACTCACTCGCCAATTTGAAGATGCCCCTGAGATAAGAGCGCGCGCAGTCGCCAGCCGAGTGGCGCGGTACGAAGGAATTCCCCAGACCTTCGTGGAAAGTGTGTCACGAGGCGCTTGGCGCTAGGAGAGGGAGAAAGAGAGGGGAGGGCGAGGAATGACACGATGTACAAAAGGAATGCATTACCGCATACTTCATTTGCACACAAGTGTTCTGTGAACCCGCATCTGTCCACGCTATAGGATCAGCCGAGCGGAACCCGTTTCGAAGCCAATTCTCTTCGGTTAAACGACGGGGGAAAAAAAGGTTAAAAGCTCGGGAAGCTCGGTTTGAAATGGTTATGACTCGTAGCATAATATTTTACTCTTGATTTTCTTGCTAAATCCATAGCGCCTGAATTAGTAACAAGTGCAAGGGTCTTAACGCATTCCAGAAGACGGATATATCGCTTTCTTTAGGATTCCGAATTTATGGGTGTTAAGTAATTTCGGGCTCGGAAAGCAGGTTTGGAGGTTCAATCTAAGCAGTCGTGTATAAAAAATTGGGTGCGTGCAATGCGTAATTAGTTCAATTGTGTGAGATGCGTAATAATTCCTTACGGATCATTCCAGTTTTACTGAGCAAAAACGTGTAATGCGTTATGACGTCACAAGCGTTCAGTGAACACATCTGGCGGTCACGTGGGCTGCAAATTCCAGTTCAACTGCGGCGCTCTCAAATCAACGCAGTGGCTTCACTGTTGTACATTGCAGCGACCTCTGTGGGCGAGTCGCTGCAAAAAAATAATAATAATAGATAAATAAATAATTAGTAAAAGAAAATCACATACGGTTTTGCATATATGTCGCGCGTGAACTTGCCGTAATAAAGAACTGCATAGAATTCCGTGCATGTTCTTTAAAAGAATTTCGCGCTTTTCCAAACCAGCACCTCACGTATACCAGTGCGGTCCGATTCAATGTCGAGCTCTGTTTCGGCTTGAAACAAACAGCCCGGTATGTATCGCCGTCAAAACGAGGCCACCTGGGCGGTCAGATATCGAACCAGCGATCTTTTGACCATCAGAGCAGAACGGCGCTCGGCAACAACAGTCGAGGCGGGCACTTTATTCCGCGCGCCACAGCAGAGGCCGTGGCTTCTGGAAATGTTTTAGGATTTCCTGCATGCCGATTCGCGGCAGTGAAATAAATAAACGAACAAATAAACAAACTATGCGATGTGACAGTGGTGCGGACGGGGTAATTCTCTCTAAGTTCCAGAATTCCCGCTTCCTTATAGCGAGTTGAAAACCTGAGGAATCGGGGTAAGCTTAGCAAATGGGGCATTACTGAAGTGGAAGAAGGTTTTTATTCGGTGATATAAACTGTACATCAGTGAATATATAGAAGGAGGCCCCAGAGCACGAAGCACGAATTTTTTTTTTATTTTTCTTAAATAAAGGGTTCAACGTCCCAAAGCAACTCAGGCTATGAGGGACTCCGTAGTGAAGGGCTCCGGAAATTTCGACCACCTGGGGTTCTTTTACGTGCACTGACATCGCACAGCACACCGGCCTCTAGAATTTCACGAAAATCGACCGCCGTGGCCGGGATGGAACCCGCGTCTTTCGGGCCGCCAGCCGAGCGCCATAACCACTCAGCTGCCGCAGCGGATACGACGCACTAAAATGTGTTTAAGAAGTACAGGCAACAAATTTTCGTTGCGTGTTTTCTTTTTTGTATGATAATGCGTTAGACGTTAGTAGATACAAGGATCACTGATTGACGCTTGCCTGCGACTGGCAAATAATTCATAACTGACTTTTTTCTCGCATGCTGTTTTAGATTCAGGTGACATGAGGCCTAAAAAAAACTGCGATTCGTCGCTTCGTCGCTTTAATTTACCACCAACAACGCTTAAACCATCCTGCTTGAACAAATGGAATAACAACGAATTAACAAGTAGCTATTTGTCGCAATTACTTGATCCCTCAAGTGACTTGCACTGAATCTTGACGTCCCGGTCATTGCTCATGATGTTATTGAAACTAAAACCAAAGCAACATAAAGAAAACACTGAATTTCTAATCACTTTCCCGTCGCAGGCGTAAACCACGCGGTGATACATGCCTGTACTAACGTGTCACGCATCATCACAAAGAAAAAAACACGAAACCAAAATTTGCAGTCTATGCTTGTTTAAGAGAAACGCCCGATTTGTACCAGATTCACAAGAAAATGCTGAATAGAAGTTGGCCGGTATCTTTCACGTTGTAGAAAGCACAGCAGCCTTGGGCAAAATAATTCGGGCCAAAAGGTAAGCCCCATATCTCCGAAGGGGGAAAAAATATCTTGTTGTTATCTTTCCCGACATTTAGAGCTGCAGAAGTGCTGTAAACACCCGACTATATTGCCAATAAGCAAGCTCTATATGGCCTGAAGACTTGTCACCAAGGGTGTACACATGCCGGGCACAAAGTATTTCCAATGGGAAGCGCATTCGGAAGGCTCACATTCATACTCTCACCATCCCCGCTGTCCATTCAGACCTTCGTCACCTATACAGCGTCTGAAGTAAATAGCGTGTTAGAGCGTCAAGCAGCTTCCTCAACACTCTCGTGGCCCACTGATACCAAGCGTCTTGACGAAAACCGAAAAGCGTCCAGTTCTTCCATGGTTCTTCGCACGGTTTCGCGCAAGACCGGGGAAAAGATCATCCTCGTTTCATTTCCCGTTTCTTTGGTATACTTCAGTGTTCTGAACAAGCCGTACATTGAATCGGAGGGAGTGCGCCACGCCTTCATCATCAGTCACCGAGAGTTCGCTCGCACGAAAGAGGTGGCTTTCGGTCCTTTGCCAAAATCTCACCTCTTATTCCTAGCAGTAAGCGCACAGAACGCAGCGACAACCGCTGGGTGCGTATACAGTGCCAGCGCGTGTGTATATGCGCTTTACTCCTCGCAAGCTCTATTCCGCGGACGTCTTTAAAAGGTTTTTTTTTTTAATTTATAAAGTGAACTCTCTCTCTCCCTCCGCGTTTTCTGGACTCAAACTAAAAAGTGGAGGGTGAGAGAGAAATACTTTACTGATGGTCATATCAAGATTCTAGACTCCCAGATGTGCTCCGGCATGAACGTGCAGCACCTCCTGTTCGCTGGTCCCATACCCCAAATGTGGGTGTTCTACCAACTAGCCCAAATGGACACTCTTGTTCACTCTTCCCATGTCCGGCAGTTAAGAAATATTATATGCCAATCTCGGCCCTAGCAGGTTTCAAGAAGGCCCGGGCAAAGAGCGCGCTGTCCACTGCGGCGGCGGAGGGGCCAGCGGCGGCCGGCTGCGTGCCATGACCCTCGCGCCGGACAAGGGGACGTCCCCCCTGGGCCGCCTGCGGCTCTGCCCGACGGTGGTGACGCAACCCGCGCCGGCGCCGGCCCTGATGGGGGAAGTGGCCTCCAGGACCGGAATAGCGACGCCGCCTGGAATGCGCCATCGGCGGCCGAGAAACGGCCTCTTCTCCTTCCGCACTGTGCATACACGGCCGCCGACGCGGTCAGTGGCTCGCGGGACATGCTGTGGCCCTTGTTTCTACGTCGTACCTCGCTCCGCTATATATATATATATATATATATATATATATATATATATATATATATATATATATATATATATATATATATATATATATATATATATATATATATATATATATATATATATATATATAGCGGACTGTGGGAGATCTCTTGTTGGTGGAAGTTAGGCGAGACCGCTGCGAGGCTGCTGGGATTCAGGTAGCGTGGTTGGACAGAAAATCAAATGCAAACAAAAGCATTTACACTGGTGATTATGGAGGCTGCAGCCAAATGCCAACCAGCGTAAGAAAGCGTCCGCACAACAACCGTGGAGGTCTTGCATGCTGCAGACAGGCAGACACGCACGTGGCTTGGCTTCTGTCAACTACGCCGCGTGGATGAAACTGAGATAGAAGGTTAACAAGTATATAAGCAAAAAGAACCAGCGGGTTCTGCAATGCAAATGACTGCGAGCCTCCACGAGTATCCCATGAACATTCTAGCGGCCCAACGACAGGTTTCTGTTAGCGTTGAGCACAATAGTAACTGCGCGCGTGGACGCTATTCGCCGTGTGCGTGTTCTCAAGCGCCATGTTGGGTCTCACGTTGAACAATAGTGCCCTGGCGTTGTATAGTTGTAACGAATTCACTGCACGTATGCGACCAGTCGGCTAGACCAAACGCTAGGCTTTACGGGACATCAGTGTACGACCGCAAATGCGTCCCCAGTGTGCGGCACAGTACCACTGCGCTCGCGAACGGGCCTGGGCCACGGAGCAAGACTATACAGGAGGTGAAACTCCCGTCTGCGCGAGCGAGCGCAGGCGACCAGGTGAAGTCACAATTGTATGCGCCGACGGGGTCGCATGCAGTGGCGACGCCATGCGGCGCCTCGTAGAAGCCGCAGCGAAAAAAAAAAAAATGCAGCGCCCGGGCAGTCGGCGCGCTCAAAGCAGACGACAATCAGACGACATGGGTGTTTGCTTCAGCGGGCACGCCGTGACATTGTATTTCAGTAGTTTCTTTCCAGGCCGCCAGGCGCCGCCAGCAGGATAGTGCCGCCGCGGGCTTGTGACCTTTTCTGGTCGCCGCAGACGGGGGAGTTTCCACTCCTATATAATCTTCCTCCGTGGCCTGGGCGCAGAAGCACACCAGCGCAGTGGCGGCGGTACGAACGGTCGCGCCATACGGCGACCAAATTCACCATTTAAATGACGGCTCTTTACGTGTTTTTACGTACCGGAGCAACATGTGCTCCATAGGACAAACCTTCGTTCACAAAGACTATTGAACCAGTCAAATTAAGAATAATAATAGTAACTTGTTATTAGGAAATGAAAGGCTCACTAACAGTCTTAGAGTGCACTCAGCAGAATCGCGCAGTGAGGTAAATGAAGTAGAAGCTGAAAAGAGGAAGAAAGAGTAGCTGCAATGAAAAGCTACGAATTAATTACGACCACGCGGAGCTGACACTGCACGGCAAACGGGCGTTTTTGCCTTTTCGTCTTCATCGAAATGCGCCAGCACGGCCAGGATTTGGTCCGCGACCTCTCGCTCAGCCACCGAATGCCATATATATGCAGCCACTGAATCAATGCGGCTGGTGCAGCTGTTGCAGACACACACTAACGCGGCAGTGTACTCTGGCAGCTTTAACTGCACACGCCGTTCACTGACAGGCAGCCGTAGCGGTTGGGACTGCGCAGCGTCGCTTGTATGATGGAGAAATTGGCAGTTGTTGACAAGCGGGTGCAAGTCACGTTACTAGGCCTACATAATTCTACATTTATTTTATAAAGGAATATACTGCACCATCAGTGCAGTGCACTGCCAAGGCAGTGCCGCAGTGTACGATGGCACACGTAACGAATCGTTTGGAAAGGTTTGAGTTATTGAAAATCTGTTGCCGTCTATGGACCTGTTCACACTTGCGAATAGCGAAGGCCGTGAGACTGGCTGCGACTTTCGACAAGGGAGTGGGTTGACAATGCCGAGGTTCACACAAGCAAGCACAACCTGCGCGGATTGCTTTCCCGAATGACCTCGTTCGGGACGAGAGTTGTGACAGCTGTGAGTTTTGGTTGTTGCCGGCAACGCCTGGCGGTAGCAGCGTTCAGCTCAAACTGTGAGGGTCCTGCTTTCAGGGTGAATAAACTTTTTGACCCCCCCCCCCCCTTCCCCCCATCACCGTTGTAGCCTTTTAGAAGCAGTTTCGAATAAAAAAAATATGAGTTAGTTGACATGCTTAATTTCTAGCACCATTATTATGCATAGAACAAAAAAATGCTGTTTGTAGTCTTCATTCCCATCACCACGAAACCTGTACCATCGATGCCCTTTCCCGGTTCGTAATAAACAACACCGACGAAGCCTTCACGCTAACGTTTACAAAAAGGAAAGATGTTGCCTTCATGAATAATACTAACAATAAATGGTTTTTGGGGGAAAGGAAATGGCGCAGTATCTGTCTCGTATATCGTTGGACAGAACGGTAGTTTCTAAGGAACAAGCGGCATGCTCTGGCTAGGCGCCTGCTCCTCTTCTTTCAGTGTAGATGCCGCCTCTTCTGTTTAAAACCTTCGATAAACTACCTTGCGAAAGTCCCAGAAAGCCCGCTGCAAACGGTCAAGACATTCAGACTCGTCCGAGCCACCTTTGCGCTAAAAAAAAACCTGTAGCGCTAAAGTGATTTCTTTCTGCGGACGACGAGAGAGCGCCAAGTAGACGACATCAAACGTAGTCCCTGGTCTTTCCCAGAACAGCGATAAGCGGGACAAGCTGAAACCAGCTCGGGAGAATCAGAAAGGCGCCCGACTGCTCTCGAGTCTCGGCCGAGTTTCTTGAAAGTGAAACTGCGATAATCTCTCCCTAAACTTTGTTAGTAGTCTCAGTATCAGATAGAGAGTCAATGACCACATAATTAATCAGCTATGGCACCGAAATGACCGCTGTACTTGTACTGCGCTGCGCGCGATCAGCTGCGCTGTCAAAGCTCTTGAATAACGCCCGAGTGTATATGGACTCATGTTCCAACAGCACCGCGGTGAAGTCAAGCCAAGTGTCCAGCTGTCAGCGCATCCTGGACTAAAGCGCAAAGAGGACTCTCAGCAATGCATGCCACTGTTTTCATTCATTGTGTATTGGTAGCTAAGGGTCTGAGATAACCAATGTCCCCGCCGCATATAAAACGTCCGCAGTGTCTGCGAGTCCACGAGAACGTTGTTCAGGTTGAAGTGCTGTACAGTTATTATCCAGGTGAAGTTTGGGCGGAGTCGTATAGTGGTACCGTTATTCATGTAGAGTTGCGGCAGAATTATCAGGATAGAGCTGTTATCCAGCTGAGTTGGGCTGGTGGAGAAGGGTGTGTGCGTGTGGGGGGGGGGGGGGGGGGGGGAGGGGGGGTATACAGATATTGCTCTGACTGCTCAGTCCGGAGAAAGGCGAAATTTAGGCGACTTTACAGCGTCAGCAGCAGTGGTGGGCAACCTCATGAGGTTTCGACCTCATCAGGTCGGGCTCAACCTCAAAATGGCCTCAACCTCACGTCGTGAGGTGAGGTTGAGGTGAGGTAGGCGACGGCTCGAAATTTTGTGAATGAAGTCACCAAATCAGACCTCAACCTGACGCATGAATTTGAGGTTGAGTGAGGTCGTCATTCAGTGAGGTCGAAATTTTGAGGTCAAGACTCTGCAGTTGCCACGTCTTACTCCGACGAGTGCCGCTTCCGAAGCGGAGTTGGAGCGCACCAACGCAGTGTTGATGCAGTGACGCTATAGGTGTTCGGTTTCCCCCTGTTTAGACAACCGGATGCCGCAGTCCGCTCTTAGCTTTTGGTGCTGCGCTGTAATGTCCGTTCAGCCCGAGCCTACAGGAGGATGCACCCCTCTGGTCTTCCTGGAAGGAGTGCTGCTGTCACAGCACGCCACCCTCCCTCCCCCTTGCCACGCTCGCGTAGCACCCGAAGCTGCCTGCCGGTTGCCTGACACTGACGTGAAATTACATCGTTGTCACGTGACTAGGTTTGATGTAACATTACATCGTTGTCACGTGACCTGGTATGACGTCACACTCATATGATGACATAACTAATTATACTAATTAGTCTCAGCGTTACCTAATTACATTAATAAGCATTCAGTATGTAACGCCATCATCTTCTCCGCGTGACGTCGCATGGTGCCGTTTCTTGCAGACACTTTTTTACGGATATGACCTGGAAAGTGAGGCATCTAATGCTTTCGCATTAATAAAATGAGCCGCCCGCTTCTACAGCCATCAATACAACGCGCCTTTGTTGGTGCACTACGTGCAGTCGCAGCTTATTAAGTGTTTTCGAAGGCAACATACAGAGGACTGAAAAGAGCATTTGCTGGGTTGCAAAATTATTATCTACGCTGAGTCCGCTCGCTGTGCCGCATAGAGCTATAAAATAGAAATATCGTGATATGCGTCAGCACGTATCCGTCGCATTGGAAAGTGCATCGACGAGCAGTTTCTTTGCGTTCGCTAACTATTCTGAAGTCTAAAAACAGTATCGTGAATACCGCCCCCCCCCCCCCCCCCCTCCCAATATCTGGAAGCTGGTGTAGAAGGTCTGTGTTTGTCAGTGGCCGGTTCGTGCGTGAATGAGCGAGCGGCTTCCAATACGAACAAGTATACACGAAGCAGGTTGCCGAATACTGACACTGGTAATTTAAAGCACTCACCGAAGTACTGGTGGTAACCGCGTATGGGACACCGGGCCCATGCCCGCAGGCCATAAACTCTACGAGGGTTCATCCCCGATTATAAGCTTCTTCTATTGCACGCACATCAGTAATGTCTCTACACTCCTTATTAAATAATACCATCATCATTTTGGCTTTCCTGTCTCACAGGATTCTAAGATTTGTTTTTAACTGAAAAACTTCCTAATCGCTTTTTGTTTTTGTTTTTTTCTGAGGTCGAGCAGCCGACCTCAACCTCACAGTTCGAGGTTGAGGTGAGGTTGAGCGCGGTCGGCAGTAGCCTCAGGAAAAGTGAGGTGAGGGCGTCTCAGGGGACCTAGCTCAACCTCAACTGATGAGGTTGAGATTGAGTGAGGTCGGCAAATTTTTTTTTGAGGTTGAGACTTTTGAGGTATAATGCCCACCTCTGATCAGCAGCATAGCCCACGTGTATGCAAAAGCGCATTGTTGAGGGCATTGGTGTGTGTGCGTGGGGGGGGGGGGGGGGGAAGGTATACAGCTATTGCTCTGACTTGCTCAGTCCGGAGAAAGTCAAAATTTAGGCGACTTTACAGCGTCAGCAGTCTAGCCCACGTTTATGCAAAATCGCATTGTTGAGGGCGTTGTAACCGGAGTGTTGTGCGGGCGGAGGGCGGAGCGAAGGAGTGCGAGAGGGAAAGGCGAACGGAAGCGGAAGAGGCGCGCTGCAATTGAATCCATAGCGGGGCGAGAAATTGGAAAGACGCGATTGAAAACGCAAACATTATCCCTTCCCTTACGGCGCGGTTCACGTGTCCAACGATATATGAGACAGATACTGCGCCATTTCCTTTACCCCCAAAAAACCAATTATTATTATTATTAAAAGGGCATTTGAAAACACTAAAATTAAAACCGCACTTCATTAAAACTTCTTTCTGGGCGAGTTGGCGCATATCGATCTTGTAAAAACGTTGTAGCGCAAACAGACAAAAACCACGTACCAGATATACGCCACACACAGACAGCGATTGTGTGTGTGGGTGGGTGGGGGGGGTTTCTCGCGGTCTGTGTCTGTCAGCGCTAAAACGTTTTATAAAACCATACTAGTGACGCAGAAATGTTGAATCCCATTGCATGATCGCCTAAAGCTTCTTGTATTTTTTTCATTTTCATAAATCAACTTTCATTGGAAACTGTTGGTGCAGAAAAGTGCTCATCAGCCATTCATGCATCAGTCATTCACCTTCCGGCGCACTGCTTTCGGCAGAGATTAAGTGACGTAACGCCGGACTAAAATACAGTTAGACCCGAATTGTGCACATGTTGAGAAAGACCTTAGTTATTTAGCGGCAAGGGGATGGGAATGAACGCACGAGATAGTGTACAGATGGCGTAGCAAAGACAAGAGGGAGGTGACTGCCAATCTTGCTACACTAAACGCAGGAAGACAACCGATGCGAACACACAGAGAGAGAGAGGAGAGCACGAGCGAAAATTTCGCTCAACCGAAGATCCACATTGCAACCCCAACCGTCGAAACGATCGATGACGTGAATATAGCTGTGCTCTACTCGCATTTCACGGGTCGTGCGCTCCCTCGGTTTTTACGACGTGAGTGAACGCTTACGTGGAGACAAAAACAGTTTGCATGCAGATGACCCTGGAGAGTTGGTACCAGCAAACCAAACATCCTTCATGTGGCACCTGAAGTATAGTAATAATAATAATAATTGGTTTTGGGGGAAAGGAAATGGCGCAGTATCTGTCTCATATATCTTTGGACACCTGAACCGCGCCGTAAGGGAAGGGATAAAGGAGGGAAAGAGAGAAGAAAGGAAGAGAGAGGTGCCGTAGTGGAGGGCTCCGGAATAATTTCGACCACCTGGGGATCTTTAACGCGCACTGACATCGCACAGCACACGGGCGCCTTAGCGTTTTTCCTCCATAAAAACGCAGCCGCCGCGGTCGGGTTCGAACCCGGGAACTCCGGATCAGTAGTCGAGCGCCCTAACCACTGAGCCACCGCGGCGGGGCAAGAGGTATAGTAATGCAAACGCACGCGCTCGCAGTATCAGCAGCATTCGTTCTCAGCCCTGAATAATCCATTTGTTTTCAACATAGGGAGGGAGGTTTACGGGGGGTGGGGGGGGGGGGGGGGGGGTCGTGACCGCGCAGTATTCATTTGGTTGTCCGCAATGTAACATGTTCGCAAATAGGACGCAATCTTATCGCCGCAACACGACCATTATGCCGTCTAGTTTGATCAGTCAGGGCGATCGAGCACTGCAGTGTGATAGCGAGGACGGCAATAATTTATGTTTTGATACCATCAGGGACTGTAACACGCAAGAGATACACCCATAACCGGCTATTATTTATATATAATCATACGGCGGGGACAAACCGCACGCTTGTTAACGGGATGGTCACGAAGCCAGGAACCACGTCCGCGGTGGGCAAAATAAGATACAGTTGACCACGTAGGGACAAAACCGCGCACATTACTCCCATAGATCTAGTGAAATGCTACATGTACAAATTCACACCCCACGCGCAAAGCCTGGCGGCATCATATCCTCTCTTCTATTTTTTATTTTCGTAGCCCTTTCTTCTTTTTTTCTTTTTGCATGCGGTGCGAATTCTTTATCTACTAAATGTGTACTTGAGCGAGAATTAAACCGGTTGTCAGTATAGCATGTAGTGAAGCATTGTTACATGGTAAAAACAGCCGCGCAAATCATATTGTAATCTTCGGGGAATGGAAGCAGAAGTGATATACACCTTCTGCGTCGACGCCGCGTGAACAGATCGATAGGCCTAATAAGAAAACTGAAGGGCGATCAATTGGATCGATGCGCAGGAAGTGCGACAGCACTTTTCCTTCTCTTCATTTGTGCTATCGGTGTGCTGCTTGGAGCACGAACTGTACCGGTACGACCACTGCCGCTACTTGTAACTTCATTAAGCCACTATCGTCACCAGAACCCAATAACTATCAGTTGTCACTGGGGTGTCCTTACAAAGTTGCTAGTACCGGTGTTTTATTGTAGCCGGGGTTTCATTCTAGCGGACGTTATGGCGGGTGACAGGTGGAGGGCGGGAACATTCACTTAAATGCCACCTGCCACCTGGCATGGTTGGCAGGTGGCACGTTTCAAAGTTTCAAAAATCGTGTCGGAAATTCGTGGAGTAAAGCTTGCACCCGTAGTACAGCTTGCAATCGGAGCTATAGCTGTTCCTCCTTGTGTGTTTGCAATTGTTTCATTTCACACCCATGCGTTAGTGACGTCTGTGTTTCTGTTTTGGAAGGGCTAGCGAGATGGATGAGGCCCGCGCGATGTGTACGCGTGATAGTCACGTGGTAGACACGCGTGGTGGCACCGCCCATGGTCCAGAGGGCCCGGCTTCTACCAATGGGGTCCCGGACCAGGGACTCCAACTAGTATGTAAGGAGGCTTCCCACTGTAGAGGAAGCCCCCGAACATCTCTCTGCATATATATAGAATAAATGTTTTTCACCACCACCACCAGTAACTCCGCCCAGTGCACGGTGGCGCTTTTAACACGGCACTGCCGTGTAACAACACCTCCCTGTCGCTCAAAAAACACCAGGGTCACAAAATGTTTGCTGAAATATACAGCCATTGGAAAAGGATATCTGACTAAGCTGACGCTTTCGACGAGGTACGGAGTTACGTCGCCAAGATTCAACGGAAATTCGCGAACAAACGCTGCCGACCTGCATATCCTGTGCCGTCGCTGACGTGCATGTAAACAACGGCATAACCCAGAACTAATGCTGGTTTCCCGTTTCGATGGCGCAAAATTTGGATTTGAGGAAAGGAAATGACGCAGTAACTGTCTCGCGTATCTCGGTGGACAGCCGAAACGCCCCTTAAGGGAAGAAATAGAAGGAAAGAGAGAGAGAGAAAAAGAAAGAAAGAGAAAGAGGTGCCGTAGTGGAGGTCTCCGGATAAAATTTTGACCATGGCGCAAAATTTGGATTTGAGGAAAGGAAATGACGCAGTAACTGTCTCGCGTATCTCGGTGGACAGCCGAAACGCCCCTTAAGGGAAGAAATAGAAGGAAAGAGAGAGAGAGAAAAAGAAAGAAAGAGAAAGAGGTGCCGTAGTGGAGGTCTCCGGATAAAATTTTGACCATGGCGCAAAATTTGGATTTGAGGAAAGGAAATGACGCAATAACTGTCTCGCGTATCTCGGTGGACAGCCGAAACGCCC